>NC_143133.1:96511986-96823236 GCF_059928025.1 Delphinapterus leucas
AGCCTGCTCTATCTGATCATAAGCTCCTCATGACAAGGGCCATTTCATATATATCACTTGTGTTCCTCACAAGCACATAATGGTTTTATGCACCTTTAAATTCAAAGAGAATTAACCAGCAGATTTACACAAAAAGCTATAGAAGAATAAATAGGAGACATAAAGACAATCAAATGTGTCTGCCTTCTAGAAGAGTTTTTAAAAGCAGGGCTAAAAATTTCCTCTGGCATATGAAATTATAAATTTTACCGTTAATTAAAATTGTCGATCAATGACTTCTATAGCTATCGTACCTTTAGAGTTTAATAAAGCATGTAAAAAAACATCCTTGAAACATTTGTGTGACAAGAGCTCTGGTTGGTGCTAGTAGGAACTAGGACAGGAAGACTGAAAAGCTTGAACCTTAATAAACAAGAACCAAAGATGAAAAACAGCTCAATATCTATGGGGATGGGGTGGGAGGAGGCAGCTAATGGAAGGCCCCAATGCATCTGTTAGATCTAGCTTTATTTAGCACCTTCATTAATGACTGGGAACAAGGCGTACACATTTAATAACATTTTTGGTTGGTGCCAAGTTAGGAGGTGCTGCAGACATCATTGAGGACAGAGAAATAACACAAATGGATCTAAAGAGGTTAGAAATATGAATAGAAATTATCACAATGAGATCTGATTTAGGAAAAATGCAAATGAAGGCAGCTGGGAGAGAAATCATCCAAAATGCAAAATAATCAGTGGGTTGGGAAACCTAGAAAGCAGCAACATAAGAGTGTCTGGCAGGATAGCAGTGGAATGAAGAATAAGCAGTGACAACGTGCTAGCTCAGCCCAAATACTTGGTGGCAGGTACAGGAAGAAGTAGCTTGTCAAGGAATTGCATTGTGACACAGTCTCCTTCAACTCCCATAAGCATTTCTGGAGACAGTGTGGAAAAATAAACAAACAAAAATATTCACAGATATTTGGCCCTTAGTTTTTTTAGTTGTTAGAAAAGGGATTAGACTTAGTTTCTAAGGTCCCTCAGCTCCAACCTTCTGTGGTTCCAGGAGAGACTGGTGGGGGAGCAGGGATTTAGGGGGCTGGGGGGAGTAGGGGAAGAACACAGATAAGGGGAAGGGGATGCCCTGCCTGTGCGCTACTAAACATCTTCTGTGTGAAAAGAAGGCAGGATGAAACATTTAGCTTGATAATATGTTTCAGAATAGATTCCAAATTGACAGGACTGCAGGTGGAATTCATCTTAAATAAGAGTAACTTTCATCCAATATAGGTGTGGAACCAAATTAACATATAAAAATCTGGTAGCTATTTGTTTGCAAAAATACCCTCGACTTTATTTACCAAGTATTTCTTTCAATAAAAACTCTCTGTATGCCTTTAAAGTATATCATTTTTTGTTTACAAAATTTAATCACCTTGATTAAATTTAATCAAGGAATTCATCCATTGTACTACAGAGAGGGTAAGATTTGTATAAAGAGTCTCTGTTATATTTGGGGAGGGCAACATGAGAGAGGGACTAGCCCTACTGGTTGTCATGTCCATCTACAGAATTGCTCTCTCTTCTCAGGACACCCCAGGCTATCACCTTTTCGTTCCCTTGAGGTGGTTTCACTCATGTCACCTGCTTCCACTGACCTAGACCCACAACAAAGGAGGAGGTGAAGCATCTTAGGGGGGTGGAGCCATCTTAATCTCTACTTTAAAAGGGACATTTTTATTGGTAGGAAGTGTGGTTAATCCTACCAGGCAGGCACAGAGGGAAAATGCTGGGCCTCATGCAGCAGCCCCGGGAGAGTTTCTTCTCTCTCCTGCTTCCCACCTCCACCCCGTCATCTGTCAGAGTATCCCGCAATACTGATGGAGTCACAAAGCAGCATGTATACAACAACGCTTTGATGAATCCAGGTATCACCAGAGCTCAGAGACAGCCAAGCTATTTGTCCTTTCTACTTGACTCCAAAGGTGCCCAGGAGGGCAAGATGCTGTGGAAGGAGATGATGTGAGGCAGGTGTGCAAGTCATCTTCCAAAACCACACCAGGAAGACTTCTCGGGGCATCAGGGTCAGGACCACTTCTGCCGCCGCCTGTTGACACAGCAGGAGGAAACCAACCACATCCACCCATCTTGCCAGAGGAAGGTGAACCTGTTTCTGCCATGCGGAAGAAGGGCTGTACATCTGAAGCTTAGGGTGGTTGTTAGGGAAGATGGCACACCCTGAAACAGGATCTCTGCCCTGAGAGTCAGACCTGCACGGGATGCCATGCAAGGATTCTTGAGTCCGCGGCATGTTTTTTTCTCCTTCTAACCAACTGCCACTCCACGCTGCTGCTAACACCCTGAGCTGTACTCGAGGGCACTGCCTCAACATGCAGTCTCCCTCCTCAACAGGCTCTCCCCATGGAGACCCAGCCGTGGGGGTGGGTCCACCATCCTGAATCTGGTACAACATCTCCCAGGTCTCATGACGGTGGTCTGAGGCTCACTTTTGCCATTGAAATGCATGAGGCATGTCGCTCCCCTGCCTAAAATCTTGCAGTTCCTTTCCAGGACTTTTAAAATAATATGCAAACTGCTTGCTATGCCTGACAGAGCCCTGCACTGGTGTGGCCCTGCCCCGCTCTCGGGCCTCTCCTGTGACCATCTTCTCCCTCACTCCCTTGGACCAGCCACACGGGCCATCTTGCTCCTCCTTGAACGCAACATACTTGTTCCCACTTCCGGCTCCTCCTTCTGTCTGGAATGCTCTTCCCATACCTGTTCCCTCCCTTAGGTCTCAGCTCTAATGTCACCTCCTCAGCGACAACATCTTCCCTGATCATCCTCTCTAAAGAAGCCGCCCTCTCTGGCGTTCTTTATCACTGTGTTTAAATTCTTCATCTTTGGGCTTCCCTGGTGGTGCAGTGGTTGAGAGTCCGCCTGCCAATGCAGGGGACACGGGTTCGTGCCCCAGTCCTGGAGGATCCTACATGCCGCGGAGCGGCTGGGCCCGTGAGCCATGGCCGCTGAGCCTGCGCGTCCGGAGCCTGCGCGTCCGGAGCCTGTGCTCCGCAACGGGAGAAGCCACAACAGTGAGAGGCCCGCGTACCGCAAAAAAAAAAAAAAAAAAAAAATTCTTCACCTTCTTCTCTCTCTCTGAATAAACTTGTTTATTTGTTTGCTTATTTATTTGCTCTCTCTCCCACTGGAATATACACATTAATGAGGATAAGGACCTTGTCCATCTTTTTCTCCAGTGCTGGGAATGATGCTTAATGCACATATTTACCAAATGAAAAGACAAATAGACACTTTGATCCTGGGACAGGCATTAGGGCATTGCAGTGAGAGTGTGTCCTCTGGAGTCAAGCTGCCTGCACGTGCATCCCCCTTCTATATGTCTTAGTCTTAAATCTGTATGTCCTTGGACAGGTTACGTAGTCTCTTTCTTTCATCTATCAAATGAGGAAAATGACAGTATCTACTTTGTACGGGTATTGTCAGATCACTGAAATACATAATGAAGTGCTGGTATGTAGTTAGGGCTCAATAATTGTCGCTGTTTTGTTGTTATATACCTGCCAAAGTTCATGGCCCATGACCCTGTGTTTCACTTGACGTATTTATGAATCACACGGTAACTTCCATTTTCCAGTCTGACATGTAAAGCCCTTGGAAGTATTTACTTCCATCCTTGCAACAAGAAAAAAAAGCCAAGTAAACTGAAAATCAACAAGTCTTCTTAGATCTATCAGAGAATTGAGGTTATGGGGCAAACTGCTGCACCAAAAACTAGAGAGATGGACAGGCAGTTACGGAGAATCACAGTCTAGCAGGAGCAGAGGTCCAAGAGGAAAAGTCTGCAGCTGGTGCCAGGATGGGTAGGAATACTTTAAGGTGTAATTGATGAATTGCTGGAGGTTTAGCATGGACGAGCTTGAGAGTTAAAAGCTCCTAGGGGGCAGTCCAGGCGCCCCGACACTTTCATGAATTTTACCCCCAGGATCCCTACCAGGTTCTCACTATGATCAACTGACAAAAATCCCCTTGCTCTTCCAGCAGGAGGGGGAGAAAAGTAACCATTTTGAAATCCAAGGCAGATCTCTCTGTTCCCCTTAGCAAGATCTGTCCTCAAGAGAAATGATTTTACCAGAGCTTAATCAACTGGGGTTTTACCAAAGCCTGATTAACCTGGGGGGAGGTAAATACTCAGCTCCAGCTCAACAAAAGACTGAGACCTAGTCACAGGACTGAGGATGTTCCCCCTCACCTCCATGTCAATAGGGCTCCTGTACAATAACAGGGGATTTGACTGAAAGACCTAAAAGCCTTAACTCCTGTTTAAGAAGAAGCCTCTAGGAAAGCCCAGAGACAGTGAAGGAAGGACAAAAACAAGGCCACTAGAGGAAACCACTACAGCTATAGCACAAGGTAACACAGCCTAATTTCTAGCCAGATAAGCATAAAACCTCACACTAAAGCTTATTTCCTCAGTTCCTGTTACCCAGTACATCATGTCCAGCTTTGAACAAAAACTTACAAAGTATGCCAAAAGGCAAAAAAATTACCATCTTAAAAGAAAAAGCAAGCATCAGAACCACACTCAGATACGAGAGAGATGTTGGAGTTATCAGACTGGTAATTTAAAACAATTATGGTGGACTTCCCTGGTGGCACAGTGGTTAAGGATCTGCCTGCCAATGCAGGGGACATGGGTTTAAGCCCTGGTCTGGAAGATCCCACA
Source organism: Delphinapterus leucas (assembly GCF_059928025.1). Lineage (NCBI taxonomy): Eukaryota > Metazoa > Chordata > Mammalia > Artiodactyla > Monodontidae > Delphinapterus > Delphinapterus leucas. Next base: position 96,516,712 of record NC_143133.1, read on the forward strand.
TGCCATGGAGTAACTAAGCCCATGCACCACAACTACTGAGCCTGTGCTCTAGAGCCTGTAAGCCACAACTACAGAGCCCACGTGCCAAAACTACTAAAGCCCACACACCTAGAGCCCATGCTCTGCAACAAGAGAAGCCACCTCAGTGAGAAGCCCGTGCACCACAACGAAGAGTAGCTCCCACTTGCTGCAACTAGAGAAAGCCTGCGCACAGCAACGAAGACCCAATGCAGTCAAAAATAAATAAATTTTAAAAATAAATAAATAAAACAATTATGATTGATATGCTAAGGGCTCTAATAGAAAAAGTGGACAACATGCCAGAACAGATGGGTAATATAAGCAGAGTGATGGAAACTCTAAGAAAGAATGAGAAGAAACTGCTAGAAGTCAGAAAAACTGTAACAAATGAAAAATGTGTTTGATGGGCTCATCACTAGACTAGACATGGCTAAGGAAAGAATCACTGAATTGAAGACTAAGTTGCTGTCAATAGCAACTTCCCAAACTGAAATGTGAAGAGAAAGGATGGAACAGAATATCTAGGAACTGTAGGACAATTATAAAAGGTATAAGTTGTGTGTAATGGGAATACCCAAAGGAGAAAGAAAGAAGTATGGAAGGAAGGAAAGAAAGAAGGAGGGAGGGAAAGAGAGAGAGAAAAGGAGAGTGGGCAAGAGGGAAGGAGGAATAAACAAACAGTAGAAATATCTGAAGTAATAACGGCTGAAAGAAATGTTTCTAAAATTAATGACAGACACCAAACCACAGATCCAGGAAGGTCAGAGAGTACCAAGCAGGATAAATAGCAAAAAATCTATATTTAGGCATATCATATTCAACCTGAAGACAAAAAGAAAATCTTGAAAGAAACCAAAGGGAGAAAAAAACACCTTACCTATACAGGAGTGAGGATAAGAACTACACCAGATTTCTCTTAAGAAACATATAAACAAGAAGAAAGTGGAGTAAATTATTTTAAATGTTGAAAGAAAAACACACATCCTTGAATTCTGTACTCAGCAAAGTTATTCTTCAAAAGTGAAGAAGAAATAAAAACTTTCTTAGACAAACAAAAATTGAGGAATTTGTCACCAGTAGACCTGCCTGGCAAGAAATGATAGAAATTCTTTAGAGAGAAGGAAAATAGCATAGGTTGGAAACTTAGAGCTACATAAAGAAAGAAGAGTGTTAGAGAATGAATAAATGAAAGTAAAATAAAATCTTCAAGTTTCTTATTCTTAATTGATCTAATAGATAACAGTTGGCTTGAGATAATAATAGCAAATATGAATTTGGTGATTATAGCTTATGGATATGTGAAATGAATGACAGCAATGTCATAAGGGACAGGAAAGAGGAAGTGGGAATACTAGTGCAGTACCTGAAGTGGTACAGCGTTATTTGAGAGTGGACTTGGACTAGTTCTAAACGTATTTTGCAAACTCTAGAGCAACCACTAAAAAGAATTTGAAAAGATGTATAATTGACATGTCGAGAGGAAAGAAAATAGAATCATATAAAATGCTCAAATAAAACCAGCGAAGACAGAAAAAGAGTGAAAGACAAAAAAAAAACAAAGAACAAGGGCAATGAATAGCAAACAGAAACATGGTAGATATTAATTCACCTATATCAATAATCACTTTAAATGTGAATGGTCTAAATACACCAGTTAAAGACAGGGATGTCAGGGTGGATAAAGAACAAGACCAAATTAAAAGTTGTCTACAAATCACACGGTTGGGCATCACATAAGAACATCCATGGGTAAGCCAAAAGATGCGTGGGGTGGGGGTGGGGGGCTGTGGTCAGGAGACTTAGGTTTCAGTCTGGTCTATCCACTAACTAGCTGTGTGACTTTTGACAAGTCACTGACATTCTTTGGGCCTCTCTTTATCCTTCTGTAAAACAAAGGGGACTTAGACTAAATTTCTTTAGCTCCCTTACAGCTTGAAATCCAATGCCTCTTTACTAGGATCTGATGAGTAAATGTGGACAGTAAGGGAGGAGGCTGAAGCATCTACTGGTGCTTTTGGTTGGACTGACTTCACAAGAGATCCAGCTGCAGCCAGCAGGGGTGTGTGCATGAGCATGACAACACAAATCCAAAGTCCTGGCTACTTTGTGAAAACTGAACTCTTGGAGACCACTGGATGGCATGAATCCCTTACCTGGGTCCATATTTGACTAGGAGAAAATTACAAGAAGTCTGCAAGCAGCTTTTGGGTTGACTTGCAACCTACTGGTAAGGAAGGAGAACAAGTGAGAGAGGAATTCAGGAGGTCTTTGCTGAATGCAAGGGTGTGGAGGGGACAGAGGATTATTACAGCTCCTTGTCTGGCATTCCTGCCCCATCATCATCTTTTCATACTAAAAGTACCTCACCTTGCCCACTATTGCCCTCTGAGCCATACATACGTCCTCTACAGAACAAAGAGAAAAGGGAAGTTCAAATGTTTCAGTCACAATTTTAAAACTGCTCTTAATCAGGGGTCCCCATCCACTGCTACCAGTCCCCAGCCTGTTAGGAATGAGGCCACACAGCAGGAGGTGAGCAGGGGGCCAGCGAGCGAAGCTTCGTTTGCCACTCCCCATGGCTCCCCATTGCTGGCATTACCACCTGAACCATGCACGCTCCCCCTCATCTGTGGAAAAACTGTCTTCTACAAACCAGTCCCTGGTGCCAAAAAGACCACTGCTCTTAATGATCAAGATCTTGTTTGCAGCAGCTAGCAAAAGCCCTGCTGATCCTCAGAGATAACCATGGCATGACTTGGTCCATTTTGGCCAAAGGCATGACCATTCTGATGGAAGAAAGTGGAAGAGAACCTTTTAAACTATCTTTAAAAACCCAAGGGGATATCAAAGGTAACCTGAATCAATGACTCTGCATTAAGTCAGGGTTGTAGGTCAGTACCCTAGACTGGCAGATCACAGCACATTTTTTACTTTCCCAGGCGGTTCTCTTCCTAGGGTTAAATGATCTGAATTGACTGAATTATTTCCCTCTGATACAGGCATTGTATGGAAGCTGGCCCTTTGTTGATCTTACAGATACCTCTCATCTAGGTCTAAGTGACATTGTTATAAAACTGCAGACCCATAAAGCACTATTTCCACTGGGAAACTGTGGAAAATCTAATATCCCATTAGATGGAAGCCTCCATGAAGGTAAGGATGTGACTGTGTTTGCAAATCATTGTGCCCACTATGCCTAATTCAGTGCCTGCCACATAGTAGGTGCTCAATAAATATTTGCTGAATTAATGAAAAAAAATCCACTACAAATGTGGGCCTGGAGGAAGCACGCTTAGTTCAAATTTGATGATTTATGAAAATACTTTATAAAACTGTTCATTCACTTAACAATCACTGAGTATTTTCTATATGATAGGCACAAAAATACAGAAAGGAATGAGGTGGTATGCCAAATCTCATAAAGAAGAGGGGAACGATATTCACTGAGTGCCACTATAAGCTAGGCATGTATTATTCATTATTTCATCCTCCCAGTAACCATGTGAGGTAAATATTATTAGCTCCCCCCAATTTTTGCAGATGAAGGAACAAAGATGTGCACAAAAGCCTACATCCAGCAAATGGCCTGAATTTATTCAATGACCTGGATACTTTCCTCCACAATATACTTTCCCCCCAAAATAAATTTAAAATCACAGTGTGATGTTCTGTTATGTGATGTTTTGTAAAGGAAACTTAGGTTCTCAAAAATTGAGTTATAAACAAACAGTTTCATTTGGAAAAGAGGTTTAGGTTCTCAAGTTCAAGTTATATATGTTGGAAAAAATTCTGGTAATAGAAGTGCTTTATAACTACATGAGCATGTACTTGAAGGCTAAAAATAATAAATTGCTTGAACAAAATAAGTGAAAATTACTGAGTTAAGTCCTAAATATCATCTAAGACCTAAATTAATGAATTTCTAACTTATCATAATCCATTGTTATGATAAATAAAGCAAAACACTGAACTAAGATTGTTGAAGTCAAAATAAAGTGCAGCATAGTTCCCATTGCCAACAAAAGAACATGAAAACGAGAATCTGCCAGCTGCTCCTTTGTGCAAACAGCTTCCTCCTAGGACCCTGGTGCCTATTCCCAACTGTGCTTGAATTATCCGGTAGATATTCATAATATGAACTGTGATCCCCGAGTGATGTATTGTGCTAGATCCTTTTCGCTTTATGAATGCTCAGACAGGAGGGAAGCCTAAAATTGGGAAATGAATTCTTAGACACAGGGCAACTTAGACAAATGCTCAGGGTCAGGCTGTCTTGTAGGGATGGGAGGCCTGTTGCAGAGGTGACCACCTGACCTGCACGTCTGAGGGTCACAGAGAGGCTCTTGAGTCGCCTGTTTCCCTGGACCCTAAAGCAGTTTTGGGAATTTCCATTTCTTCCTAATGGGTGAAAATACACAGGACTTGAATCATCTGCCCTCATAACACTGGCAGGAATTTTGAAAACAAATTGTTCTCACCCACCCTGCCTGGATCAGATGAGGAATTGGGAAAACAGAGATTCATGATCAAACCAAAATTCCAGCAGCTCAGAAAGTGCCCAAGGTGGTGGGAAATGGCCTAGGACTGGCACACTCCTCAAGGATATGGCCCAGTCCTAGTACAGTTGTGACCCCATTTACATTTTTATCATGATTTCATAACAACTCTGAAAATAAAGTCATATTCTTATTTTTACAGATGAAGAAACTGGAGATGAGTGAGTCACAGCTAGCAACCATCAGAGTAAGACTTAAATCTTGAGTCTTCCAAATCCACATTGAATAATAATAGACTTTTCACCACAATCTTAAAGGGTGACCTCAGGAATACGTGTTGTAGAAGCAGTGGCTTTGGAGTCAGAACTGTGTTTGCCTATCTGGATGTACCTTTTTTTTTCTTTTTTTTTTGCGGTACGCGGGCCTCTCACTGCTGTGGCCTCTCCCGTTGCGGAGCACAGGCTCCGGACGCGCAGGCTCAGTGGCCATGGCTCACGGGCCTAGCCGCTCCATGGCATGTGGGATCTTCCCGGACCGGGGCATGAACCCGTGTCCCCTGCATCGGCAGGTGGACTCTCAACCACTGCGCCACAAGGGAAGCCCTGGATGTACCATTTTTAGCCAGATAATTAGGTAAGTTCTTTAACTTCATTAAGCCTTAGTTTCCTCATCCGTAAAATGGGGGCATGCATAACACCTAGCTCGTGGGGTTACTGTGAGGATCAAAGGTGATATGCATAGAGCATGCTCAGCACAGAACTTGGCCCTCATCAGAGCTAGACAGATGTTGAGGGTTTCGGGTCATGTTTAGGGCATGGACTCTGGAGGGAGGAATTTCCTTTCCTCCTCTGTAGTTTAGCATGCCTTGGTTTATCCGGTAGATATTCATAATATGAACTGTGATCCCCGAGTGACGTTATGTCCCCCAGGAACATTTTATAGTATCTAAAGCTACAAGGATAAAAAGTTGACACAGGCAGGGAGTGCTTGGGCCTAGAGTGGGCATGGAGGATGTCCACCCCACTGGGAGCACATCTATGCCTCCTCCCACACTGCCACCTGCTCTAGGTCCCTACGGCAGCAAGGACCCTCCATCCCCACCTGGAAAGCCATGGAGTTGGCAGCGGCCAGAAATATCCTCAGGGGCAGCTTGGCCTTGTAGGACCTGTGGCTCCACAAGCGATGGGCACCAGCTGTCACACCCAGAGCAGTCAGGAGGAAGCAGAAGTAGGCTGCAAGACACAAGCAGGGAGAATGTCAGCAGATGTCAGTGCTTTTAAACTTTCCCCAACTTTTTTCTCTCCTGGATAGGAACCTGTGTGAAATGGTATCAGGGGAAGAATCTGCAATGTGAAGAATCAGTAACTTGGGGAAATGCAGACTTTTTATTGATTTGTAGCTTTCCAGTACAGGCGGAAGTGGAGAGAACTTTCCTCAAGAAACTTTGACCTTGGAACATCATTTTTTCTATATCAAAGGAATCTTCTATTTGCAAATGTTTCTTGCCAGTCTGGATACAAAATCACAACCATATTAGTGTGCCTTTGTAATTCTTATGCATCCACTCTCGGTGGAGCTGAGATAGCTCTCTATCTTACTTCTTAATTGGCACCCATGGCAGGATGAGTTCTATGAAGAGTGTACTTCTAAACAACAGTGCCCGTTTTCAGTGCCCATTTTCAGGGCTTCCTTGGTTTGAAGGAACTCAGGCCAGACTTAAAGCAATGAAGTCCGGCTCAGGGCCAGTAAGAATGAGGCTAAAGCTGACACCAAGGACAGCTGAGATTTGTCTTCTAGAGCTCCTCTCTTATACCATCACTATGACTGAGCTGGTAAAGATGGCCAGGGGGGGAATTTTTTTAGAGCCAACCTACAGTGGAGCTTATTATCTGTCACACATTTAAATATATTATCTCTAATCCTCATAAAATGTATTAGCATCTCATTTTACAGTTGAGGAACTGGCTCTCTGAGAGTTAAATCCTGCATATAAACCCAGGTTAGCCTAGTTCTAAAGCCTCTGCCCATGTTGCCCCTAGGTGGTGGTGTTGATTTGCTCTTTGTACGACACTTGGGAAAGGTTGAGTGCGCGGTAGGAAGGAGTCCCCAAGGGACAAAAAAAATCACGACTCTTAAGATTATTACAACTACTCTAGTGGTTTTAAAGCAATGTTCCCACACAACGTTAAATGTCTTACTTGGATTATCTTATTAAAACACATCAAACAACCCTTATAGGGTTTGTATTATTATTAGGACCATTTTACAGTTGAGAAAACAAAGGTTTAAAGAAGTTAACTAATTTCCCAGTGTCACAAGGTTACGGAGTGTCTTTGCTAAGAGCCAAACCCAAGTCTGTCTGAACCAAGAGCAGAGTACCTGCCCTCTATACTCTCCTTTGTCTCAGGGAGACATCAACCAGGTAAATGGTTAGTTTTATCTTCACTTTTCTACACCCTACACCTTTAATATTGGATCTCAATTTAAATTTAAATGTGAGCTGCTTCCTTACTTGAGGGGAGAGCCCTAAACCAGGCTATATGTAGGCAGGATCAGGCTTACACACAATCCTACACAATTTCTTCTGGCACTTAGCACATACAAGGCCCTCCATAAAGAAGTGCCAAAGACCAAGTGACCAGCTGTGAGTACATCCCTGAGCAGTTGTGAACGGTACCCAGGCCAAGTTCTTACGGAACCCTCCGTAGGACTTCTTTGGGAGAATTACTAGGGTAACATCAGTGTCGATACACATATTTACAGGGAGCACACTGTTACATCTTCCAAAAGTCAAGTCTGACTAATCTTATCTCAATCCATATGTATATGGTCTAAGAACTAGACTCACCCTTGGCACTAAGATTAATGAGCATGAGTGCATGTGGTTTTCATGAACTTGACATATCATTCCTTCTCTGAAAGCTTAAAAACAAAAAACAACAATCCGCCCATAAATCACGGAAAGTAGCAGTAAATAAAAAGCTCTGACCTTTTTTGTTATTGTAATTTAACTTTGGTCATGAGTCCATGAAATGGACAGCTATTTTCCATGTCATCCCTGGCCTTCATGGCTCTGCTAATAACTTTTTTCCAACTGTCAAGCAGTTAGGGAACAAGTGAAATCTATAATGGAAAAATTCAATGTGACCCTTTTTTTGCCAGTGGACTAAGACACTGGACCTTGGCTATAATAAGATGAATTCCCAGACTCCATGAAATATATTGGCCAAATGGAATCCCTCCAATCCATGGTTCCCAGACAGGGCCTTACCACGGACTATGGCATTGTCTTGTCCTTTTTAGGATCTCCAATATTTCAGGGGTCATTTACATGGTTGGTCTGTGCATGTCTGGGCCACTGACAATGGGCTCGAGTCAGAGCCTGTACTGGGCAGTAGTGGCTATTGGTTTTTCATGGTCCTTCTTTTGGCAACAGGAATGTGGCTGTGTGACCCAGGGCTGGCCTAGCATTATACCCCATCTCCCTTGTCCTGGGAATAAACACCTGACCCAACTTTTCTCTCTTCTGGCTTAAAGACTAAAGGTCACAAACCAATGCATGATTGTAATAGTAAAGAATGAGGCCCAGAAAGCAACTCATGAAGATGATGGACAGAGCTAGCTCCACAAGAGCTAGAAGGATAACTGCCTGCATTGAGTCACTGGTTGCAGGCCCTGGAGTTCTATAGCTCTTCTTTTGATCCTGTGGGCCTCCCCAGTATTTCTCCTAGTGATGTGAGCCAACAAATTCCCTTTTCTTGCTTAAGCCAGTTTGCACTGGATTTCTGATACTAAAATTCCGCAGAATCTCTAGGAAAGAAAGCAACCTTCTGTTCATATTCCAAATGAGGATAAACTGCAAAAACCCTGGGCTGGATGTGAGGCTTTATGGCCTGTTCCATTAAAAGGACTCAGTTTTCCTATTTTGACAGGGCTAATTTGAGAGGCTCTTAACCTGTCTTCTATGATGTTTGTGGAAATTAATACCCAAACAAGTTCTGATGAATGCTGGCTAGCTGGCTCTAAGGTATTAAAGTGCTCAGACAGAGAAGTGATGATTTCGGAAAAAAAAAAAAAAAAAAAAAAGAGTAATAAACAGTGCCAATAACTTTACCAAGTGACTTTCACCTCATAGAGAAAGGTGCTAAAGCAACAGAAACCAGAATCACAAAATTACAGAACAGTAAGCAACAAACATGTTGGTCTGTATGCAAATAAGTGTCACCAATTCTAGTTATCTGAAGCCAAAAAGAAATGTATTAAAAAGATATTGAGTAGGGGCTTCCCTTGTGGTCCAGTGGCTAAGACTGTGCACTTCCAATGCAGGGGGCCCAGGTTTGATCCCTGGTCAGGGAACTAGATCCCACATGCTGCAACTAAGAGTTTGCTTGCCACAGTGAAGATCCCACGTGCTGCAACTAAGACCCAGTGCAGCCAAATAAATAAATAAACAAATATTAAAAAAAAGAAAAAGATATTGAGAGTAGCCTACAGAACTCATGGGAAGGTTGCAGGATAGGGCTTTTGTTCACAGCCTCCAAGCTGGTCCCAACACTCCCCACCTCCTGGCATTCACAGCCTTGTGTAGTCTCCTACCCTTGAGTAACTTGCTTCTAACCAAAAGAACATAGTAACATTGAGGGAATATCCGTTCCATGATTAGGTTACAAAAGATATGATTTCTGTTTTGCTAGCAGATGCTCTCTTCCCTTAGGCCTGGTGAAGTAAGCTGTCATGTCAGGAAGGCCCAGATGGCAAGGAACTCAGGGTTTCCTACAGCCACCAGCCAGTGAGGAAATGAGGCTCTCAGATCAACAGTCCTCAAGGAACCGAGTCCTGCCAGCAATGGTGTAAGTGAGCTTGGGAATAGTTCCTTCCCCAGCTGAGCCTTCAGTTAAGACCACAGCCCTGGCCAACACTTTGCTGCCTTACGAGAGATCCTGAAGCAGAAGACCCAGCCTAGCTGTACCTGGACCCCTGCTCCACAAAAACTATGAGAAAGTGAATGCATGTTGTTTTAAACTGCTAAATATTGGGGTAATTTGTTCTGCAGCTGTAAGTAACTAATGCAAGACTTAAGTAGGAAACTTCCCTCGAGGGAAGGAAGGCACAGTTTAAATCCCAGTTTAAGAAGAGTTTGCCACCTACAGGAACAGAAAGTAGATTCACATTGCATGGGGCTGGGGACAAGGAGGAGAAGTGGGGAATGACTGCTAACAGGTACAGGGTTTGGGGGTAAAGAGTGATAAAAATGGTTGGGAATTGGGCTTCCCTGGTGGCGCAGTGGTTGAGAGTCCTCCTGCCGATGCAGGGGACGCGAGTTCGTGCCCCGGTCCGGGAAGATCCCACATGCCGCGGAGCGGCTGGGCCCGTGAGCCATGGCCGCTGAGCCTGCGCGTCCGGAGCCTGTGCTCCGCAACGGGACAGGCCACAACAGTGAGAGGCCCGCGTACTGCAGGAAAAAAAAAAAAAGTTTGGGAATTGATTTTGGTGATAGTTGCACAATCCTGCGAATATACTAAAAACCAATGAATTGCACACTTCAAATAGGTGAGTTGTTTCCAAATTCTTTCTTCCCTCTCTTCCCTTTCTCATATTTTTCTTCCTTTTTTTCCCCTCCACAAATTAGAGGCCTTTGAGATAATAAGGTAACACTTATTAAGCATGTGCTCTGCATCAGGCATGCTTACATATATTAACCTATTTAATCTTCACAACCACCCTGTGAGGTAGATGGGGACAGTTATTATCACCATTTTATTTATTTATTTATATTTTAATTGACATATAGTTAATTTACAATGTTGTGTTACTTTCTGGTGTACAGCAAAGTGATTCATATATATATATGAATATATATACATATTCTTTTTCAGACTCTTTTTCATTATAGATTATTACAAGCTACTGAATATAGTTCGCTGTGCTATACAGTAGGTCTTTGCTGTTTCTCTATTTTATATATAGTAGTGTGTATAATACTTCTTAAAATAACCTCCTTTCATTCACCTTCAAATACTTTGCACACATAAGATCATTGCAATCCCTATTACGGGAGTGATAAAATGAAAAGATCAGTATTTGGGAACAGAGTGCAAAAAGAAGTTGGTTCCCATGCTTTCTTAAACCAGTGCACAGTAAAAGTCCAATTAAAAAAAGAAAAATGCACCACACTGCATAACAGTGTCAGAAAGGAGGCTGGAGAAGGGAGCCTACTCTCACTGCATGCCTGCCACAGACCATCACTTTACCAATATATCTAATTGTATTGTTTTATTCCTATGAGGTAGATATCCTAATCCCCATTTTACAGATGGGCAAAACTGAAGCCCAGAGCCATTAAGTAAATGCCTCTGGATCTCACAACGACAGAGCTGGGGCCCAAAGGCCAGCTCAGTGCAGCCCCAGGCCCTCTCCTCTGGTGCAGTGGTCCTCAGCCCTGGCGGCGCATTGCAGTCATCTGGCATCTTTAACAGCCGCGAGGCCCATGGGGCCCAGTGAATCAGAGATGAGGGCCGGTAGAGCGGGCGCCTCTCTCCACAGGTGATTCTGATGCACTACCGGGCCTGAGAAACCGCTGCCCTATAAGGTACATCCTCCCTTAGAGACCATCTGGTCCCATCCCCTGAATTTACAGATGGAGAAACCCAGATCCAGAGTGTATTGTGCTCCCTCCAACACCCCACCGTCCCCCACCCCGAGCTGACTCCCACGGGGCTTCGTAAATGCTAAGCAACTCCAGATCAGGAGAGACCCGCTTGCCCTTTTGTGTGAACTCGGGCCGTTTGCACTCTTCTCCTGGCGGCTCCCTTTGATGGTGAGAGCTGCTCGCCAGGCCCTCCACAGAGGAGTCTTTGATATCCAAGCCCCGGGCTGGCGGGCAGGTGTGCAGGGGGGCTCCGACAGGAGGACACGAAGCACAAAACATGCGCGGACCTGTCTTCCACCGAGGAAAGGGAAGAGACGAGGCGGAGGAAGGACGCAGAGGTCCAAGGCTCCTGGGGACAGGGCCACATGGGGGGTGGGGTGGAGCCTGTGTGGGAGAAGACGACGCACTTAGATATCTGCCTTTCCCGCCAGCTTCGGTGTTTTCAAAGTCACACTTGGGCTCTGGCCAACAAATGACTGTTTCTCTTCTCCAGTCCTTCTGAGATTTGGCAGATAAATGGAGAAAGACAGACAGAGCCATAGATGGATAGACAGATACACATAGAGATACAGAGATACATATAAGTAAATGATGGGCCATATGTCATAATGGTTAAGATGAACCTGGGATTGAATCCCTGGTGTATCACTTATCAGTGTGACTTAATCTCTAAACCTTGTTTTTTTCATCCATAAAGTGGGGAAAATAGTACCTGCCCTATGGGCTTGTTGTAAGGATAGAAAGAAGTAATGCACATAAAATGTTAGCCAGGCCTGACAAGCAGCATTAGCATATGTTCTTGCCCTGGTTATGCCTGGTTACGCCCAAGGGTAAACTATCCGTTTCCCAGCTAACCCCCTGTGAAGACTCCCACGCTTTTCATTACTCTAAGCCGGAGGTTCTCAAGCGGGTGGGCAATTTTGCCTGCTCCCCTTCCTGGGACATTTAGCAAAGTCTCCAAGACATTATTAGTTGTCACAATGCAAAACATGAAGGGTGCTACTGGCATCTAGTGGGTGGAGGCCAGGGATGCTGCTGAGCACCCTGCAATGCCCAGATGCTGCCTACAACAAAAAGGTACCACTACCAAAAAGTCAACAGTGCCGAGGTAGAGAATCCTGCTCTGATTTCTTGGGAACGTTCTTCTTGAAATCTGGTGTAACTTCACTGGCCTTGCTTCCTCACAACTCTCTGGTTTCATGGGGGAGCTGTAGGAGTAACTCACATCTCATATATCATATCATATATCATAGCTCAGCAAAGCATAGCATATCATATCATAAACAAGCTGAAAACAAAGAACTCGGAAGAAAGAGCAATAATATTTTAAGTCATTGATTCCTGAACTTTAAAGTGCCAGGGGACCTTGTTAAAATGCAGATGCTGGGCCCTACTCCCAGAGATCCAGTAGGTCTGGGGAGAGACCCACGAGATTTGTTTCTAACAAGTTTGCCGGTTTGCTGATGTTGTTGGTCCAGGGTCTGAGTGTTTAGCTGACCCACCAGATGTGAGAAAGAAGGACTGACAATGGACTGCAGCCACAGGGCAAGGCCCTCTCATGAGATGGTGTTACAAAGGATTGCAATTAGACCTTATGTCCTCCCGTTAAAGGTTTGGGTTTACAAAGTTCGAGATTCCGAGGCCATTTCCTCCTAGGTGCTATTTCAACACTTCACTCGAAATCAGAACATTTTCAGGCTCTTGAAAACTGTGGGCTTAGAAGCAAAGGGTTTCTTTTTACTATTAAAACCTGCTAAATTCTATCTTTTTATTTTTAATTGAAGTAGAGTTGACTTACAATGTTGTCTTAGTAATTCTATCATACGTAGCAATACCAACAGCCCCTCTTTGCAATCCCCACCCCCTTCCACTCTGCCCCCTTCTGCTGTGCTGCACATGGGCTTCAGGAAGATAGGTGCTCCGTTCTGGAAGTGCCCGCATCTTCTAGGAAGATTCAACAGAAAGGGAATGGAACAGGAGGGCGAAGATATATTTCATGCATTTTACAGGTACTGCCTGTTTTCCTCAAGCATCCTTCCTGCCTTCAGTCAGGTCCACTTAGACTGTTCTGAAGTCCTGGGCAAATCCTACTTTTCCGGGTTGATTTACAGCATATATGACAATTAGAATGAAAGCCACAGCAGATCACTAACAACCACAAAATTATAGCATAGCATGTTACCACTCTGCTGTTGCACTGCAGTATCTATAATTCAAACAAAAAACCAAGGAAGAATTCGGGTCTTTTAAACGACCTCATTCTGTATCCACAGGTCTCACTTCAGGCACTCAGGCTAGACCAGGAATCCCTGTTAGATGCTCTCTGGCCCTCTGTGTTTTCCAACATGGCAATCATCACTTTGTAATGAAATAAGGAATTGTTCATCTAATGCCATCTTCCCATCTAAACCATAATGTCCAGGACGGCAGGGATCATGTATGTCCTTCCACGTACTCTCAGCTGGTACCTGTGAAACTAACTTAGCTGGAGAAAAATATGCAACCATGCTGATTGGTTTCACTTTAAAATTCATGAACCTTTAACCTTAACTGGGCTTTAGTATTACCCAGAAATCATAGTACTTTCCCCTGGTCCATATGTTCTCCCTCTCTCCTAGATGTCTATTTCATACCTGCTCCAATCACCTCACCTCCCAAAATCTCCTTCCCCCTCCCCATCTGATAACTTTGCTTCTGTTTGAGAATAGCAGAACCTCCTCAGGCCCTAACACCTCTAGCCACCCTCCAGCATCCGAGCCTGTGCACCCTGCCATTCCTGCATTCCTACAGATGGCCAGTCCACGTGCCCTTTAAGGCTGGCCCTTCCTTGTGCATCGTATCCCCTCCATCCTACTCAATTGCTCTGCCATTTCCCTTCTCTCTGCATCATCAATATCCTCCCTCCATATTATTCCTGTGGCCTATAGCCAAGCTGTTATTTTTCTCATTTCAAAGAACAAAATTAAAAAACCTCTCTTGACGCCCTTTCCCTATCTAGATCCTATTCCATTTCTCTGCTTCCCTTTACACATAATTCATTGAATGGATTGTCTCTTAATTGTGGATAACAGGTCTTCACTTCCCATTTTCTCTTAAGCCCATTCAATTAGGATTTTGCCCTTCTTTCATCCCCACCCCAATCAAAACTGCTCCTATCCAGGTCCAGACAAGACAGATGTGGTCCCTTTCCTTGTGGGCAGTCTCTAGATGGATATTAAGCAAAGCATTATGTGGGTGATGAACACAATGAAGGAGAGACAGAGGTGCTACAGGAGTCCCTGAAAGAGGGACTGGCATTCCAGGTAGAGGTGACGTGTGAGCAAAGGCATGGAGGTGTGAAGGTTCCTGGGAGGAGCACTGCCAAGTGTTTGGGTCTGACTCCTGGGAGGGGGTGTGGGGTGAAATGAAATGCAAAAACCAGGCAGAGGCCGGACCAAAAAGGCATATATGTGATACTAAAAAGAGATATTTGATCTTGAGGACAAGAGGGTACCACTAAAGAATGTTACATGATCAAATTTAGAATAACAAAAAGTGTTGTGTTAGATGGATTCTAGTGGGCTGAAATGATCACTTGCGCTAGATAGTGTCCATGAGCCCCTGCAGACACATACTCTCCCTTCTCATGCTGCTCTGTGCCCTAGGAGGCTGGCCACTATAGGCTGTAGCAATGGGCTCCTTCTGGGGCTGGGCTAGCTGCATCAGAATTACTTGAGGAGGTTTAAAATCTATACACATCTTCTAGAACCTTATACTGATGAGGCAGGGGTTTGTAACCCCAGGTGATTCAGTTATACAGCCAAGTATGGGAGTGATAGACAAGGACAGTGCTTCTTAAACTAATGTGCCTATAAATCACCTAGGGATTTTATTAAATTGCAGATACTAATCCAGTAGGTCTGGGTAGGGCCAGAGATTCTACATGTCCTACAAGCTCCCAGGTAATGCTACTGCTGCTATCCCAGGGACCACACTTTGAGTTGCAAGACACTGGCCAATTCCTGCAGAGACTCATTTAGGACGAAGGAAACCTAGCTTCTCCTCTTGGCTTGTGATGCAAGCAAAAGGATTTTTAGTGACAGAAGTCCAGGATGGAAGTCTCATCTCCCTACCCACAGCCTATGCTTGCTCTTCCTACATTCTCTTCCTGCTTTCTTTCTTTTCTCAGGCAGAGAGTGAAAAAGTTTATTTCATGTAGATTTTTAAATTTAGAAGATGAGAAAAGGGCTGCCTTCAAAACATCACAAAAACAATTCTATAATATAAAAACACAAGAACTGAGCTGCTAAAAGAACTATGGCTGATGTTCATTGTAGCTCTATTTCCAATATCCAGGACTTGGAAGCAATCTAAATGTCCATCAACAGACTGAATGGATAAAGAAGATGTGGCACATATATACAATGGAATATTACTCAGCCATAAAAAGAAACGAAATTGAGTTATTTGTAGTGAGGTGGATGGACTTAGAGACTGTCATACAGAGTGAAGTAAGTCAGTAAGAGAAAAACAAATACCGTATGCTAACACATATATATGGAATCTAAAGAAAAAAAAAATGGTTCTGAAGAACCTAGGGGCAGGACAGGAATAAAGATGCAGATGTAGACTGAGGACACAGGGAGGGGATAGGGTAAGCCGGGAGTGGCATGGACATATATACGCTACCAAACGTAAAATAGATAGCTAGTGGGAAGCAGCCGCATAGCACAGGGAGATCAGCTCGGTGCTTTGTGACCACCTAGAGGGGTGGGATAGGGAGGGTGGGAGGGAGACACAAGAGGGAGGAGATATGGGGATATATGTATATGTATAGCTGATTCACTTTGTTATACAGCAGAAACTAACACACCATTGTAAAGCAATTATATTCCAATAAAGGCATTAAAAAATAAAAATAAATAAAAGAACTATGGCTGAAGACCATCTGTGCATTGTGGCACCTTCACACCTTGGTGAGAGAAGAGGTCTGATTAAAGAAAAAAGGGTCCCTTGATAGGAATAAGAATTTGTTAAACAGAACCTTAAGAGTCCGTAATCATTACATAATGGTGTTGACAACTGAATGGTTAGGCGAAGGGAGTGGAAGAGTTTATTCTTTTTGTTCTTAAGAAAATGTCAAAGACTAACACTGCTCTGCGTCCAGTCCACTTCTAAAAATATTTGGCATCTAATGAAAGTGGCCACACATATGAGAAGAGCTATATTTGGAGCTGTCGATCATTTAACATTTTACTAAAAATGCAACAAACAAAAATCAAAGTTATTTTATTATTTTATGATCTATCAATATTCCTTCAGTACTACACCAAAGCAAGCCCCTGAGAGATAACTATTCCAGAGCATAAACTAGTTCAGACTGGAATCTTTCCAGTGTGGCTTCCAGCTCCCTCGATGCCTTCTTACTTCCTTGTTCAAAACCTCTTTCTCTCCCTCAAATGACACAAAGCTTCTGGGGGGTGGGGGGGTGTGATCATTTATTAGGCGTGGGAATCAGAGCTCGCTGGAACAGCTCACGGAGAACACTGGCTTCTTACACAGAGGAGTGAGGAGGTGCACAGGTAAATCAGTGAATTCACAGGTGAGTTGCCTGCCTATCTTTTCCTAGCTGGTGAGGGAGAATACCATCTTACTCAGTCTTAGTTTTCTTATCTATGAAACACACAAACAAACAAAAGACTATCTCAAAAGGTTACCATGAGACGAATGAAAATATATATATAAGGTTTTAGCAAAGAGTAGTATCTTAATAAACATTACTGAAAACACCATTATTCTTATCACTAGGCAAAGATTTTCAGACTGAGGCTGGGAGACCAGGAAGCAGGGTCTTCAGAGGAAAGGAGGCCCCAGGTCTCAAGAGCAACTCTTTTCTTTAGCCTGATCTTCAGCCCTCCCAGGTTCTTGGAGGTGAATTTGGGAAGAGCGAGCACGGTTCATGATACAGGATAACTCCCATCATCCTCTCTGTCTCCCTCTCTCACAATCAAAATCAAGAAACAACTATCAAAATCAGAATTAGAGATAATTGAATACAAAGAGAATAATGCACTGCACTATGGGCACACTGAATTTCCTTTTCCATTAATTATTCAGTTGTGATTTTTCTCTTGGGCAGTAAATGTGTGTGTGTGTGTGTGTGTGTGTGAGAGAGAGAGAGAGAGGAGAGAGAGAGGAATTCATATTCTTCATATTGTTATAGATATGCTTCACATTGTGTATGCTCATTAACGTCTCTGACCATAAATGGGAAACTGCAATATCAAAAATGACAGTCTCGCTGAAGGAAGACTAAAATTTAGAAACAGCACCCAAACTGGTCATTTTGGGG
The DNA here is from genome assembly GCF_059928025.1 of Delphinapterus leucas. Taxonomy (NCBI): domain Eukaryota; kingdom Metazoa; phylum Chordata; class Mammalia; order Artiodactyla; family Monodontidae; genus Delphinapterus; species Delphinapterus leucas. Next base: position 96,534,209 of record NC_143133.1, read on the forward strand.
GAAGTGGAAAAAAGAAGGATTTCTGCCCTTATCATCTGAATTATCTGGGTACTTATGAGTTACCATTCTCTCTCTCTTCTAACAAGCAATTTCCCTAATAGAATTAGGACAGCCAATGGTTGAAGCCCGGCCCAGAGGTTTAGGCAGGAGTCAGCAGGCCTGTTAGCAGCAGCGAAGCATGAAGATGTGTCACCCAGGCCCTCAGAGGGCTGAGCACTGAGCCCTGGAGGGGTGTGTTGGAGGAAAGTTTGACAGGAGAAGCCCAAAGCACCAATATTGCTTTGATGTCTGAGCCCTTTAAAGGGCTGGGAATTAAAATGAAGTGGAGGGGAAACGTCCTGGGAGGCATAGCTTTCTCTCTGTCTTCTTCCTCCTCAAGGATGTCCTCTCCCTCCTCCCCCCTCTTCTGACCAGAGAAGGGTCCTCCCCGGGGCTCCGTGTGAACACACTGGGCTTGGAACAAACATCCCCCATGGAGCAGAACAGGCCAAGGACAGAGATGGAACACGTTTGGCAGTGAGGTGCCTTGGTGCCCCCAAAGGGAAAATTGACAAAACACAGTCCTTCCAACGTTGTTTTTACCACACTAATGTTTCTGCCTTAAATAGAAGAAAAGAGTTACAATTTTAATAAGACAGCATTCTATCAAGATACCAAGAAATCCTCTTCGATTCTCTGATTGGGGACCACATCATCGGGGCAGCCTGACCTAGTTCACGAACTCCGGTTTCACGGGCTTCCTTCACACGTTTTTATTCCTGCCAAGTCTCTGTAAGTTGCTGTGAATAGTCCAAGGCAGATTTTTTTCTTTGCAGCAAAATCCAGGGCCTGATTTTCTGATCCTCACAGGTTTTGAAGCAAAAAATCCAACCTAATTTTATGAGTTGCATTAGCAAAATATCACCATTCCTTCCTTCCTTCCTCGATAAGCATGTAGCAGCACCTTCGGTGTGCCCGGCTGTCTGTAAGGTACCCAGTATGGAAATGGTCAACATCCCTCCCCCAGGAGCCTCACAGACAAACTGGCAGCCCTCAGGCCACCATCAGCCCACAGATATTTTGAAAAACTGATCCAACAGCTAAAAATAGAGGATTCCAAGATTTAAAATCTCTATTTCTAGCTTCTCCTGAAAGATGGAAAGACCTGGCAACACCAGGCCACCTCATTTTCCCGAGTGGTAACGTTTTACCGGAGCTAAATGCTCTTCCCTTGAGACCTCGCCCCACTCACCCCGTACCCAGGTACACACTAGGATCAACCTCTTTGTTTATCACCCGCCCAGCCCCTGAGCTGGGGCAGAACCAGGGCCTTGTCCATTAGGCACTGAAGACACAGCACTGATAAGCCCACAATACATTTTCTTTGGAAGGAAAACAAATATAATAGTAAATGTATAATAATGAATCCAGCCTAGGTTACATTTGTCTTTGCACCCACACAGGTGTAAGATATAATTTCTAATTTTTTTGATGGCGGAAGGGGCCCACAATGGCAAAAATCATAACTCACTAAGTATAGCTGAGTTACATCAACTCCTGACTTGGAAAACTGGTGATTAAAAGGGAAAGGTTTAAGCATTTACCCTGTCTTTTTAGAAAGAACTAAAATTCATTCCCAGGGGGCTTCCCTGGTGGCGCAGTGGTTGAGAGTCCGCCTGCCGATGCAAGGGACACAGGTTCGTGCCCCGGTCCGGGAAGATCCCACATGCCGCGGAGCGGCTGGGCCTGTGAGCCATGGCCGCTGAGCCTGTGCGTCCGGAGCCTGTGCTCCGCAACGGGAGAGGCCACAACAGTGAGAGGCCCGCGTACCGCAAAAAAAAAAAAAAAATTCATTCCCAGTTGATGAGGGAAAGCGCTTCTTTTCAAAAGACTTCCAGCTAACAAAAGTAGATTTGGGGAGAAAACCAGCCTTCTGCAACCCCCGGTTACCCCATGTGCTACATGGTGGGCACAACACCCCTAACCCTCCCTCTAGGACCCAGGCACTCATTTCTCCAACTACTGGAACTGTTGGTACCTAACAGCTCACAGCTGAGTCTTCCTTCTCCCAAGGAACAAAGCTGCCCAGCCCACAGTTATAACACACCCCCGCCCTGGGGGCAGCCTGCAACCAATGCTTAGCTGATAAAGGGGTACAAAGGCCTGGCCCTTTGCCACCATTTGCAACATCTCTGAAGGACCATCTAGTTCCGGAGCTGCCTGAAGCATAGGCTGAGGCCCCAGCATTGCAGCATAGCTTCTCCCCTTTTCTTCCAGATGTTACCAAGCACAGTTGCTGATATACTAGTACACGAATCTGCCTCTCAGAATCTGTTTCCCAAAGAACCCAACCTAAGACCCCAATAAATGAATAATGGATTCTGGCAAGACCATCAGTGGGTGCTGTTATGGGTTGAACTGTGTCCCCCCAAAATTCATGTATTGAAGTCCTAACCCCCAAGTGCCCCCAGAATGTGACCTTTTATGGAGATAGGGTCTTTACAGATGGACTCTGTAAAGAGTGGGCCCTGAACCAATATGACTGGGTCCTTAGAAGACGAGGAAATTTGGACACACAGGCACACAAAGAGGGAAGGTGATGTAAAGGTACCGGGAGACAACCACCTGCAAGCCAAGGAGAGAAGCCTGGAACAGATCCTTCCCTCAGAACCCTCAGGAGGAACCAACCCTGCCAACATCTTGATTCCAGTCTTCTAGCCTCCAGAACTGTGAGACAATAAATTTCTGTTGCTTAAGCCACCCAGTCTGTGGTACTTTGTTACAGCAGCCCTAGCAAACTAATACAGTTACTAAACTCATTAGGTCAAAGGATTGTTGGGAAGCAGGATATCCCCAAGATGTCAAAGCATCATCCCCCAGACTGCTTACTAATTGTAAAAGGGAAAATAAAATTTTACAAAGGAGGAATCTGGCACTTAACCAAGAGATGAAATTTAGCATCAGGAATAGTGGAAGAACTTGACATTGGGTGCCCTTTGATGTGATAAATATGAAGCACATCACATCATCCTTGAGAAATTATTGCCCAAAATGCTCAACTTTAATCTCAATATGCTTTTATACCAGCTCCCCGTATACAGAAAATAAGGGAGAAAAGGAAACAATCAGACAATTCAAAATGTGGGACGTTCTACGGAAAACTGGCCTGGTCTCTTCAAAATGTCAGTGTCAAAGGTGAGAGTCTGTTCTAAAGACAGGGAAAAAATAACAATCAAATGCAATGCAATAAGCTTGACAGAATATGGGTTCAAAAAAATCAATTATAAAAGATATTTTGAGAACAACTGGAGAAATTTGAATTTAAACTAGACAGATTGTTAAGTTATGATAATGTCTTTATTTTAAGAGGATACATGTGGAATTATTTAGGAATAAAGGGCCATAACATCTGCAACTTACTTTTAAATGACTGAGAAAAAATTGTAGATAAAGCAAATGTGGTAAAATGTTAATAATTGTTGAATCTGGTAGTAGATGTGCTGGTGTTTGCTGTATTATTCTTTAGAATTCTCTGTGTTTGGAAATGTTCAGATTAAAATTCTGCAGGACACAAATGTCACTGAGAGTCAATACACAGATACTAAATTTCACCTTTCTTCTTCTGCTTCACACATTGAAAACACCAACCAGTGGAACACAGAGGACCAGCACGTAAGAATACGGGTTAAACCTTGCTTTGTGCTGGCTTTATGATACTCAAGGGATTAAATATATGCATACTTCTTCCTGCCCACAATTAAGTAGGCCCTAAAATAAGCTGGAAAGACAAAGTCAGATTAAAAAAGAAATAATGTAAAAAGATATACATGTGGCTATGTTTCTGTCTTCTCTGGTCCTTTCTGAGTCTCAGTGTCCACATCTGTAAGTGGGGAGAATAAAACAAATCTGGAAGGCCTGTTTTTAGGATTAGAGATGAGGAAAGTCCAGTGCCTGACCCACAGCAGACAGGTGATAAATATCCTCAGAACTGCTGGTACTATTGTGACTGTGAGTGGTGGTACCAGCCAGTGGCAGCAGGAAGGTAAGAACCCAGACATTCTGGCCCCAGAGCCTGTCCTCCAGCTCAGGGGTCCCCAACCCCTGGGCCACGGATCAGTACTGGTCTGTGGCCTGTTAGGAACCGGGCCGCACAGCAGGAGGTGAGCCGCGGGCGAGTGAGCGAAGCTTCATGTGTATTTACAGCCGCTCCCCGTTGCTCACATTGCCTCCTGAGCTCCGCCCCTGACAGCCTTATGGTGAGTTGTATAATTATTTCAATATACATTACAATGTAATAATAACAGAAATAAAGTGCACAATAAATGTAATGCACTTGAATCATCGCGAAACCATTCTCCTCCACCCCCAGTCCATGGCAAAACCATCTTCCATGAAACCGGTCCCTGGTACCAAAAATGTTGGGCACCGCTGCTCCAGGCGGTACTGGGCTGTACGGCCTCTGAGAGAAACTATACATGGCATTTTCTTCCAATGAGCACAATAAAGGTAACCTCTCCCATGCAGAGAAAACTGGGGACACATTTTGTTTACATATCAGATGGCGCACTTCGTATTTAGGATAATAATCAGGAAGAATTCAAGAGGGGTTTCTTGAAGGCCTATTTTAACAAAAAAAGAAAAACCAAGTCAGAATAGTTCCACAAGAAGGAGGCCAAAGTTCTCCTGTGACCTATGTCAAGACCTTGGAATGTTTTATTGCTTTAGAAAAATAACTTCCCTGAGCTTTAGAAAGAAAGAAATCTTGCCACTTCACATGCAATGTAGATGATGTTAGGCTATTCTCGGTGTTGAAGGAACTGAAGGACAAAGGCTTTTTCGTGTTTCGAATAAAACCTTGAATGTGAATTCAATTCATACCCCAAGAGAGCTGTCACTCCCCATCAGCCAACACTAACTTTCCGAGGGTAAAACCCAAACCTGAGTTTTATTTTCATTTCACCATCAACTACGCACAGTACCTCAGTGGCACCTTTTAGTCTCGTCAAGCAAACAAAAATGACAGCTTTGGGTGGCACTGGTATTTGTGTTTTTTCCCATTTGTTATTGTGACAGCTTTAGCTCATCCATGAAAATTCTAAGACATGATGCCTTGTGAAGATAAAGCCCTAAAAAGAAGCATTTGATTTTGGCCCAAACGTAAGGGGAGTAGCATGCAAGTGACAAGATGAGTCACAGAAAAGAAGCGAGGAAAAGCCACCTGGAGCGATGACGAGCTTCTGAGGCCCTCAAGGGCCTGTAGTGGAGTGGGGACAGCATCCTTCCCAAAGGCTCTTAGAGGCACAGGCAACTACTTTCTGCTACCAGCACGTCTGTTACTAAAAAAGTAACCCTGAGTTTTCACAGCAAGTCTAATAGAACTTTCCCAACCAGGCAGAGTTGAATTACCCACACGCTGAGATGGAAAATACTGGTTATATTTATTCTGCTTGTTACGGAGGCAGCTGTTTATTTATTTATTTAATGGAGACTTGCAGTGAAATATATTACACACTGCAATGTTGAACACACACTCAAGTATAACTGAATAAAATTTTCATTAAACAATCCTTAATCCTTACTATATGCAGTGCACTGATATTGTCTGTTTATTTGATTATTTTTAAAATAATGGTCACAATGCAAACTAAAGTGTTTCACACCCACTACTAGGTTACAATGTGCAGTTTGAAATATACTAGGCTGGACGAAGCCTATGCTTCGTGGCACATTCCTGTCACATCTATAACCCTGCTCATCTGGTCCCTTTCCCTAGGAGCTGCCACGAATCAATCTTGATGGGTCAAGAAAAACAAGACAGCTTTTCTTTTTCCTCCACACTTCCAAAGTTCTCAAGGGCACCCATCATTGCTGCCCAGGCTTGTCCTACGGGGTGGAGGCTGACCCATCTCTAATGGAGTGGGACCTATTTTTCGTTACAGTCATCACAAGATAAATGAGGGGTGTGTTATAGAAGGGGCCACCCTATCTCATGTCTGAGGCTCCTGGGTTCCCAGCCAAGGGCAGAGAGCCTTCCCCACCAGCAAGACCAATCAGATTCTCAACTCATGTCTCTTCATCCTTGGATTCAATGGAAACCCCAAACTTGACTATAGGACGTGGGGATTTTGGTGCAACAACGACATGAAGTGGGCATGCCGCAGTGCTGCCCACCTGCAAAGGGTACCACCTGCATTGTATCTGGAAGGGATGCCAGTCTCCCAGAGCACAGTGAGAGCAGTGCCCTTGCAGCGTGCACCCTGGCCCAACAGCCAAGTGCTCAGACAGGCACTCATCCTCACCCTCTTTGAGCGTCCAGGCCTCACCCCCAGCCTCCCCAAATCAGGAGTCATGGCTCACACGCACCCCCAGCCTCTGTGAATGTTCTTTCATCTCCCAGGGACAGGGGCTGCTCTAGACTTTGGTTCCCTTTTTGTGTTTTTGAGAACTAATGGTCTTTCCTGCCTGCCCCTTAGACACCTCCCAACAGCCAGTCAAAACTGTTCTGACTTCATAGGTAAATCCCTCACCAAGTGGCATTTCCCTGGGTCTGGGAAAGTTCAGCTGCTCTCAGCTTCTCCTCTTTGGCCTTGAGCTTTTCCGTGAGCAACTCTCTTATCTCCTCTGCATCTTTTTCCCACCTTGTTCTAGTCCAGTAGGTTAAGCCATTTAAGAATCATCATTCTGAATTTACCTGTGTAGGTCCTGTTTTTGTCTACCTGTCCTTTTTTTTTTTCCTTTAACATATTTTAGTTCTCACAATTCTCCCCTGGCATTGCATGTCCCCCGAGTTACCAATTAAGGGTCTCCTCCTTCCTGAAGAGACTCATCAGGTGGCTGTCCGCACAGCTGTTCCCAACCTGGGCAGCACACCAGGGTCACCCAGGGTGCTTTCAAAAGTCTCTGGAGCCACAGATGCACCCAGACAAATTAAATCAGACCTCTGGGGGTGGGGCCCGGCACTGGTATTTTTAAAGCTCTGCAGGTGATTCCAAAGTGTAGGCAAGGTTGAGAACCACTGTTTATTATTCCCATTTACAGCAGGTTTCATGTTTAAGACACTTCTTCAACCAGTAGGAGAGCAGGTGCTCCGACTTCCGGATTCAAGACCATTCCGTCCTCACTGTCCAGGAAGGTCACTTGCAAAGGTTACATCGTAAGCCAAGAAATCATCTTTTAAATCAAAATCAAGCCTGTTATTCCCAGCACAACACGAATATGAGGATCTCAAAGGGGACCTAACTAGTGCACCAGCGCTGGAAGCTGCAGCCCCAGGAGGAAATACTGAGGGAGATTTCATCTCTGATGGTGACACCTCAGGGCCCAGGAGGAAGCTAGCAAACCAAGAGGGAGATGAAGAGCTACAGAAATTGTGGCTGCATCTGTCCGGACAGCTGCAAAGGGGATGTGGTTTCTGACCTGGGTTTTTGAGAAGGAATGGGGATTTCCCAGGCAGAGGCGGGGAGAAAGGCATGGAAGTGCTTCGAGAAGCGCCAGAAATTCCGTGTGGCCAAGGCCACGGTTTTTTCATCTATACCTCACCCATCTACCTCATACGTGAGGGAACCATCTTTGAGTCTTCAAAAGCTAAAAAGGGTAACCCTGAAATTAAAGAATCCAAGTTACCAAGAGGTTTCCATCCCAAAGGCTTGGGGTAGATTGCCAAGTCTGTGGAGGCAAGTTGGTTCCTGTTCAGACGGCAGAGGGATGCGATTGGGCTGGAAGTGGAAAACAGCATTTGCCAGTAGAGAAGAGAAGCTGTACCGCAGGTGGTGACAGAGCCAAGGGGGCTGTCGGGGGAGCACGGAGGCTGGGCCAGAGGTGGAGATTGGGCAGATGACTGTTGAACACCAGGTTGGGATTACTGAGGGTCCTGCAGAAGGTCAGTTACCTTTTCTTGTATTTATGCCTCGCCTGATAGGCTCATCTGTAAGCTCTCTGAGAGCAGCCATCAGCTCTGGCTTTCACCCCACCACCAAGAGCACCAGCACACAGCTCTGAATCCCACAAGTCTGAATAAAGAAGAGTTTGTCAGCGGAATAGTAAACATTCTTGGAATTCATGGAAGTGGCGGGGAGGGGTGGAAGGGATATGTTTAGGAGAAAGCATTTTAAATATACCATCATCTTCTTGAACACAAAGAGCATATGCTCTTGAAAAATTGCTTCTTCCAGGGAAGCTTCCAGTCAAGAGCTGACAGCCTCCAAGCAAGTCAACCTTTCTGTCTATACAGAAGCCCCCCTCCCAGCTCCTCACTCCCCCAAACCCCGACTCCCACCACAAGATCCATCAAAGACCAAACCGGCCTGCTCCACCCCACCAGGGGTGAAGTATAGTTGATTTACAATATCATGTAAGTTTCAGGTGTATAGCACAGTGATTCAGATATAGATAGATAGATTTCCCTTATAGGTTATTATATAATATTGAATATAGTTCCCTGTGCTATACAGTAGGTCCTTGTTGGTTACCTATTTCATACATAATATGAAATATATGTGTATGTATGTATATACATAGTATGTATATATGTGTGTATATTAATCCCAGCCTCCTAATTTATCCCTCCCCTGACCCCCCTTTCCCCTTTGGTAACCGTAAGTTGGTTTTCTGTGTCTGTGAGTCTCTTTCTGTTTTGGAAATAAGTTCATTTGTGTCATTCTTTTTCCTTTTAGATTCCACATATAAGTGATATCATATGATATTTGTCCTTCTCTGTCTGGCTTATTTCACTTAGTATGATAATCTCTAGGTCCATCCATGTTGCTGCAAATGGCATTATTTTATTCCTTTTTATGGCTGAGTAATATTCCATTGTGTGTATGTATGTATGTCTGTCTGTATATATATATATACACGACACATCTCCTTTATCCATTCATCTGTTGATGGACATTTAGATGTTTTAGTGCTTTTCAACTCCTTTCATTTCATTTTCATTCTCAACTTGATGACTGATATGCAGAGGACCAGCCAAGTCTGCCATTCTTGACAGCAGAAAGCCGGGGATGCGGGGTGTGGAGGGTACCAGCAGAGTTCTTCCCCGTGCTTAGTCTTGGTAGTCAGCTGCATGTAGCTGGAAGCAGCAATTATTTTGTCTTTGTCAGGAATCCAAGGTGCAGAATGCCGCTGCTGGACCGAGGCCTGGCACGTGCCCAGCCTGGCTAGGACAGCTCTGAGGAGCTTGCAGGGTGGGTGAGGGCAGAGCAGGCCACCAGCTCCCTCCTTCTCCCTCCCCACAACGTAGAGTAGCTTCCTCACAGCCTTTGCTATGAGCCACTCCAGGACAGGGCTCGGGGCTGTGAGAGCCCTGGAAACAGCCACCATCACCACCGCAGCGACTACAGTATAGACATCTAGGGGCTCAGAGCTGGGGACTTAGAGTCACATCCCAGCTCTGCGCTTGCAGCCTGGAAGTGGAACCTTATTTTCAGAGCTTATCTGCATCCCTCACAGAGCCTCTCCAGGTGCTGGGATGTAGCGCAGTTCTGACGAGTGTGGATTCTAGGGTTTGGAGCCCTGGACAAGGAGCCCCATCACATTCCACCTGCTAAGACAGAGAGTGGGCTAGAGAGAATCCAGACCGCTGAAACTGGCAGCCACAAAACTGTCAGGACCCCAAACAGGCTGACTTATTCCTCACTCCCCTTCCTCCCCAGAGGTAGGAAAATGACTGTGCTTTCCACTTTTTTCTCATTTACATAATCTCATCTTTTACGTTGGAAAAGGCAAGTCGTCATCTGCCTGGGCCAGACCCAGGTGCCTCAGGCTTTTACCTCTTACAAGCCCTACAATACCAACCATGAATGTTGTCATTAGGGTCCCTCCCCTCCTCTCCTCACTTTCCTTTATCACCTCCATCTTTGCTCAAAGGCCATTTTTTTTAGGGGAGGAAGATTCTTTTCTCTCCTCTCCCATTACTTCCAAAATCATCTGCTGTCTTTAAACATGGAGCCCCCCATCCAGATGTGTTTCTCTGCCTATTTTGTGTTCAACATTTGCTACCCCCAGTCTTCTCACTGGCTTGTGTCTCCCTGTGGCTGAAACTTCACCACTTGTCAGATCCTGATGAAATTCAGGCCCTGGCTAGGTTCTGAGATGGCATTTTTCACGGGTTTTTGACAGCCCTGCAGGTTGGGGCACAGTCCCTGGGTCCCCTCACTCTAGAAAATGAAAATATTCCAACAGAGCTCATAGAAAGAAATAGAACTCGTGTGGCTTGGATAGGAGAGCTCTGGATCTTCTTCCTCAGTGGTTCTCAAAGTGTGGTTCTAGAAGCAGCAGTGGCACCGGAATTTGTTAGAAACACTATTTGCATCACTATTGGCCTAGGAGAAAGAGGTGGAGCAGTGGCCCCCAAACACTGGCATGAATGATGACGGGGATCATAATGGCTAACATTGATTAATCACAGTCACTCTGCACTAGCCCCGATTCTAAGAACTTTATGACACATTCAGTCATCACAACGACCCTCTGACGGGTTAAGTACTATTAATAAATCCTGCAATTTTACAAATGAGGTAACTAAGAAATGGAGAGCTTAAGCAACTCGGTGTAATCACAGAGTAAATGAGAGAACAACACGTCTTTCTAACACACACACACACACATACACACACCCCTTTACCTCACTCCTCTTTCTGATTTTGGTCTTCTCTTCCCAGAGCATGGGTAAGCTAGGCCTGGTTCACTGTCACGAGGCAGTGAAGTTCAGTGGTCCCGAGCCTGCACTTTGGGCCAACTGCTTGGGTTTAAAGCTTGTTTCTACCATGTCATGAACTCGGACAAGTTACTTAGGTTCTTGGTGACTGTTTCCTCAGCCATAAAATGGGGATAGGGGATTTAATGCAATCCCTATCAAATTACAACACTTTTCACAGAACTAAAACAAATAATCCTAAATGTATATGGAACCATAAAAGACCCAGAGTTGTCAAAGCAATCTGGAGGAAAAAGAACAAACCTGGAAGCATAACCCTCCCAGACTTCAGACAATACTACAAAGCTATAATAATCAAAACAACATCATATTGGTACAGACATATGGATCAATGGAACAGAAAAGAGAGCCCAGAAATAAACCCGCACATCTATGGTCAATTAATCTTCGACAAAGGAAGCAAGAATATGCAATGGAGAAAAGACAGTCTCTTCAGCAAGTGGTGTTGGGAAAGCTGGACAGCTACATGTAAAGCAATTAAGTTAGATCACACCCTTACACCATACACAAAAATAAACTCAAAATGGCTTAAAGACTTAAATATAAGACATGACACCATAAAACTCCTAGAAGAGAGGATAGGCAAAACATTGTCTGACATAAATCGTAGCAATGTTTTCTTAGGTCAGTCTCCCAAGGCAATAGAAATAAATGTAAAGATAAACAAATGGGGCCTTTGTCAAACTTATAAACTTTTGCGCAGCAAAGGAAACCATAAACAAAATGAAAAGACAAGCTACGGACTGGGAGAAAATATTTGCAAACAATGCAACCTACAAGGGCTTAATTTCCAAAATATACAAACAGCTCATACAACAAACAACCCAATCAAAAAATGGGCAGAATGCCTAAGTAAACTGCCTAAGTGTCTTCCAAAGAAGACACACAGATGGCCAATAGGCACATGAAAAGATGCTCAACATCGCTAATTATTAGAGAAAGGCAAATCAAACCTGCAACAAGGTATCACCTCACACCAGTCAGAACGGCCATCATTAAAAAGTCTACAAATAACAAATGCTGGAGGGGGTGTGCAGAAATGCTCTTGGTAGGAATGTAAATTGGTGCAGCCACTATGGAAAACAGTATGGAGGTTCCTTAAAAAAACAAAAATAGAGTTACCATATGATCCAGCAATCCCACTACTGGGCATATATCCAGAGAAAACTTTAATTGGAAAACATGTATGCATCCCAATATTCACAGCAGCACTGTTTACAACAGCCAAGACATGGAGCAACCTAAGTGTCCATAGACAGAGGAATGGAAAAAGAAGATGTGGTATAGATACACAACAGAATACTTCTCAGCCATAAAAAAGAATGAAATTTGCAGCAGCATGAATGGACCTGAAGATTATCATATTAAGTGAAGTCAGTCAGAGAAAGATAAATACCATATGATATTCCACTTACATGTGGAATCTAAAATATGATACAAATGAACTTATTTACAAAACAGAAGCGGGCTGGGCCTCCCTGGTGGCGCAGTGGTTGAGAGTCCGCCTGCCGATGCAGGGGATGTGGGTTCGTGCCCCGGTCTGGGAAAATCCCACATGCCGCGGAGCGGCTGGGCCCGTGAGCCATGGCCGCTGAGCCTGCGCGTCCGGAGCCTGTGCTCCGCAACGGGAGAGGCCACAGCAGTGAGAGGCCCGCGTACTGCAAAAACAAAACAAAACAAAACAAAACAAAACAGAAGCAGGCTCACAGGCATAGAAAACAAACAGGGTTACCAAAGGGGAGGGGGAGAGGGGAGGGGGAGAGGGGAGGGGGGGAGGGGGGAGGGGGGAGGGGGGAGGGGGAGGGGGGAGGGGGAGGGGGGGGAGGGGGAGGGGGGAGGGGGAGGGGAGGGGAGGGGGAGGGGAGGGGGGAGGGGGGAGGGGGAGGGGGAGGGGGGAGGGGGAGGGGAGGGGGGGAGGGGGAGGGGAGGGGAGGGGGAGGGGGAGGGGAGGGGAGGGGAGGGGGAGGGGGAGGGGGAGGGGGAGGGGGAGGGGAGGGGGAGGGGAGGGGAGGGGGAGGGGGAGGGGGAGGGGGAGGGGGGAGGGGGAGGGGGAGGGGGGAGGGGAGGGGGGAGGGGGAGGGGGGAGGGGAGGGGGGAGGGGGAGGGGGGAGGGGGGAGGGGGGAGGGGGAGGGGGGAGGGGGGAGGGGGGGGAGGGGGGAGAGGGGAGGATCTGGAGAAAGTAGTCTGGGGTTAGCAGATACACACTACTATATGTAAAATAAACAGCAAGGTCCTACCATATAGCACAGGGAACTGTATTCAATATCTTGTAAATCTATAATGGAAAACAATTTTAAAAGAATATGTATATATATATATATATATATATACGAATCACTTCGCTGTACACCAGAAGTAACACAACATTGTAAATTAACTATATGTCAATTAAAATATAAATAAATAAAATGGTGATAATAACTGTCCCCAACTACCTCATAGGGTGGTTGTGAAGATTAAATAGGTTAATATATGTAAGTATGCCTGATGCAGAGCACATGCTTAATAAAGTGTTACCTTATTATCTCAAAGTCCTCTCATTTGTGGAGGAAATAAAAAGGAAAAAAATATGAGAAAGGGAAGAGAGGGAAGAAAGAATTTAGAAACAACAGCCTGAGAACTCTGTAACAACTTCTCAGGTAAAAAGTCATGAAGGTCTCTGTCCGTTCTCTCGTCTGCTTGGGAAGCACACGCTAATGAAGCATCTTGTGCACCTGCGGATGGAAACGTGAATTTCTCCATTCTGGGTCTCACGCGCATATTTAATCTTCATGTGAAAGCAGATGGGGTTGAAGAGGCCCGCCACCCTCTCTGACTTTGAGAACTGCCTGAGGTAAGCAGAATTCTGTGTCAAAGTACAGAGATTCAGGTATCTCTGCGGCTGCAAAGAAGCAAATATGGGAGAGACCGACGAAATTTAGTGCCTGCTTACACGTGTGTAAGGACGAAAAGAAAAGCGGCCACTATTAAATAAAATGACGTCTGTGTCTCAACCCTTAATTAAGAACATCTAGCTACTTCGAGGAAATGTGTGACTATATTTTATTAGGATTATTGTTTCTGTTAGAGGTGGATAGGAGGAAAAATAACCATCAGAGGATGCCGAGCTTGTGGGGCAAGAAGGATCAGACCAGAAGGAAAAGGAGGCCTATGATGGGGAAATGTGGTATTGGCTTAATGAAGAGGGAAATTCTTACAAGGGGAGAAAGGAGCCAACACTTTGCCTCCCTCACTTCAGAAAAACCCCAAGTAATGCAAGCACCAGATCCGAGGGAGGTAAAGCTCTGGCATCAGATGAGCCAACCAGATAGCTAATCCGATATGATTTTCTCCTACAGCCATTCAAGGCTCTTGGTAATCACACGTTCTCTCTCTGTATAATCAGCAGGGAATTTGTGCAGCCCCAGAATGCCGTTTCTGTGTGATTCCAGCTCATGTTTACGATCTGTGCAGCTGTCAGAAACCACAAGATGGAGATGGAAGGATTTACCTCTTTGCTGTCCTCGATAAGTATCAACATACAGTGCAGCCTATAAAACTGTGTTTTTAACCAATTTTGTAATGAGGGATTAAACACAACACCAAAGCAACAGAAGACTCAAATTCACTTCTCACCCTGCCATGTAACAAAACTGAATCATCTCTTCTTAGCTTTATTGTTGCTTGGGCATTTTTTAAATATACCTATAGTCAATGTTCATAAGATTTGAGCCCAAACTATTTTTCACTTAGCATTATTTTATATCAACTTTTCTATTTGTTTTCAGAATATACAAATTTATCATTCTTAATAGTAATATTATATTTCATTTTTATACCATAGTTTTTTACTTTATGACTTTTAAGTATTTGGGGGTTTCTTTTCTGGTTTCTTTTCCCTTATTTTTCTTTTTTTGAGTTATTTCTCCAGGATATGGTCTCAAACACATGTTTATCAGGCCAAAAGGATGTGACAGTCCGCATGGCTCACTACACTTTGCCATGTCGCTTTCCAGAAATATTGTACTAATTTATGTCAGTAGAAAATACAGCTTTCTCAAAAGCCTGCCAGATTTTGATTTTGTAATTATAATGTACTTTTACCAGTTTCGCTGGCATTGCATGATTTTGTGCTTTAAGTTTCCACGATTACTAGTGAGGCTGAATCCTTTTCCAAGGGTTTGTTTTCTTGTGTGAATGACATGTTCTGGTTTTTTGTTTTGTTTTGTTTTGTTTTGACCATGAATGTAGTAGAGATAATATGTCTCTTAAGGATTTGGTTCCATTCCCTAGAGATTCTGGATGTTCCTTTTTTTATCCATTCTTTTTATCACAATTTCTCCCCTAAGTCACTTGGACTCAAGAAAGTTTTGCTCAGTGGACACAGGTCCCACTCAGGCGGAAGATCATCAGTTCAGCTCAGATTCCTGGCGCCCTATTTACTGGTGGCTGCACACAGTAATCCCCTCATAAATTTTCCTGAAGGCATCCTGCTTTTTGAGTCCCCCAGCTCCCTAATGAACTGTATTCCTGATTTGTCAAATATACCCAGCAATTATTCAGTGTTGCATAACGTGCTACTGGAAAACAATCAGGGGAGGTATTTTCACGCTTGCCTTTCTGATTTATAGTATGCCTTTCTGCTAAGGCAGCATTTACATACTGAGGTCTCCATGCATTCTACACAGTCAGACTGGGTCTGACTGGGTCAGACTCTGAAAAGAGAAGAAGGAACCAGTCAAGATGTTATCAAGGGCATAATGGAGTAGAGGGCTGGGGAGGAAAACAAGGTCATGGACAAGGTAAGATTAAATTAAACAAACTGAAACAAAACTTAAGTATTTGAGAGTAAGAGTAGTTATAGTTAGTAACATTGTATATTTGAAAGTTGCTGAGAAGCTCTCATCACAAGAAAACAAAATTGTAACTATGTGAGGTGATGGATGTTAACTAGACTTCCAGTGGTGATTATTTAGCAATATGCATGCATACCAAATCATTATGTTGTACACCTAAAACGAATACAATGTTATATGTCAATTGTATCTCAATTAAAAATTTTTTAATTTAAGTATTTGAAACATGTTATAGAACGGACATAAGGTCAATTTAATTAGCTCAAAGAATACCCACTATCTAGAAATACATCTCCCTTTTGCAGGCACCCCCTGAGATGGTAAAACAACAACAAAAACTAAGAAATGTACAAAAAATGCTAAACATTTATCAAATTACTTGATAAAAAATGGCCAAAAGGTTTCTCTTTTTTAAAAAAGTCACTGTTGACTTTTAAAAAATGTTTAAATGACTTTTTAAAAAAGTCATTTCTTGGCCTTTTTTTCCCTTGCCTAGATGAAGGATCCCCAGTTGGGGAAGCATGCACCCCAGCATGCTTCCTCCCTCACTCAGTTCTTTCTGACTTACAAACTTCAACTATAGAGCCACACATTCACCCCTTCTGCCCCACCACACCCACTCCCCACTCCCTTACCCTCGCTAACTCCCGGCCACAACTTTGGTCTCTGGAGAGGCTACAGGGAGATGGCAGAGAAGCTACTCTGAAGAGCTATATACCCAACTGGTGAGGAGAAGAGGCATTTCTCCATTGGACTAGACACACTACATTGCAGGTCCAGGTTATAGATGCCAATTAGCTGCTATTGTTATTATTATTGCTGTTGTTGTTGGCACTTACTGAGTGCTTAGAATGGGCCATGAGCTCAGATGAGCACTTTATATGCCTATCTCATTGAATCTTCACCAAGAATATTATCCCATTTTATGGATGAGACAAAGTGAATTTTAGAAACTTAGCCAAGATCGCCCACTTAGTAGTAACAGAATTGGGGATGGACACCATAACATATTGCCCCTCATGGTATTACCTCTTTTTGATGATTTGTAATCAATTGTAACTTTTTCCACAAGTGTGTTATTTTGGACTATCAAAAGAAAATACACTTTAATCTTATCCCTACTAGTTCCCAACTGACTGTTTCTGTGAGGTCAAATGCAAAAGTCCGAGACTGTGATTTCCCAGGCAAATTGCAGGAAGCACCTTACCATCTTCTGTTCTTTTCTAACAGTTCCACATGCAAGTCATCTTCCCCTCAACGCCTGCAAGATAACTGACGTCAGGCAAGGGGTCTGGGGTGACAGTGTGCGAAGGAGGAAGATGGGAGGGTGGGGATCCCAGGGCGGAAGTCAAGAGGCCTGTATTTCAGCCCTACTCCCACCACTAACCCCCCTGTCTGGACCACAGGTTCTGCATGGGCAAGAGAAAGCATCCCCTCCAGCTTCAAACGTCTTAACAATTTATGACGCCTGGGAGTGTCATTGCACTGGTGCCTGGAGGTGCAGACACAGCTCCCCCTACCGGCAGCCTCCGGGCAGTGAGACCGTGGTCACCCGCTCAGCCTGCTGGTCCCGCTGCGGAGGTGGCCCGGCTGTGGAGACCGTGTGAAAGGTTAGCAAAGGGGAAAGTGATTTGGGGGTGCTCCCAACTCACCGCCCCGCTCTAAAATGTATACAGCCCTCTGTGTGCTGAAAGAAACGTGCTTAGGATTCAGATGGGCAAAGGTTTCAAAGGGGACAAACGGATTATAGAATAATTTAGGTGGGAGTCAGATGGTGGAGGTCAGGGGCCGCTGGAAAGGCTTGTGCTCAGCCTTGTTAACGAAAAGCCACAATTATTAAAAAATGCTTTTTTTTTTTAAGCGTGAAATATTCTCTTCAAGGCAGGTGTACATCTATTCTCTGAAAGTGAAAAATAAATTATTCTACAGATTTTGTGTGTTCATTTACAATTTAAGGCACGTAAAGGTTCTGAGCTTCCCCCTAAGGGTGCTTGTCAGCTTCATGCCACCTGAGCCTGCTCACCTTTGCAGGCTGAAAACAAGCCCCGGGCACTTCATTGCTCAGCAACGCAGGTCTCCAGCCTTCCCTCCCTTCCTCCTGTGGACATCTGTTGGGGAACAAGGGCCCTTTCAACTTAGACTCCAGATAAACACACATAAAGCATTCACTATTTTTTAAAAGACCATTTTAAACCACTTCTAAAGGCTTTAGAAATTTTGTTTGTTTTTTAATGACAGACCCTGAGTCTTGAATCTGCAGCCCACAGCAGAGCAGAGCAATGGAGCTAATCATCCCTCAGCTAATCACCCCTTGCTTCTCCCACTCACCTGGTCTTGAAACCCCACCTCAAGTTGGGGCTGTTTTGCCAGCACCCTGCACCCCTCTTTGTTGATGCTAACCTTCCCTGTGAGCACAAGGTCAGAGGAGAGAAAGGGTTGAGTGGGAGGTGTGTGTCCAGGGGGGCAGGTGGAAGGAGAGGCCACCAATGCTGGGTTTGGGCATTAAGGAGTCAGTATCAGGATAGCATCCCATGGTATCCACTTAAGCCAGGCCGCAAGAGGAAACCAATCAGTGATGAGTCTATTTCACAATAGGCTCCAATTCACACAGAGATAGTGACCTGCTCATACCTTCATGAACAGAAAAACCAGTCTGGCCTGTTCTCTAAACGCAGGGCTCCCAGTTCCCAGCCTGTGGTCCATTCCCCGCCCCCGTGCCCCCCCCCCATGCTTGCCCAAAGCCAGCCACAGTGCCTCTGCTTTTTCTCCCCACTTCTCCCACCTTCTGGATCTTTTCTCTTCCTTTCTACTCTTCCAAATGTAAGCTGAATAAAACCAATATAAACTCATTTTTCATTCTTCCCCTAATCCTTTACTCCAAATCTGCTCAGAAAAAGACTAGAACCAGAGCTGGCAGAGGCGGAATTCTCTGTAGTGAACTGAGGACAGCCAAAAGCTAGAAATGCTAAAGGCGGAGTCTTTTTCCCACCTCTTGAATCTAGGCTGGTCTTTTGATTTGGCTTTGGCCAACAGAACGTAGGATAGTGATGCTGTGTGATTTCCAGAGCCTAAGCCTTATAGTTTCTGCTTTGGTCTCTTGAAACGCTGCCCGGATCACCAAGAAAGGAAGCCGGTTTAGCCTACCAGAGAGTGAGAAGCCCTGAGAAAGAACTGAGGCGCCCAGCCAACAGTCAGCGCCAAGTGCCAGCCGTGTGAGTGTGAGTGATGGCTGCCCCTCCAGCTGAGCTAGGCAGGAGCCAGCCCAGGTGAGACCAGCAGAGAAGCAGCCCAGCCACCCCCAGAACCAGGAGAAAGGACGCATCACTTTTGTTTTAAGCCACTCAGTTGCAGGGCAGGGTGTTATTCAACAAGTGATAACTGAAATGTATACTTTTACCTTTTTCTCTATTGTTTATGTAATAAACAGAGGATTCTTTCTGTCTCTCTTTTTCCTGAGGCACCAATACGATGGATATCAGATACTCACGTGAATTTGAAACAAACCCCCTTATACAGAATTCACAAAGGAAATTATCAAGACCTGGCTCCACCGTTCTTGGATGCCTCATTCAAATCGAGAATATAAAAGGGAAGGGCAGGAGAGATAGGTGAAGAGCAGCTTTTTTAGAAAGAATTGTTAATGAGCTGTGAGCATCCCCCTGAATGCCCCCAGGGAAACGGGACAGAGCTGTATCTCCTTTATCTCAAGCCCAGTGAAGTGGGCTTATGTGGACCACATGGAGAATTTTGAAATACAGCTGGGAAACAGCACACATAATGGGTCCTAGATTCGCGCCTTCTACACCCAGAGAGGGCTGTGACAGTAGGAGAGAAGGGAATGGGGGGGCTGGTATGCTCTTGTGGGGTTTCCGGGGTAAAGTGTGTCTTGTGGACCAAATGTGGTCACTCTGAAGAGACAGCTGGGGTAGGGTCAGCTTGGATCCTGTCTTGTAGGACTACCTACAGGGGCAGAAAGACCGCAGCAGCAAGAAAGTGGAGGTGTGCACTGGATTGATAGGATCTTACAAAGAAATCCCAACGGATCTCCCGGAATAAAGATGCACCTCCCTATACCCAGAGAACTGAAGGAGAGAGAGGGCCAATAATGGAGGTTTCTGAAGATCCTACCACAATGCCCAACAAGGGAAAGAGTCCATCAAACACTGGCCTGGCTCAGACAGTGGGAAACCAACCTTTATGAGTCCCTTGTCCCTAACCTGCCCACCCAGTCCTGGGGGATTCAGAAACTAGCTAGCAAACTGAAAATTGTGGGGAGGGAAAAAGCATAATGCAGAGACCACAGATGCTGTCATTTACCCACTAACCCCTCCCACGGCCGACTCCCAGCCTGATGCAGGCTTGAGATTGGGAATTGAATAGGAGAGTTGACGTTAAATCAAGTTTAAAGGTTTGATTCTCATATTCTAATTTCTGAATTGAGACAGAGTGAGTGCAACTTAGAATGATATGAGGACTATTTCCTAAGAACGAGTTGAAAAGTCACAGGCCTGCTGACTTTTCACATCCATCTTCCTCTATTCAATAAAATTTAAAGGGGCAACAGGGAGACATCACTAATTGTGTTTGTTGGAAATGCTAATTACATTTATTCTATTCCCCATTCCTCCAGAATATACTTTTCAAGACAAAAAACATCCTCTTTGTGCAATTCTCTTTTCCCCCAGACAGTTACCCATAGTTCTTTTTGCTCACATTACCCTTCCACTCAGACCACCTAGGTGGGCTTATAACTTATTACATGATTACATTTGTCCAGATCCAGAAAGTCCCTAGCTGCTTGCCATTTAAGACCTCGGAGCTACTGAGGCTATAAACTTGGAAATAGGTTTCCCCAAGCACTGAAGGCCTTGGCAAGCTTTATCCCCACAACCGACCGTGGGAAGAAGTCAGGACAGGTGTCTGTTGGCTTCAGGCCAGTCTCACTTCTCTGGAATGCAAGCTTCATCCTGGCGACCTGCCTAAGAGCTTTCAAAGATTGAAATCTGTAGGTGAGTTTTTGGATTTCATGCCGGGAAGTTGCAATCTAATAGAGGAGATGGGTTGGCAAAACCTATGCCTGAATTTCCAGCAAGTAAATTTTTATAAATAAAAGATGCAATCAATTATTTAGCATAACCAAACATGCTTGAAGAATTTAGGTATCGCTTGCTAGTTCTCCAGAATTCAATGCATAATCACAGAGATGCATAATGCATGCAGACCTGACCCCACTGGAGACCATCTTCCACCGGCTGGAGCGAGAGGGAAAGGGGGATCGCATTTCAATCAATTATTTGCAGGTTCTGTGTTGCATTTATTCATGTCGCATAATAAAGTGAGGTGGGAAAGGAGCATCCATTCTTTTCTGACTACGTGAGTCAGTGAGGACGTATATTAGACAAGGAACAAGGGCGCACAGCTCTATTTCTGACTGCAGAACAAATGAGGCTCAGAGCCGTGGAAATTTAAATCATGCTCCCGCAGTCCCTCCTCAAAGCTGGGAATCACCGCCCCAGGAATAAATCTCGCAGGTTGTCCTGAAAAAGACATCACAGGGTGGACGGTGAAGATTTTGTCAAGGTCCAGGGCACAACCCTCAGCCTCCCTGGCACTGAAGTCTGATCTGATGACTCCATTTCTCAAAAATCCATTTCCTGGGTGCAGAATCACATCATTCAGCCTCACAGCCTAAACCAGAGAGACAATTTACTAATTTGCGGGGATACTCAAAGTCCACATAAACAATGAATTCTTTCCCTGCAGGTAGATGTTTATGGGAGGCTAAATCCTAAGCACCGGGTTGCTGGGTGAGCGTGATATCCAAACAAGGAGAAACGTGAATGGAATGTTTTGGGCGCCAGTCTAAGGCAGCCTGATGTGTCCATTCCCAGTAGAGAGGGTCTAGCCAATGGTTTTCAAGCTGCATGTCAGTACCCAGTAGAGCTGTGAAATCATTTTGCAAGTCACATCCAGACACCATTAAAAAAAAAAAATAGAATATAGAGTAGAAAATATCGAAGAGTACTGCATGTAACTGAGAGAGGTAAAAGGCAGTAAAGAGCGGTGGTTAAGAGGACAGACACACTCAATGCAGGCTACGTAGGATCAAACCTTGGCTTGGCCACATACCAGGCATACAACCCTGGGCAAGTTACTGAATCTATGCCTCAGTTTCTTTGTTTGCAAAAATGGAATGATAGTAGTACCTACCTCCTAAGGTTGCTGTGAAAATTAAATGCCTTAATACCTATAACGGGCAGAGAGCCATGCCTGGCTCGCAGTAGGTGCTGTATGAGTTTTCATTATTAGGAAGAATTGCTCTGTGAAACTATTGCCCACACTGGAGATACCAGCATCGAGTTCCTATAGGACAAATGGAGCCAGATGTGCCGAACGGGACACGAGAGAAATTGGCCGACTGAGTGGTCTCCATTGTATTGAAATTAGAGAATTATGGAAGCAAGACCAGACTGAAGGAAAACGAGAACCAGAGGAAGTTATCCAAAAGGACATCCCAGGTGACCGGGCTAGAGCATTCGGAAGCTGAGGAGTGCTTTTCAGTGGAGGAAGATGAAAGTGGTTTTGTTGAGATGAGGTGCTGCAAATCTCTCTTTCTTGGAGAGAATTCTCATTCTCTGATGTACACTTTGCCTTTTTTCTTTCTTTTTGGCTTTCCTCTGAGACCATGATGACATATTTTGATGAATTAGAATGGCTCACCAAGTTTCAAGTTGAATTTCCTCTGTTCAGATCAGTCAGGTTCTCATCTCAGTTTTTAAGAGTATCAGCTGTATCGATTGATTATTCCACCTGATACCACAGGTCCATCTTTCATATATTTTTCCACATTCCACAAAAATCTGGACAAATAGAAGGTGACTGATAAGGGAGAGGCAAGAGACTAAAACATGTTTTCTAAACTAAAACATCTTCTCCAAAGATATGATAGAGTAAATGGGAGAGATGTAATAATATTCACGCAGAAGTAAGCATAATTATAATACTGACCATAGACTGAGTACTTACTATGCACCAGGCATAGTGCTAAGCACTTCATGAATGTTCACAATGACTCTGACAGATAGATGATATTAATTACAATGACAAGTAAGGAAACTGGCACTTAGAAGGTAAGGGACTGCCTGAGTCTCACTGCTAGTAAATGTGAGAGCCAGTATTCAAACTGAGACTCCTTGACTCCAAAGCTCATACCTTTCACTTAGCACGCTGCAAGGGTTTTAGAACTAGACCCACTGGGTCTAAATTCCAGCTGTACCACTAACAAGCTATTTAACTTCTCCAAACCTCACTTAATTTCCTGATACATAAAATGGGTGTGATAATAGTAGCTCCCTCACCAGATTTTGTGAAAATTAAATGAAACGTTTATTCAAGTATCTAACATCGTGGCTGGCATATAGTAACTCTCAACTCTCACTATTGTTTTGCCAGCCCTTGCAAGGCTGGCCTACAATTGTCAACTTTACATATGGATGGATAATCACTGGACCAGGCCAGCCAGCAATGTGCCATTTGGCCAACTGTCTTTGGACCCCTGTCTGTAAGGGCATTTCCCATGGCACTGCATTCCTGCCCCTGGCACAAGGAGAAAACAAGACACCACTGAGGGCAAACGCGTGGAGAAGCAGGGTAAAATAAGGAAACCAGCACCGCTGAAAGGTTTTAGCTCAGGCCTATGGAATTGGGAAGAGAGAAAGGAAGAGCTTATGTTTGAGACCACAGTTGAATCGGTCTCAAAAAAGATGAATTCAATAAATTGTAGAAGGCAAGAAGAATCATTTGGAGATTTGAGTGGAAGCTTTGGCTCATTTTGCTGCACAAAGAAGTAACCCCACAGAACAGCAAAGGATTTAGGGTTGGGAAGAATTTAATTAGTTTCTTGAGCCCCATTTGAACCTAAAAGAGAAGGATTTAACTTCCAAAGTCTTAAATAGGAACTAGAATTTAGAGCGAGTCAGACTAGGGGAAGGGAAAAGATAAGCAGGGTCCATCCACTGTCCAGAAACCAGAAGGAAGAAATTACCAGGCTCAGGTCTAAGAGCTAATTTAACTCAGTAAGCACAGGGCACAGCAGAGGGAGTCAGGGTCGCAGGACACAAAAATGAACAGTTATTTCCACACACACCGTCTTTTGGGGGGATTAACTAGATGAGGACATCAAATTCAGCTGTGTGTACTTCTAATTGCCAGGCTAAAGATGCCAGGATTTTAAATTTAAGTTTAAATAATCCATAGGCAGTGACATTTATTTTTAACACCTGCCTATCTGAGAATTAACACATCTGCTGCAATCCCTGAGGTACATAGGCAAGAAAGTTGCAAAGCATCTTTATTATTCCAGCAAAGTGGAATTTTAAAATATGTTATTAAGTCTGCAGGTGGCTGGGTATAGCATATAGTCTGGACCCTATTCTGTAGCGGGTTCCAAACAACTCTGAGACCCAAGAAACAATACAAGTGAATTTACAGAGGTTGGTGGAAGAAGAAAACAAAATGGGAAGAAACAAAGAGTATTCAGTGTGCTCAATTTATCATCAGATACTGCAGAACTGGGGTGAGTTAGTGGGCAGCCGGTCATGTACTCAGAGAACAACACTCTTCACTGGAAAAGGTCAGAGGGAGAAGAGAGCAGTAGCTTCTG
This sequence comes from Delphinapterus leucas, assembly GCF_059928025.1. NCBI lineage: Eukaryota > Metazoa > Chordata > Mammalia > Artiodactyla > Monodontidae > Delphinapterus > Delphinapterus leucas. The sequence goes on from NC_143133.1 coordinate 96,558,406, forward strand.
TTGTTACCACCACCATCGATAAGCATCATTCACTACAATGTGTGAGTCACTGAAGGACACTGTTCTCAAGAAGCTTATGGTCTTATTTAAGGAAACAAAGCATGTACATAAACACAAAAATAAATAATGACACAAACTGGGTCAAATGGGTAATGTTTCGTTCTTGGAAACTGCTGAGCGTCTTCATATTACAAAAATACATCCATCTTGCAGAAGCCACACCATGATGCTAGACTCAGAGAAAGAGCCCCAAGTGCCAACATAATACAGTTTCACTCTAAGTCATCCAACCATGCCACAGACTCACGTTTCAAGGAGAGCTGTGATCTTAAGACAAGAATCACTGCCCTTATGTGCTGTTTAAAATTGTCAATTTGAGCCTCATGCTGACTTGGGAGTTATTCATCTGAAATGACTTTAGGCTTTATACCCCTAAGCATATTTTATATTTACTTAGGAAGGCAATATAAGTATAGCGGCTAGGAGTAAGGACTTCGGAACAGACTTCCTGGGTTCAAATCCCAGTTCTACACTTTTCAGCTGCGTAACTGTGGCAAGTTACCTAATGCCTCTAAGCCTTGGTCTCCTCGTCTGTAAGTGGGAATGATAATAATATTTGCCTCATATGATCACGGTGAGGATTACATAAAATAGTACCTAAAGTACTGTAGCTCAATGGATGGCACACAGTCAGCCCACAAAAATGTTTGCTTTCATGACTATTATCACCAAGGTGGCTGACAGCCAGAGTTGGTGTGAGATTGCCATTGGAAGGGGCCGGGGCACTGCACAGCCAGGGTCTCCCCCACTGATAACTCTGAGACCCACCTCCCCATTCTCAGTGTTTAAAGGCAGGTGAGTACACAGACTAGAGACAGGGAAGAGGCACCTAACAGTCCGAAGGAGCAACGCATGGGGAAATATCACATCCAATACGTCTGCTTAAGAATTACTGGTCAATACTGCATAGCACAGGGAACGCTACTCAATACTCTGTCACAGCCTATATGGGGAAAGAATCTAAAAAAGAGTGGATATATGTATATGTATAACTGATTCACTTTTCTGTGCACCTGAAACTAGCACAACATTGTAAATCAACCACACTCCAATAAAAAAAATTTTAAAAAGAATTACTGGTCCAATGGAGAACAGATTGGTGGTTGCCAAGGGGGAGGGGGTTGGGGGAGGGATGGATTGGAGGATGGGGTTAGCAGATGTAAGCTTTTATAGATAGAATGGATAAACAACAGGGTCCTACTGTACAGCACAGAGAACTATATTCAATAAACCATAATGGAAAAGAATATTTAAAAAAGAATGTATATATATATATATATATACATGTATAACTGAATCACTTTGTTGTACAGCAGAAATTAACACAACATTGTAAATCAACTTTACTTCAATAAAAAAATATTGATTAATAAAAGAATTATTGGTCCACATATGCAAGAGGTGATAGAAAGAAATTTGAAGTTAGAAGCAAATAAGCCCACTTCGAAAAGATTGATGGGGACAATGGATGAGAGTGTTCTTCAAGGCTAATAAAATCAATTCTAGAAAAATGTTCTTAAAGATCCAGGGAAGTTGTGAAGAGCCTTTTGAATCTCAGAAAATACATCTTTGTTTCTGCCTGCCCCCAGAGATCTACTGGTGGCAAAAAAAAGTTGTGGGATTCAAAAGGCAGGTAATTATGTCTGCTTTAAGAGAAAGTATTGAGGGGAAGAAGAGGAAGCTCTGACCAAAAGGTCTGAGGGCTGACGAGGTAGGGAGGGTTCAGAAGCCCATTTCACATGCCTTGCTAAGTCCATGTTGAAGGCTCAAGTGAAACCTGTCTGCCAAGGGCTCTGTGGCACAAAGATCCTCTCAAGTTCTGCAGCAAATACCAAAGCCAGCGTCTTCCCTAGAAGCCCCCGGCTGGAGAGAAACAGTCTAGGTCGGTGAGCCTGCTCCAAGCTCGGAGATCTGGGTCCCTTCCTCCTGCATGCAGGCATTCACCTCTGTCTCTGCTTGTCTCCCTCACCACCTGCAAACTAACTTCACGAGAACTGGGGCTAAGTCTGTTTTCAGCTTCCGCTGTATCTCGAGTGCTTAGCAAAGAGCTCTGTGAGTGCAGCACAAAGCATACAGCAGACCCACCATACATATTTGTGGACTAAATGAATGAGCCCATGAACAAGTGTAGGAGAGCAGGAGCTGGAGGACCAAATGCTTGGTTCTGCGTTTCATGGGCCATTGGTGGTACGGCTTTAAACGTTTCCTCATATTTCACTAAGCCTTTGGGTTTCATAGGACTGAGAAAAGCCAGACCCTATGAACACCAGTCAGGGAGGTAGCTTCCCTATATATTCAACTGTCAAGTTACAAACGTCTGCCTCAGGGCACACGGGTTAACCAAATCAAACTTTTGAATTTTTTACTTTCTAAGAGGAAATCAACTACATTAGCCCAAAAGTTATCTTTCCAAACCATTTAATAGACTAAAATGTTTTAAGCTATGTCATTAGTAAATAATAACTATTTACACTATTTATTATAATGAGATTTCTTGTTAAAGGAAACATAGTAAAGTATATGCATATATCTGTGTATGTATACATGTATATGTACCTACATATATATGTATATGTGTATATATACACACACACACACACACACACATGCATAAACACACCCATATGTATATCTCCCATCTCTTGGAGGAGGTTTAGTCACACCCAGGAAAGCCATGCCTGCTGGCCATTTAGTTACAACCAGGCACTGTAATTCACCTACTGGCAGCTACTTTTAATGTCTATATAGAGCCTTCCACAGGGATGGCCAATGCACAGACGACATGGCCTGCGGCCCCTGCTGTAAGTCCACATTAAACACTGCTGATCCATAATGACACCTTCTCTCTGAGTCTAGCCACCTCTGAACTGTTTTCAATACAGTACCCCAGCCAGCCACTACAAATCAACTGAGTTGGAATACAAGATGAAATATCTTTGCCTCCTTGGCCTATGAGTATACACTCTAAAGTATTTCAAATTCTCCTTTCCATGATCCACAGTAAAAAAAAAAAAAAAGGCCTTTTGCATCAAGTACATGCACAAGGTTTCACTAAACAATGCTAGCCCTTATTTGTGAGATGTATCCTGACATTCTATTCCCCTTCTATTTCATTGTTTAAAATGCTGTTTGCAACCTACTGATTTTCTAACCCACATAATATGAAATATGGGTTGTGACCTGCAATTTGAAAGATCTTGCTATAAAGGATTACCTTTTGCAAATACCAAATTCTAAGGTCATGGAAAACAACATGAGAAGCCTGCATGAGCTTTCTCAGTTGGACAGAGCACTGGGCTAATGGAACCACAGTCAGGGGCTCGCTCCCCACCGAGGTCTGTTAGCTCTGATGTTCTGAGCCATGAGTGAATGGCTAACTCTTGGCAGCCCTCTCACAGAGGTACATCCATGGGAATGAGAAAATCCCTTATTCTTGCAAAAAGAATAATTCAAAATACTCATCCTGCCACAGTGGGTCAGAAAATCACTCATACCACATGAAAGACAAACTCAATCCTACCTGCAAGAAATCACATTATTGATTGTTTGGTTCCCACAAGAACCATCCAAACTATTTTCGGTTTGCTGAAGCCACATATTCACTCTGGCTGGCTAACTCCTACTTATTGTTCTTCTTTATACGCCTTCCCTGACTGCCCAGCCCTCCACACCCACCTCCTCCCATCCTCGGCCAGGCTTAGTTGGGCACCCTTCCTTTAAAATCCAACCTGCTATCCTGTACTTAATATCCTGGTCACCTTCCCACATGTCCTCCTGGGGGACAAAGATGGTCTTTCAGCTCCATTCTCGGTGCCTCGCACAAGGCCGCTCTCATAAGTGCTTGGAAGTTGTTTCTTGAATGACCTAATGACTGATCCAAGTGCCAAAGAGGCCAGGAGCTAATGTATTTGAGGCAGAGAAAGAAACAAGAATTAGAGGAAGGGAAGAAGGAGGAGAAGGCGTGAATAATACTTGACGCCTTAGCATCGGTTTCAGAACTTTTACTCACCTGATCCTCACAACAGGTGAGGAAGAATTAGTACTCCCAGGGCTTCCCAGGTGGCACAGTGGTTGAGAGTCCACCTGCCGATGCAGGGGATGTGGGTTCGTGCCCTGGTCCGGGAAGATCCCACATGCCGCGGAGTGGCTGGGCCCATGAGCCATGGCCGCTGAGCCTGCGCGTCCGGAGCCTGTGCTCCGCAACGGGAGAGGCCGCAACAGTGAGAGGCCCGCGTACCGCAAAAAAGAAAAAAAAAAATCTGCCCCCTCTTCTAGTCTCCTCACCATAACTGGACCTGGAGAAGCTACACATGTGTTGCCCTTTGATCCTCCCTAAGATTCATTTATTCAGAATATTCACCCTGTGAGCACTCATGCATTCACTCATTCCCCCTCATTCTCTCTCTGTCTCTCTCTGTCCCTCTGTCTCTCTGTCTCTGTCTCTGTCTCTCTCTCTCTCTCTCTCTCGTGCGTGCACACACACATACAGGTACATCTGTTTTCCTTTTTCTCCCTAATTAAGCCAACTTCAGTGTTGAAAACAGATACAAATTGAACCCTACCCACCAAATACTGTCACATTTTCCCAAAGACATCACTTTGCCCCAGTGAAGAAAGGGAACTTACCCCCGCTACACCATCAATATATGTCTCACTTACTGCCAGCCCTCTCCCTGCAAAAAAAATAATTAAGGAAGTCTATAATATCAGAGAGGCAAAGACCTTGAAGACCATCCCTGCCTTTGCTGCTCAGAACATGGCCTGAGGGCCAGCCCTGCCAGGAGCCTGCTGGAAGGACAGGGCCTCTGGCCCCACCAGAACTTGCAGAAGTAGAGTCTGAATTTTAACAAGACCCATGTAATTCACATGCATGATCCAATCTGAGAGACACTGAGCTAGTCAGCGCTTCTCAGCCTGGCTACTCAGGAGCATCACCTGGGGAGCTTTAAAAGCTAGCCAAGCCAGACCTCCCTCACCTGAGAGCAAATTAATCAGGCATCTGTGGATGCTGTGGTGGTTAAAGGCTCCCCAGCGATTCTGTTCTGCAGCCAGAGTTGAGTAGCACTGCTCCCGGCCAAACCTCCTGTTTCACAGATGAAGAAATGGAATTGCAGAAAGGCCTAGTGACTTGCCAAGGTCACAAAGTAAATCAGTGGTTGGGCTGAACCCATAAAGTGATGTGCCCTGGGGTTCCTCCAGAGGGTGGACTCCAACAGTGGGCGTGTCTGTTCCCTGTGCCCTCAGGAGTCTGGCTCTTCTTGGGCTGGCAAGAAGGCTATGTTCGCAGAGCATCCTCCAAATCACTCTTTTTGAAGCCCTCTTCTACTCCGTAAGGAATCATTCAATCTGGCCTGGAGTACAGCTTTAGAAATGTTATGTAACCATAACATTTCTGCTTGACCACCGTATGTGCGTTAAATGCATTCATAGTTGCCTGTCCCCCCTCCTAGTTGTTTTCCTCTCCCCCTCCCCTCACTCCCATTTCTAGGGAAAGCAGCCAACACACACAGCACCCCAACAGAAATCTCTGAGAAAATCCAACTCAGAAGGGTTAAAAGACAAGTCAGGATATGTGCCACTTCCTTGAAGCCCTGGAAAATGCTTAGATCCGAGGCTGATGCAGGCCTTCAGCTTCCACCAGAAAAGCAACATTGCTCCCAGCTGTGGCAGGAAGGCAAGGGTGAGTTTCAAGATTTGCTGGGACATTGCAGAGCCGGTTTAGGAAAACCCCCCAAGTTGAAGCATCCTTCTCTTTAGAGTCCCCTTGCAGATACTGTAGTCCCTCGCCAAGCACAGACTAGCCTGAGAACAGAGAGCGGAGAACAGCAGCGGTGGGGGGTGGTGAGGATCTATTCAAAGAGTTGGAGTCTCAGAGGCCCGTGGCTTTTGATGTGGATGAAAACTTATCTCCGAGTTTTGCAGGAGTTGAAGGGCAAAATGGAATGAAGGCGAAAGGACATCAGGGGGCAAATCAGACTAGAAGGAGAGACAGAAGAAGAAAACAGTGCAGGAGGAGAGAAGTGTGCAGTCATTAACAATAAATTAAAAGGCTCTGCTTTCACCTCCTCAGTTTTCAGATTATCACAGAAAAAGGGCTGAGTCTTCTGAGATGGTGCAAATGCAGGCACTACGAATGAGCAAGGTGAGATGGGAGGTCATGGCAGCAACATCATGAGGCATTCCACTGCCCAGTCACTTGGCTGCGGCAGGAGAGCTGTGTTGGGCGGCCCTGGAGGGAGAGGGACTCCTGCCAGGCTCCACCCCAAGACCTACTTTTACAGAAAATGGGACGGAAGCCTCTCTCCTCAATTACCAGCAGCCAGCACGCCTCACCCCACAACTGGGAGGAAGCCTGCTCAGTGCTTCTATTCACAACTTCCCATCAGGCAATCTTCACGTTGTGGAAAGGAGTCTGCGAGGGAGATCATTTCAGCTCCTCTTCTATTCTCAGGTTCCCTCTTATATGGAGGGCAGCATCAACCAAGCTCCAAGAAGCAACTGAGAAGTGGGGTTGCTGGGAAGGGGGGGACCTGTGCCCATCTACAAACACGCAGAGCCTGGGGAGAAAGCTTTTATTTTTAACAATGGGAGCTGTGGGGCTGACCTATATTTCACTTCTAATACTGACAGAAATGACAAGCCTCGAAGGCCAGGACACAGACCCAGCAGATGCCCTTTGAAGACTTCTCACAGAGGAGCACCGGCAGTAAGACACCAGACCCCACCACGGACAGAGACCAGGGCTAAAACAGAAGGGGCTGTGGTGTCTAAGGGGTGTACTCAGGTCGATTGGAGGGAGAGATCCGCATCTTAGCTTTACCTTCAGAGCTTGGAAATTAGTCCACAGCCAGACTGAACCGTGCAGCTGGCAAGAAAAATATAGGGGCAGGGACCAAAAGCCCAGGAAAGGAGAGAATTAGCAGGAGATGTACAGAGAATTAGGAGAGGAGACGGAGATGAAAAAGGTGGTCAGGATGAGATAAAGGGGTGTCTGAATTTCCAGACTTCAGTAGGAGAACCTGTGCAACATAGCAGAATCCCTTGGTCAAACAGGCAAAAGAGGAAGCGATATTAAACAATGCCATCAGACAGGACTGCTTACTACCATCGGATATGCTTTTTTTAAATGTGTTATCTCCGCTATCCCTTTATTCCATATTTTATTTCTCCTACTCATTTCTCAAAACCTAACCCTCTAAATCATATTTGTCTGGCCAGCCGTATGATGACAAGTCTTCAAACGGGAATACAATGTTAAATTTAGTTTTATGCCTCAGACCCTGAAGGTTGGCACAGCTACGTTATGTTTTTGTCAAGCCTTCACATTATAATCTGCCATCCAGTCAGTGAACTGGAAACAGAGAAGAATCACTTCAGAGTCTGAGAGACTTTAGACCCTGCACCACCAATTTTTTTTTTCTTATCTATCTGTCATCTAAATGTAAAGCTGTGTAAGGATTTAGTGTAGGTGTAGAAGCCCCAGGGCTCAGTGACAAGAGGCTCCAGGAGGAAGGGACTAAGCTGGGTGCTTCCACTCAATGCTCCCCAAGCACCGCCCCCTAAAAACATGTAATACGGAGCCCCATATCTTTCTCTCTCCCTTCCAGAGCCCTTGGTCAATGGCACCTCTGTGCACTTGGTCGTCGGCAGGGGAGGCGATGGTGAGGGGAAGGGAGGGTCAGCTAGATGCCTCCTCTGCCCCTGAGCTCGCTCAGGAGAGGTGCAGCATGGTCATGAAGAGAGGAGGTGACAGAGCCAGACCACCTGATGTGAATCTCACTTTGTCACTTATTGGTCATGAGAGTGCCCTTGGGCCAAGTCACCCAGCCTCTCCGTGCCTCAGTGGCCTCATCCGTAAAACCTCGGAAGGTTGTGGTGGGCATAAATGAATTAAAACAGCACTCCCCAACCTTTTGGGCACCAGGGACCGGTTTCGTGGAAGACAATTTTTCCACGGACCAGGGTGTGGGTGGGGATGGTTTCGGGATGATTCAAGCGCATTACATTTATTGTGCATTTTATTTCTATTATTATTACATTGTAATATATAATGAAATAGTTATACAACTCACCATAATGCTGACAAGAGGCGGAGCTCAGGCGGTAATGAAAGCAATGGGGAGCGGCTGTAAATACACATGAAGCTTCGCTTGCTGCCTGCAGCTCACCTCCTGCTGTGCGGCCTGGTTCCTAACAGGCCATGGACCAGAACCAGTCTGTGGTGGGGGAGTTGGGGACCCCTCAGTTAAAATATGTCAAACACTTAGAACCAGACCTGGCACATATTCAGCGCTCAGTGTTGGCTAAAATTCCTGGTCCTCAACCCCACATGGACTCAATTGTCAGGACCTGTCAATTTCAAAATCCTCTCCATCCCCATCCCCTTTCCTATGGTACGTAGCCTTCCTTGGTCTCCTTGTCTGTACTCTCGTTCCCTCAAATCCATCTTCCACAGAACCACAGCACTGATCTATCTAAAACACAAAACTAAACATTTCACCCATTCTCAAAACCCTTCAGCAGCACCTCGCCCTACACAGGGGGAATATCCAAACTTCTTGGTGTGTCAGATTGCGCCTCCCCCAGCCTGCCCCTCCCCCTTCTCTCCAGCTCCATTTCAGCCACTCCTCTCCCATCTCCTTTCCTTTCACCCCCGTTACACTGAGCTGCTGTTCATCCCCCATCTTGCTGACTCAAGCCTCCATGCCTTTGTTTGTGTGATTCATCTATGGAAAAGTTCTTTAGCTTCCAATTTAGTCATCATTTCCTTCAGACAGTCTTCCAGGACCCTGAGCCTGGGCGAACTCCTCCTTCTGGGTTCCCAAAGTCCTGTGCATTTCTCCTGCTCCACAGCCACCAAGTCGTACTGAAACTCTCCAGACCTTGAGAGTGGGACTCATCCCAAGCACCTTTATACCCCCAACACGGCCATTCAGACCCAAATAGATTACTGTGTGATGCGACGGTTAAGGGCAGGGACTCTAGAATCCGAGTGCCGGGCATGAATCCCAGCTCCAGCATTTACTGGTTATACGACCTTGATCGTGTCACTTACCTTGTGAAGTCCCCTCTGTACAACGGGGATGACTGCAGTACCTCCTTCACAGAGGTATTGTGAAGAAAGAGCAAAATTAACATACAGTCTTTAGCTTGGTGACTGGCACATCCTAAAGACATGTATAAACTTCAAGAGAGGAAAGTCCTGACAAATGAAAAACAGCAATAGAATGCAAGTTAAAAAAAAAAGTATGGCCACTAGCTTCAAACACTTTCCTAGGCAGAACTCACTAACGGCTATGCCAAGATAATCTTGGATATGATGTTCATGCGGCTGCTTCTGAGACTTCAAAAAAGTAAGTGAGAGAAAAGAGTTGAATCAGCAGGTGGAGTGATTATGCCCCATTCCTGAGAGACTGGGTTAGTGAGAGCAGCGCTGTGAGGAATCAGTAGAGACACTCTGGAGAATTCTGGAGGATGATGGTGAATCCTGAGCAAGCTGCTCACCCCCTGCAGGAGAAGCCAGGGAGTGGAGGGGAGGGGAGACCAACAGAACGTCAGACCCTCCTGCCAGTCTCTGCAGGAGCAGATAAACTCCCCAGAGCTGAGCTTTGCCAAAACTCTTTCTAACAACAGGTTATTGATCCACGCTGCCCAGAGGACCCTCTTAACCAATCTCTGTTTCCATGACTTCCTTGTGCCTCAGCTCCAGCAGAGTCACTGGCTGATGAAGGTGATCGGAAATGATTCCCTGCCCTTCATGCCAGGAATTGGAGTGGAAACCCTCTCAGCTCAGTAAAATGCTATCTAGCCTTGTGAATCCTTCCAAACGCCACCACAAACACGTATTAATTTTTTTTCTTTGTTAACTGACCTCCTCACAAATCTAACACTTGTCCCACAGAGCACACCCAGAGGCTTAGCCGCTTTTAGTAATAAGAATCCTCAGAAAAATAAACGAGTCAGGAAAGATGGGCATGCACATATGTTGACTGCTTCTCTGACGGGGCTGAAGCCAGTCAGTCACAACAAAACTTCTGACAGAGACTCTCTGAGCACGTAAGGAATACACGGATTTCAAGAGCACCGGGTGGGGAAGGGACCTCAGGGACTGTGACAGCGTGGCCTCGGCCCCCAGGGGACCGGGTCCCACAGGCTCCTGATCTGACAGAGCTCAGAGTGACTGACCCTCTGTATGAGTCTGCGAGGGTGGCCATAGCAAGTCCCACAGTCTGGGTGGCTTCAACAATGTACATTTATTCTCACGGTTCTGGAGGCTAGAAGCCGGAAATCAAGGTGTGGGAGGGTAGGTCCCAGCTGAGAACTCTGAGGCAGAATCAGTTCCAGGGCTCTCCCCTTGCCGCTCGTTTGCTGGCCGCCTCTGGTGCTCTTCAGTTTATAGACGCATCACTCCCTACCCCTGCCTTCTTCTCCACCTGGCGTCTCCCTGTGCGCTCGTCTACGCCCAAATGTCCTCTTTTTATAAGGGCAGCAATTCTACTCGAATAGGGTCCACCCTAATGACTTCATTTTAACTTAACTTGTAAAGACCTATCTCAAATACAGTCACCTCCTGAGGCCCTGGGGATTAGGACTCCAACATGTGAATGGGGGGGAGAGCACAACTGAACCCATAACACCCGCTCTCTCTCCAGAGACCACTCTGTAACTAGGAAGTGAGCCTCGGATCGTGTGACAGTTGTGGGTGTTGGTGGCAGGGCTCCGTGGACGTGGGCCTGGAGCAGGTGAACACACTGCTCACTGGGTGGTGGTGGGTCGTCCCAGCTGGCACAAAACACACAGGGCACGCATGCCTAGCTCAGCTGTCACAGCTACAAAGCTGTCTCCGCGGGGAAACAACCCCATCCTCGCAACCAGGAGGCTCACACAACGTTGGGGTCCCTCCCGCCCCAACCTCAGCCCCAACTGACGGACTGACGGCTCCGGCTGCTGTGAATGACAGCACCCATCAGTCGGCCCTCACGTCCTGATGCCCCAGCCTCCGCGCGATGGCAACGGTCCAGGCAGAACTCACTACTCCTTTTCTCTGCAGCCCCCAGCACTTCCCTTCAGCCTGTCCTTTCCTACTTAGCCTAATTCTGCCTGTTTAGGAGAAAGTTCTTTACTAGCACGTAGCCTCTGTGAGAGGTGGAATCTAGTCCGTTCTGTTCACTCCTGCGTTCCCAGCAGCCCGGTAGCACCCGCTTGGTTCAGGGTCTTCACACATACCTTTGAATGATACAGTGAATGCTCCTTCCCCCCACTGGATGGGCAGATCCTCGAAGGTGGGGAGCAAGGCTTACTCATCTCTTTATTCCTGCCCAAGGGCAGCCTCATACAGAGGTCCCTCTGTAACAATGAATAGAATGAGCGAACGCTTCCCACTTAGATGTTCTGCTTCACCTCAACATTAACTGTGAAGTCAAATATAACCCTTAACACCTCATATTTCTTCCTCAAACTCCCCCTCAACCCTCAGCTCAAGGGCATCTCTTATAAACCTTTTCCTGACAACCCCCCTCCTCCTCCCCAGAATCGAGGGCCACTCCTTCCTGTGAGCCTCTCCCTGTACTCTGTACATGCTGCCGTCCTAGCGCCTCTAATCACACTTGTCTTCTTCTACTTGGTTGTGAGTTACTTAGGCAAGAATTTTCCTCTTATGTTTTTGATTAACACAGGGCTTCATAAGCATCGTTTCTTTTAAAGGTATAAACTGCTTTTCCACTGACCCAAACCTTACAGCCCAAACCTTACAGTCTCTCTCGCCTGCTCTGCTAGAGCCAATCAGTTACAGTCTATTCCTTCTCTATCTCTGGGGTCCCTCTATTCCATTCACCCAGTCCACCCATGCATCCAAGCATCCCCTCTCTTTCCATTTCCTCAACCGCCATCCTAACCCTTCAATCAGTTTTCCATTCAATCTTTCTAGCTCTTTCTTCCCTCCTTAATCCTATACACAGCTACCAGATTAAGCATCCTACTACATTATTACAGTTTTTTGTTTGTTTGTTTTTCTCCAAAACCTTTGAAAACCCTTCACTGCCTATAGAAGAAAGTCTAAACACCCTGTCATGCCCTTCAGAATCTTGACAACTGGAGCCCTTGACTTTCCCTTGCCAATCTTATTTTCCACCCTCTGTGCCATGAACCCTTCTTCTCAAATAAGTCTGCTCCCTTCCCCTGAACAACCATCTACACTGACTCCTGTCTCAGTGTTTCTTTTCCTGCCATTCCCCTTGCTTATTTGTTTTCAAGATCTTTCCTGTTACCCAAGTACTGCCCTTTATTCAAACACTGTTCAAGTCCCACCCGCTCTGTAAACTTCTCCCTGATCACCTCAGCCCTGGAAGAAAGGCTCCTCTTTCGAATCCCTATGGAGCCTACTGTCTGCACCATTAATATGGAGCATATGCCACCCTGTCTTGTCATGAAAATATTTGTCATCCCACCTAGATTGTAAGCCTCCCATGGGCAGGGCCTGTGCCTGGTTTCATTCCTTTCTATAACTTGAACACCTAACATGGTGCCCTAAGCATAACACACACACACACACACACACACACAAGTGTGGGTGTAAAGAAGCAGCTGACTGTTTGGAGGATTTAAAATATTAGCCTTTATTTGTTGCAGATCTATCACAGGGGCATATAGGCAACCAACACTCATCATGATGGGCGTGCCTTTCACCAGTGTGATGGATGCTTTTGGCAGAATTCAATGAGAAACACTCTATAAATATCTTACCAAATGAACAAATTACAGCTTGATGAGTATCCTCTGGTTAACAAAGCCTAGAGGCAGGCAGGAAGGAGCCACAACCATTCCACCCAAGAACTGCTGCCACCATTCCCATAAAAACCATTTAGGGCAGGAGACTTCTCTCATCTCCCCTGGTGACATGAGGCCGGACTCTCAGGAGAATTTTCCCAAGGCCCTAATAGTTAACCCAAATTTCTAACCCTTCTAAGCTTACTCCAATTTATCCTGTTCTGGGGCCCCTCCCTCCAACTGACACCCAGATTCTATCCACACAGAGGGAGAACACTTTACAGTAACTGACAGAGTCAGCTGAGATGTTGCCATGGAAACACAGTGGTGATCTCAGGAAATCCATCTGTTTTCAAATTGTTCTACAGACCTGCTCTAACTTCTTTCACAGATCATGTAGCTCAGAGCCCCTAAAGCCTTCACTCCCACAGGACCTACCTGCAGCCTCCTTCCCTTTCCTCTCTTCCAAATTTCAAGCCTTACCTAGAAACCTTGCACCTTAGGGGCTAAATTGATGAACTAGCTCCAGTCTCCTAACATTAACAAAGCGAAGCCAGAACTAGCACCGCCACATGAATGTTGCCATGGCAACCAAAGGTGCTTGTTGTGGGTGAGGAGAGTTGGTGGGCTTAAGGTAGGGTCAGCATTTTCAGCTGGTTCTTCTCCTTGACGTCAGAAGCAACAACATTGTTTAATTGAAGTTTTCCTTTCATTAATTCAAAAGGAAAAAATATAGAGTAACATTTCAAATAACAAAAAAGATATATCTGAGAAGCATAATTTGTTGTCAGAAGGTCATAGAGAATAGAGGTCATGGGACTTCCCTGGTGGCACAGTGGTTAAGAATCCACCTGCCAATGCGGGGACATGGGTTCAATTCCCCAGTCCAGGAAGAGCCCACATGCCACGGAGCAACAAAGCCCATGCGCCATAACTACTGAGCCTGCGCTCTAGAGCCCTCGAGCCACAGCTACTGAGCCTGCGTGCCTAGAGCCCGTGTTCCGCAACAAGAGGAGCCACCACAACAAGAAGCAGCCCCTGCTCGCCACAACTAGAGAAAGCCCGTGTGCATCAACGAAGACCCAACACAGCCAAAAATAAATAAATAAATTTATTTTAAAAAAACCCACTCCCGTCCCTTAAAAAAAAAAAAAACAATAGAGGTCACACAAGAGTCTGGGTGGACAAGGGTTCTCTTCCTCCCCAGTCTATCTTTCTCCATGACTCTCTTAAGAGGTGAGCCACAGCCCCCCAACCTTGGGCCCTCCTCTCTCTTGGGTTTGTCCCTGACTCATGGTCATCACAAGGGGGAGGGCACTGTCTGTTCCCAGACAATTATACCGCACCATGGAAGCCTGGAGACACTGTTCTTGTGAGGACAGCTGTGATAAATAATGTCCCTGCCTGTTGTGGGCTGAATTGTGTTCCCTCCCACCCCAATATTCATATGTTGAGCCCTAATCCACATTACCTCAGAATATGGCTGTTTTTGGAGACAGGACCTTTAAGGGGTGATTAAGTTAAAATAAGGCCATTACAGTGGGCTCTAATCCAATATGACAGGTGTCCTTGTGAAAGAAGCAACACCAGGGGTGCGTGTGCAGAGGGACGACCAGGTGAAGAGGCAGCAAGAGGGAGGCCAGCTGCAGGTCAAGGAGAGAGGCCTCAGGAGAAACCAACCCTGCTGGACTGTGGACTTCCACATCCCGAACTGTGAGAAAATAAATTTCTGTCATTTAAGCCAGGGGCCCCCAGCCCCGTTAGGAACTGGGCTGCACAGCAGGAAGTGAGCGGCAGGCGAGCAAGCAAAGCTTCCTCCATATTTACAGCCACTCCCCATCGCTTGCACTACCGCCTGAGCTCCGCCTCCTGTCAGATCAGCGGCAGCATTAGGTTCTCATAGGAGTGTGAATCCTACTGTGAACCCAGCATGCAAGGGATCTAGGCTGTGTGCTCCTTATGAGAATCTAATGCCTGATGTGAGCTGGAACTGAGGCAGTGATGCTAGCGCTGGGGAGCGGCTGCAAATACAGATTATCATTAGCAGAGAGGTTTGACTGCACAGAGACCATAATAAATCAACTGCTTGCAGACTCATATCAAAACCCTATCAGTGAGTGGCAAGTGAAAACAAGCTCAGGGCTGCCACTGATTCTGCATTATGGTGAGTTGTATACTTATAATATATTACATTATAAATATTATTATATTTCTATTATTAATAATAGAAATAAAGTGCACAATAAATGTAATGCACTTGAATCATCTCGAAAACGTCCTCTCTCCCCGGTCCGTGGAAAAATTGTCTTCCACGAAACGGGTCCCTGGTGCCAAAAAGGTTGGGGACCACTGATTTAAGCCACCCAGTCTGTGGTATTTTGTTATAACAGTCCTAGCAAACTAATATACCATCCTTCTTTCCTCAGCTGCCCCCACCAGCAACAATGTAATACAAAATAAATTTTTTGTCTTCAGAGGAGTTGTTATGTCCTCTTGATGACTACTTTGATATAAATATATCAGCCTTTATTGACTAATGTTTGCATGATATATTTTTTCCATCTTCTTAGTTTTAATCTATTTGTTTCTTTATATGTAAAGAGTTTCTTTTGCCAACATATAGTTGGGGCTTGCTCTTTTACCAAACTAGCAATCTTTGCCTTTTCATTGGGGTATTTAAAACTATGCTGTCCAATAGGCCACTAGACATATGTGGCTATTTTAACTTAACTAAAATTTAATAAAAGTTAAAACTCACTTCACAAGCCACATTTCAAGTGCTTCATAATCACACGTGACTGAGTATTGGTGAATACAGATAAAGAACACTTCCATCATCACAGATAGTTCTATTGGGCAGCCTGCTTTAGATCATTTACATTTGGTGCTATTATAGCTGGTTAAATCTACCATTTTGCCATTTATTTTCTATTTGTCCAACTGCCCTTTGTTCATTTTTTCATCGTTTTCTGTCTTCTTTGAATTACTTGAGCATTTTTTCGTGATTCCATTTTATCTCCATTGCTGGCTTACTAGTGATAATTGTTCTGTTTAGTGGTTGTTTTAGGGTTAATAGTACGTATACATCTTTAACTTATCATCTACCTTCAAGTACTATTATACCACTTCACATATCATATAAGAATCTTACAACAGTCTACTTCTTGGCCTTTGTGTGATTATTTTAATATATTTTACTTCTACATATGTTTTAAACCCCAAAATACATTGTTATTATATTTGCTTTAAATAGTCATTATCTTTTAAAGATTTTTTTAGAATTAGAAAAATCTTTTAGATTTATAAACATACTTACACTTCTGATGCTATTTATTCCTTTATGTTATCAATATTTCAGACTGGTAGATTTTCCATCTAACTGAAGGAGTTCTTTTAACATTTCTTTCTTTTTTTTTTTTTTGCGGTACGCAGGCCTCTCACTGTTGTGGCCTCTCCTGTTGTGGAGCACAGGCTCCAGACACGCAGGCTCAGCGGCCATGGCTCACGGGTCCAGCTGCTCCGCGGCATGTGGGATCTTCCCGGACCGGGGCACGAACCCGTGTCCCCTGCATCGGCAGGCGGACTCTCAACCATTGCGTCACCAGGGAAGCCCTTAACATTTCTTAATGCAGGTCTGCTGGCAATGAATTCTCTTAGTTTTTGTATGTCTGAAAAAGCCTTCATTTTATTCTCATTTTTGGAAGATATTTTTGCTGGATACAGAATTCTCAATGGACAGTTTTGTTTTGTTTCTTTCAGTGTTTTAAAGATGCTCCACTGTCTGCTGTCTTGCATTGTTCCCAACAAGACATATGCTCTCATCCTTGTTTTTGTTCCTCTGTATGTAATATGTGCTTTTTTCCCTCTGGATGCTTTTAAGATTTTCTCATTATCACTGGTTTTAAGCAATTTCATTGTGATGTTTATGTAGTTTGGGGGTTTTTTTCCCCATATTTCTTGTGCTTGGGCTTTGTTGAACTTCTTGAACCAGTGGATTTTTCATTCTGATCAAATTTGAAAAAATTTGGCCAGTATTTCTTCAAATATATTTCCTTTCCCATCCCCACTTTTTGGACTCTAATTACACTCTAATTATATTAGGTCGCTTGAAGTTGTCTCACAGCTCACTGATGCTGTTATTTACTTTTCTTTCAGTTTTTTTTTTTCCCCCTCTGTATGCTTCATTTTGGATAATTTCTATTGTGGTGTCTTCAAATTTGTTAATCTTTTCTTCTGCAGCATCTAGTCTGCCATAACTCCCACCTAGTGTATTTTTTTTTATCTCAGATATTGTATTTTCCATCTCTAAAAGTTTGAGTTGGGTCTTTTAAAATGTCTTTCATGTCTTTACTTTTCATGTTCACTCTTTTCTCTAAATTCTTGAACATATGGGATATAGTTTTAGTGTTCCTGTCTACTAATTCCATCCTAAGTGTCATTTGGGGATCTGTTTCTTTTGATTGATTTTTCTCCTCATTATAGGTTGTATTTTTCCTTCTTCTTACATGCCTTGTAATTTTTGATTGGATGTCAGACATTGTGAATATTTCCTTGTTCAGTGCTAGATATTTTTGTGTTTCTTCATAGAAATTATTATTTTATAAATTATATCCTATAATTCTAAAATTACACGCTATAATTATACTCTTGAGCTTTGTTCTAGGATGCAGTTACATTACTTGGAAATAGTTTAGTCTTTTTGAGGCTTCCTTTTTTTGTGGGGGCTATTTTATTTTTAATTGTGGTGAAATACACATAACATAAAATTTACCATCTTAGTAAAAGTTCAGTAGCATGACGTACATTCACATTGCTGTGCTACCAATCTCCATTTGCCACAACTACTAAGCCTGAGCTCTACAGCCCACGAGCCACAACTACTGAAGCCTGAGTACCACAACTACTGAAGCCCACACGCTTAGAGGCTACGCTCCTCAACAAGAGAAACCACTGCAAGGAGAAGCCCGCACACCACAATGAAGAGTAGCCCCCGCTCACCGCAACTAGAGAAAGCCCATGTGGAGCAACGAAGACCCAACGCAGCCAAAAATAAATAAATAAATTTATATTAAAAAAAATCAGAGTAGTAGTTATGTGAGTGATCTGCAATGAAATGTATTATTATGGAAACACTGTGATAATCTGGGGGAGTAAGAAGCATGTCCTGGGGCTCTTGATCAGTGTCAGAGTAAAGGTACATGTGGGAGAGGAATGAATGGTAGCGAGAGGGCTTTGGAGAAGTGAAGTCATCCTTTGATAAGATGAATCCTTTTCTAAAATGTTTTGCTCCTTGTTCCCCCAGGGCAATGATTGAAAAGAAGAAGCGAAGCAAGATGGCTGAGAGGCAGCTCTGTGGTGTGAGGGTGGAACAGGACACCCACTGGATGGAGAGGGGAGGCTCAGGTCCTCACCCTGGCTCTGACATCCACTTGCTGGGTAATACTGAGCCCATCTTTAAACCTCACTAAGTCCTATTTTTTTAAGTAGTAAGGCCTTTCTTCACAGAAAATCTTATGCAGAAGCTCAATATATGAAACAAAGGAGAAAGCAGGGTTCTCAGACAGGGGCTGGAGGCTGGGGTCTGGCTCCCCTCACTCACCATACCACCTCTAGAGCCCCGTGGGTTCCCAAGAGCCCCATGGGCTCCCCCTCACACACACTAGACTGGTCCTCTCTGAAGGGCCTTCCAAGTTTAGAGTTAGATCTCTGGACTCCAGTCCCAAGCACTGCCCTGAGACAGTGGGCTGTGTCTTTCTGGTCCCCAGTTTGCTTAACTGTAAAGTAGGGCTGGAAGAATCTCTAATATCCCTTCCACCTCCAACACTGTCTCTTAATAGGATTCTGATGGCTAATAAATTAATAAAATACCATTGCATTGAAGCAGACTATTAAGGGAAAAGGATATTAGCCAAGTAGGCAGTGTTTTCCAAGGCCAATAAATGTTTCACCACTTTACTGAGGATTAGATTTTTTTTTCCAGACTGAAATAAAATCAGTAGACTTTGGAAGGTCTGTGAGTCTTAACCTGTGTTTCAGTATCCCACTGGGTAAAACAACGGCATCAATTCAACCCATTTTGGTGCATGTTTTTTAGTAAAGGGTATCCTTAGTAGGAAGTCACTTGAAAATACTGCAAAAGTGATTTAAAATGCCCAGAAATAATTGACTATGGTTGTATAAGATAACATCCTTGTTCTTAGGAAATAAACATGGAAGTATTTAAAGGTAAAGGCACTCAACGTCTCCAGCTTACCCTTGAATGGTTTTTAAAAATACATATTTATACTATGTATTATGGGGAGACAAGGGAGGGAGGTAAAATGTAAACACATGATTAATATGGGTAAAGGATGCACAGGAGTTCCTCGTACTACTTTTGCAACTTTTCTATAAATTTGAAATTATATCAAAATAGTTACAAAAGCAAAAAACTGCTCAGAAAAATACCTAACTAAAGTGTATTTGTTTATTTACCTCCTATACTCTTCCTGTAAACTTTCTGTCATATCCAAATATAAAAGAGGATATTTATGGCATTTTTCTCTACATCATTTTCTCTTGAGTATCCCCTTTCTCCTCCCTAATTGTGTTTGTCTTTAGTGCCTGAAACAACTAAAGGTTGAAGAGGTGTGGCTGAGAGTCTGCTTAACCAATGTTCAAAGCTCTTCAGCTGCTCTTACTATACTTCCAGAGTATAGTAAGAAAACTATTGAATTTCTAGAGATCTCCCCCGTCCAAAGTGATCATAGGGTAGGCGGAACAGCCTCGCATGGGACCGTGCCTGTGGAAGGGAAAGGAGAACAGTGGAATGGAGCAGAAATGAGCTCAGGGAGGTAATGGGGGCAGGGAGGGGCATCATGCAGGACCAGCACATACACTGAGTGAGATGGCAGCCATAGGAGGGTTTTGAACAGAGAAGAGGCATGATCAGAGCTACATGTTAACAGGACCACTCTGCATGCTGTGTTGAGAATGGACTAGGGGGCAAGGGCAGCAGCTGGGAGACTCTGTGGGAGGAGACTCATTCAGGGTAACTTGGACCAGGATGGTAGCAGTAAAGCTGTTTGCTATATTATCCCACTCACTTTTCTATATGATGGAAATATTCATAGTTTGAAAAGATGACTTAAAAGAAGCTTGATTTGTGAAGGCATATTTAGTCCAATTGCATTCCTTCATGGAGGACCACACTGAAATGGCCTTGGGGAGACCAGAACCCGCTGTATTTTCAAAGCCTTCCAGAGAAAAGTCTATATTCCTCTGCTTATGGTGAACTCCATTCGGTCCTTCTGTTCTTGACTTAGACATCACTACTTTTTAATTTATTTTTTATTGAGTAAACATTGGTTTATAACATTATATGTTTCATGTGTTACAACTACATTATAGCGTGCTTACCACCAAAAGTTTAGTTTCCATCCGTCACCATACAGTAAATCACCCTCACCCTCAACCCCTGCCCCTCTGGTAACCACTACTCTGTTCCCTGTATCTACCAAGACACCACTTCTTACGAGAAGTTTTCCTAACACCAGGCCCCCTTCATGCACCTCCATGTCCCCATTAGGTGGGCTGCTCCCACCCTGGGCTCCACCCTGTATGTCCCGCTCATAATACTTACCCTGCCTGGCACATTGTTAGAGGTTCTGTGCTCCATGAGGACAGAGACTGTGTCTATTTTATTCACTGGGTCTCATGGTGCCTGGCATCTAAAGGTGCTCAGGAAATATCTGTTATGAACGGATGACTGTAACACATTCCAAAGATGAATAAATGAAGTAGCCAGTTTCAATGAGTGTCATAGGTTTGCCTGAAAAGGATATGATAGAATAATATTTCGGGTCTCACAGCCTCATAATATATGGTATGGAGAGTGCTGGTATTTTCCATTCCTGATGGGTGGGCCCTGGGCACCGCCCCAGGACACAGGACTTCACACTGCCCCCATGCCAGCTTCAGAGAGACAGTAGAGGCTTTCTGATCTGCTCCCTGCTCCTGCACTCTGCAATGCCGTGTGTTCTCCCTGCTTGGGTCCTCAGTGCCAGGAACCGGCCTTCAGGCCCCTAAAGAATACATACAAATCCTCTTTTCATTGCAAAAAGGATGGCATTGTCTACACTGCACCTCCCCACTTCCCCATTTCTTCTCTCTGCCTCTCTCTCTTGTGCACGTCCTCCCAGGGCATCCTGCCCCTCTTTCTCTCCTGGATGCAAGGACAGGCTCCACGTGGCTCACATTAGTCATTTCCCTGCTCCAAAACGGAGCGGGCACTCAGGTCCTTCTGCAAGTGGGAGACAGGATGGGATTGGGTTGGTTTGCGTTGAGAGCCAATTAAGTTGAATACCTTGACCTTGGTTTCCTCGGGGGCTTGGAAGCTCGAGCACGACACATATTACCAAGAATAAAAATATCCGTGTGTGTGTGAGGGAATATTATCCAGCCACGAGAAAGAAGGAAATCCTGCTGTTTGCGACAACTTGGATGAACACTTAGGGCACTGTGCTAAGTGAAGTAGGACAGAGAAAAACAAACACTGGATGATCTCATGTACATGTGAAAGCTAAAAAGGTCAAACTCAGAGAAACATAGAGTAGAGTGTTGGTTACCAGGGATTGGGGTAGATGGGAAGATGTTGGTCAAAGTGTACAAACTTCCAGTTATAAGATTAAAAAGTTCTGGGGAATCTAATGTAAACTTGAAAGTTGTAAAGAGAGTAGATCTTTT
The DNA here is from genome assembly GCF_059928025.1 of Delphinapterus leucas. Classification (NCBI taxonomy): domain Eukaryota; kingdom Metazoa; phylum Chordata; class Mammalia; order Artiodactyla; family Monodontidae; genus Delphinapterus; species Delphinapterus leucas. The sequence continues at coordinate 96,579,955 of NC_143133.1, forward strand.
TTTTTTCTAACATCTTTATTGGAGTATAATTGCTTTACAATGGTGTGTCAGTTTCTGCCTTATAACAAAGTGAATCAGTTATACATATACATATGTCCCCATATCTCTTCCCTCTTGCATCTCCCTCCCTCCCACCCTCCCTATCCCATCCCTCTAGGTTGTCACAAAGCACCGAGCTGACCTCCCTGTGCTATGCGGCTGCTTCCCACTAGCTATCTATTTTACGTTTGGTAGTGTATATATGTCCATGCCACTCTCTCACTTTGTCACAGCTTACCCTTCCCCCTCCCCATGTCCTCCATTGTCTACATCTGAATCTTTATTCCTATCTTGCCCCTAGGTTATTCAGAACTTTTTTTTTCTTTTAGATTCCATATATATGTGTTAGCCTACGGTATTTCTTTTTTCTCTTTCTAACTTCCTGCACTCTGTATGACAGACTCTAGGTCCATCCACCTTACTACAAATAACTCAATTTCGTTTCTTTTTATGGCTGAGTAATATTCCATTGTATATATGTGCCACATCTTCTTTATCCATTCATCTGTCGATGGACACTTAGGTTGCTTCCATGTCCTGGCTATTGTAAATAGTGCTGCAATGAACATTGCGGTACATGACTCTTTTTGAATTATGTTTTCTCAGGGTATATGCCCAGTAGTGGGATTCCTCGGTCATATGGTAGTTCTATTTTTAGTCTTTTAGGGAACCTCCATAGTAGTTGTATCAATTTACATTCCCACCAACAGTGCAAGAGGGTTCCCTCTTCTTCACACCCTCTCTAGCATTTATTGTTTGTAGATTTTTTGATGATGGCCATTCTGACTGGTGTGAGGTGATACCTCACTGTAGTTTTGATTTGCATTTCTCTAACTATTAGTGATGTTGAGCATCCTTTCATGTGTTTGTTGGCAATCTGTATATCTTCTTTGGAGAAAGGTCTATTTAGGCCTTCTGCCCATTTTTGTTTTTTGGGGTTTTTAAAATTTATTTATTTATTTATTTTGGCTGTGTTGGTTCTTCGTTGCAGTGTGTGGGTTTCTCACTGCTGTGGCTTCACTTGTTGTGGAGCATGGGCTCTAGGCCCACAGGCTTCAGTAGCTGTGGCTAGCAGGCTCTAGAGCACAGGCTCAGTAGTTGTGGTGCACAACTTTAGTTTCTCCACAGCATGTGGGATCTTCCTGGACCAGGGCTCAAACCTGTGTTCCCTGCATTGGCAGGCAGATTCTTAACCACTGCGCCACCAGGGAAGTACCTTCTGCCCATTTTTGGATTAGGTTGTTTGTTTTTTTGATATTGAGCTGCATGACCGGCTTGTATATTTTGGAGCTTAAGCCTTTGTCAGTTGCTTTGTTTGCAAATATTTTCTCCAGTTCTTAGGGTTGTCGTTTTGTCTTGTTTATGGTTTCCTTTGCTGTGCAAAAGGTTTTAAGTTTCATTAGGTCCCATTTCTTTATTTTTCTTTTTATTTCCATTTCTCTAGGAGGTGGGTCAAAAAGGATCTTGCTGTGATTTATGTCATAGAGTGTTCTGTCTACGTTTTCCTCTGAGTTTTATAGTGTCTGGCCTTATATTTACGTCTTTAATCCATTTTGAGTTTATTTTTGTGTATGGTGTGAGGGAGTGTTCTAATTTCATTCTTTTACATGTAGATGTCCAGTTTTCCCAGCACCATTTATTGAAGAGGCTGTCTTTGCTCCATTGTATATTCTTCCCTCCTTTATCAAAAGTAAGGTGACCATATGTGCGTGGGTTTATCTCTGGGCTTTCTATCCTGTTCCACTAATCTATATTTCTGTTTTTGTGCCAGTACCATACTGTCTTGATTACTGTAGCTTTGCAGTATAGTCTGACATCAGGGAGCCTGATTCCTCCAGCTCCATTTTTCTTTCTCAAGATTGCTTTGCCTATTCGGGGTCTTTTGTGTTTCCATACAAACTGTGAAATTTTTTGTTCTACTTCTGTGAAAAATGCCATCAGTAATTTGATAGGGATCGCATTGAATCTGTAGATTGCTTTGGGTAGTAGAGTCATTTTCACAATGTTGATTCTTCCAATCCAAAAACATGGTATATCTCTCCATCTGTTGGTATCATCTTGAATTTCTTTCATCAGTGTCTTATAGTTTTCTGCATACAGGTCTTTTGTCTCTTTAGGTAGGTGTATTCCTAGGTATTTTATTCTTTTTGTTGCAATGGTAAATGGGAGTGTTTCCTTAATTTCTCTTTCAAATTTTTCATCATTAGTGTATAGGAATGCAAGAGATTTCTGTGCATTAATTTTGTATCCTGCTACTCTACCAAATTAATTGATTAGCTCTAGTAGTTTTCTGGTAGTGTCTTTAGGATTCTCTACGTATAGTATCATGTCATCTGCAAACAATGACAGTTTTACTTCTTTTCTGATTTGTATTCCTTTTATTTCTTTTTCATCTCTGATTGCTGCGGCTAAAACTTCCAAAACTATGTTGAATAATAGTGGTGAGAGTGGACAACCTTGTCTTGTTCCTGATCTTAGTGGAAATGGTTTCAGTTTTTCACCATTGAGAATGATGTTGGCTGTGGGTTTGTCATATATGGCCTTTATTATGTTGAGGTAAGTTCCCTCCATGCCTACTTTCTGGAGAGGTTTTTTTTTATCATAAATGGGTGTTGAATTTTGTTGAAAGCTTTTTCTGCATCTATTGAGACTATCATATGGTTTTTATCCTTCAATTTATTAATATGGTGTATCACATTGATTGATTTGCGTATATTGAAGAATCCTTGCATTCCTGGGATAAACCCCACTTGATCATGGTATATAATCTTTTTAATATGCTGTTGGATTCTGTTTGCTAGTATTTTGTTGAGGATTTTTGCATCTATGTTCATCAGTGATACTGGCCTGTAGTTTTCTTTTTTTGTAACATCTTTGCCTGGTTTTGATATCAGGGTGATGGCGGCCTCATAGAATGAGTTTGGGAGTGTTCCTCCCTCTGCTATATTTTGGAAGAGTTTGAGAAGGATCAGTGTTAGCTCTTCTCTAAATGTTTGATAGAATTCTCCTGTGAAGCCATCTGGTCCTGGGCTTTTGTTTGTTGGAAGATTTTTAATCACAGCGTCAATTTCAGTGCTTGTGATTGGTCTATTTATATCTTCTATTTCTTCCTGGTTCAGTCTTGGAAGGTTGTGCTTTTCTAAGAATTTGTCCATTTCTTCCAGGTTGCCAATTTTATTGGCATATAGTTGCTTGTAGTAATCTCTCATGATCCTTTATATTTCTGCAGTGTCAGTTATTACTTCTCCTTTTTCATTTCTAATTCTATTGATTTGAGTCTTTTCCCTTTTTTTCTTGATGAGTCTGGTTAATGGTTTATCAATTTTGTTTATCTTCTCAAAGAACCAGCTTTTAGTTTTATTGATCTTTGCTATTGTTTCCTTCATTTCTTTTTCATTTATTTCTGATCTGATCTTTATGATTTCTTTCCTTCTGCTAACTTTGGGGATTTTTTGTGCTTCTTTGCCTAATTGCGTTAGGTGTAAGGCTAGGTTGTTTATTTGAGATTTCTCTTGTTTCTTGAGGTAGGACTGTATTGCTAGAAACTTCCCTCTTAGAACTTCTTTTGCTGCATCCCATAGGTTTTGGGCTGTCGTGTTTTCATTGTCATTTGTTTCTAGGTATTTTTTTATTTCTTCTTTGATTTCTTCTGTGATATCCTGGTTATTTAGTAGCATATTGTTTAGCCTCCATGTGTTTGTATTTTTTTCAGTTTTTGTCCTGTAATTGATATCTAGTCTCATAGCGTTGTGGTCAGAAAAGATACTTGATACAATTTCAATTTTCTTAAATTTACCAAGGCTTGATCGGTGACCCAAGATATGATCTATCCTGGAGAATGTTCCATGAGCATTTGAGAAGAAAGTTTATTCTGTTGTTTTGGGATGGAATGTCCTATAAATATCAATTAAGTCCATCTTGTTTAATGTATCATTTAAAGCTTGTGTTTATTTATTTTCATTTTGGATCAGCTGTACATTGGTGAAAGCGGGGTGTGAAAATCCCCTACTATTATTTGTTACTATCAGTTTCCCCTTTTATGGCTGTTAGCATTTGCCTTATGTACTAAAGTGCTCCTATGTTGGGTGCATAAATATTTACAATTGTTATATCTTCTTCTTGGATTGATCCCTTGATCATTATGTAGTGTCCTTCTCTGTCTCTTGTAACAGTCTTTATTTTAAAGTGTATTTTGTCTTTTATGAGAATTGTTACTCCATCTTTCTTTTGATTTCCCTTTGCATGGAATATCTTTTTCCATCCCCTCACTTTCAGTCTGTATGTGTCCCTAGGTCTGAAGTGGATCTCTTGTAGACAGCATATATACAGGTCTTGTTTTTCTATCCATTCAGCCAGTCTCTGTCTTTTGGTTGGAGCATTTAATCCAATTATATTTAAGGTAATTATTGATATGTATGTTCCTATTACCATTTTCCTAGTTATTGTAGATCTTTTCCTTCCTTTGTGTTTCCTGCCTAGAGAAGTTCCTTTAGCATTTGTTGTAAAGCTGGTTTGGTGGTGCTGAATTCTCTTAGCTTTTGCTTGTCTGTAAAGGTTTTGATTTCTCCGTCAAATCTGAATGAGATCCTTCCTGGGTAGAGTAATCTTGGTTGTAGGTTTTTCCCTTTCATCACTTTAAATGTGCCCTGCCACTCCCTTCTGGCTTGCAGAGTTTCTGCTGAAAGATCAGCTGTTAACCTTATGGGGATTCCCTTGTGTGTTATTTGTTGCTTTTCCTTTGCTGCTTTTAATAATTTTTCTTTGTATTTAAATTTTGATAGTTTGATTAATATGTGTCTTGGTGTGTTTCTCCTTGGATTTATCCTGTATAGGACTCTCTGCACTTCCTGGATGTGATGGACTATTTCCTTTCCCATATGAGGGAAGTTTTCAACTATAATCTCTTCAAATATTTTCTCAGTCCTTTTCTTTTTCTCTTCCTCTTCTGGGACTCCTATAATTTGAATGTTTGTGCATTTAATGTTGTCCCAGAGGTCTCTGAGACTGTCCTCAATTCTTTTCATTCTTTTTTCTTTATTTTGCTCTGTGGCAGTTATTTCCACTACTTTATCTTCCAGGTCACTTATCCGTTTTTCTGCCTCAGTTATTCTGCTATTGATTCCTTCTAGAGAATTTTTTATTTCATTTATTGTGTTGTTCATCATTGTTTGTTTGCTCTTTAGTTCTAGGTCCTTGTTAAACATTTCTTTGATTTTCTCCATTCTATTTCCAAGATGTTGGACCAACTTTACTAACATTACTCTGAATTCTTTTTCAGGTAGACTGCCTATTTCCTCTTCATTTGTTTGGTCTGGTGGGTTTTTACCTTGTTCCTTCATCTGCTGCATATTTCTCTGTTTTCCTATTTGTTTAACCTACTGTGTTTGGGGTCTCCTTTTCGCAGGCTGCAGGTTCGTAGTTCCCGTTGTTTTTGGTGTCTGCCCCCAGTGGGTAAGGTTGGTTCCGTGTGTTGTGTAGGCTTCCTGGTGGAGGGGACTAGTGCCTAAGTTCTGGTGGATGAGGCTGGATCTTGTGTTTCTGGTGAGCAGGACCATGTCCGGTGGTGTGTTTTGGGGTGTCTGTGAACTTAGTATGATTTTAGGCAGCCTCTCTGCTAATGTCTGGGGCTGTGTTCCTGTCTTGCTAGTTGTTTGGCATAGGGTGTCCAGCACTGGAGCTTGCTGGTCATTGAGTGGAGCTGGGTCTTAGCATTGAGACAGAGATCTCTGGGAGAGCTCTCGCCGATTGATATTACGTGAGGCCAGGAGGTCTCTGGTGGTCCAATGTCCTGAACTCGGCTCTCCCACCTGAAACGCTCAGGCCTGCCACCCGGCCAGAGCACCGAGACCCTGTGAGCCACACGGCTTCAAGCATAAGCAAGGCAAGGGAGATCCTGGGCGAGGGGTCCCACCAGGTCATGTAGAGTCCTGGACTCTCTGATGTTCTGAATAGATTTTTTTATTTTTATGAAGCTTCCCTCTCCCTGGGATGTGTTGATAGACAAGAACCCAGTGTTTGGGCTTGCTTCAGAGGAAGTGATACAGCACAGTCTTCTCCACAATGAAGCATTTGTTGTAGACTTTGAAGTACATCTTTTTTCTTGGTAAAAGAGTCAGGTTCAGCTATTTTGCTTTACAGTTGGCCCTTTCATTAATTGCTGGTTTCTCGTTAAATTCTGGGTGGCAACCTCAGGCTTCTAAAAATGCATCAAGGAACCACTGCATAGAAGTCTGATTTTCTCCTGTTGTAATTCACTCAGGAGAGTTTCTAGAGGTCCAGTGGTGTGGGCATGTCAAGCTCTCCTTTTATAGACATGAATAAGTTGCTGTATCTGGCCCTTCCTTTCCAGTCCTTGCAGATTGGCTCTATTAGGTCACTCTTCTGATGCTCAGCAAGGCTGCTCATCGCTCCAGTCGGCAACTCATTGTCCCAAGAGAGTAGATCTTAAATGTCATCACCACAAAAAAGAAATGGTAAATATGTGACAGGATGGAAGTCTCAGCTAATGCTATGGCAGTGATCATTTTGCAAGATATAGATGGATGAAATCAACACATTATACATGTTAAACTTACACAATTTATGTGTCAACTGTATCTCAGTAAAGTTGGTGGGGTGGGGTGGGGGGGTGGCAGCAGACGGAAAGCCATGTGTTCAAAGCAGAGTTTCTAGACCTTGGTTGAGAAATGCTAATTCACATTTTGGACTTGATAATTATTTGATGTGGGAGTTGTTCTCTAATTGTAGGATGTTTAGTAGTACTGTGGCTTCTAGCCAATAGATACTAGTAGCAACCTCCGCTCCAGCTGTGACATCCAAAAATGTCTCCAGACATTGCCAAATGCCCCTTGCCAGGGAGGGGTCAACCCTCATTGAGAACCACTGGTCTAAAGCCTTAAAAATGCATATAGAAATGTATTCTATGGAGGAGGGAGGGATAAATTAGGAGTACAGGATGAACAGATACACACTACTCTACATAAAATAAACAACAAGGGGGCTTCCCTGGTGGCGAAGCGGTTGAGAGTCCGCCTGCCGATGCAGGGGACACGGGTTCGTGCCCCGGTCCGGGAAGATCCCACATGCTGCGGAGCGGCTGGGCCCGTGAGCCATGGCCGGTGATCCTGCGCGTCCGGAGCCTGTGCTTCGCAATGGGAGAGGCCACAACAGTGACAGTGAGAGGCCCGCGTATCGCAAAAAAAAAAATAATAATAAATAAATAAATAAATAAACAACAAGGATTTACTGTACAGCACAGGGAACTATAGTCAATAACTTGTAATAACCTATAATAGAAAGAATCTGAAAAAAAATATATATATATAATGGAATCACTTTGCTGTACACCTGAAACTAACACAATACTGTAAATCAACTATACTTCAATTTTAAAAATAAATAAATAATTTAAAAAATAAACATATCCTATGGAAATCATCCAGAAATGTCTCTTGAGAAAACAAGGATGTGCATGAAGATGAAGTTACTAGGATGGAGTGCTGTTAATAAGAGCAACAATAGCAAGAAAAGAACCACCTAAATTTCCAACAATCGGGGGTTAAGTCCATCCAAACTTTGCAAAACTCCACTGCCATTAAAAAAGACAACAAAAAATAAAACCCAAAATCCACATCTGTAGGCATGAAATATGTTTCTGATGTGTCAACGAGTGACAAAAGCTAATAACAAAACAGGATTGTAGTATAACTGCAGAGAGTAAGACTACGGTCATGCACAGAGAAAAAAGTCTAGAAGGACATAGCCCAAAATGTTAACAACAGGCATCTCTAAAATGGGGAGTTACAAGTGTTTTTTTCTTTTGCATGCTTGTATTTTCTAGCCTGTGTATGATGAATAAGTATTTACGAGTTGTAAAATAAAAGTCTTCAGAAAGAAAGAGAGCAGCCTCAGGTCTCACCCCACGCCCCAACTGTTTGTTTCCCCTATTCGGTGAAAGGACCATGCTGCCTGAGGAAAGCTGTTAACCAGACGCAAAGTCTTTCTATGCTGCGTCTCTCCCACCCTGCTCACTTCTCCACCCACCCCGTCCTCCCAGGGTGCCAATTAAAAGTGGGGCTACCAGCTTGCAGAAAAGAGGAATTGCCCGTTCAACCACCAGCAAAGCTTCAGAGGTGCCCCAACTACCCCTGGCCAGGCCCTGGCTGCCCTGGGCTCTCCATGGTCGGCTCTCTGCAGCAGCGGATACTTCCTCTGGCACGTTCCAAATTCTCTAGGCCAAGGAGTTCAGACTCTGGGCTCCCCACTTCCTCCCATATCCTCACCGCTAATTAGCGCCTGGGCTCGGCCGGGGCTGGGTGGGCCGCAGAGACGACACGCCCAGCCATTGCTGCTGCTTCTCGCCAGCAGGGCCAGTGAACCAACTGCTGGGAAAGAGGGAGCAAGCACTGGTCGGGATGCGTCTGCGCCATCCCCCAGTTCACTGGGCCACAACTGTCTCTTTCTTCCCACGCAGCTTCCCTCCCCTGTCCACTCCAAGTCTCCCTCGGGCATCTTGTTCAGGCTGGGACGGATGGACCCTGGGCAGGCTGGGGTTGCGGAAGCTCAGGCCAGCGGCTCAGCAGCTCCCTGGTCCTGCAGAGGAAAGCACCTCCACAGGTGTAGGTGTGGGTGTGCATGTGTTGAGGGCAGATAAAGGGAAGCAGGGGGGCAAGTACATCAGGTCAGCCGCACTGAATGCGGTCGGTCCTCAGCGGCCGTGTCCACGCTCTTCTGCAGACTTTGTGGCCATTAGTTCTGGCCAGAGACCTGTTAGATGGGTGGGGGGCTGGAGGCCCCTCTCAGAGCACCTTAACCAATGGGCCTCATGAAGTCACTTTGGAGTCAGTAACATTACAGATGAAGAAACGGGATGGGGACGATCTAAGTTGCTTGTCTGAGGTCACACCATCGGAAGGGAAGGCTCTGAGAGTCCCAAGTTTCTCTTCCTCGCCCCTCTACTTCCTGCCCCTGGAATGTGGGCTCCCCCCAGATGGAGCAAAGTACCTGTCAAGCAGCATCAAATATCCAGTGCAATCAAGACAAGTTCTATGATACGAAAGCAAGTCCTCGGGGCCAAGGCCCATGGTACTGCTAACTCCCTGGGAAAGAGGCCTCGAACATTACTCGTGATATCAGAGAGAGCCAAGGACACACACAGGGAACGTTGCCCTGGGCAGTGGCCACTTCACGCTTCATGGTGTGTGACCATTGTGAGAACGCAAGGCCGTAGGAGGGCCCCATGCTTGGCTAAATACTCTGCCACCACCATCTTGAAATTCTTGATAATCATTGAACAAGGGCCCTGTATTTTTATTTTACATTCAGCCCTGTAAATTATGTAGCTGGTCCTGCTTCTGGGAAAGTTTCTTGGTCACCTTCTCCCTACCTTCCCTGTCCCCAATCTCAGGACTTTGTGCAGGGCCAGGGCTGCACACAGTCACTGTAAGAGACGCTTTTCTGACCACCGTTTGGAACCAAAACAAAACCAACAAAAGCCCCAGATCCATGCAATTGGCCAATATCTCCTCACCAAGACAAAGCCCCTCTGCCCAGAAAGCTGCTGCTACCGGCTTGAGACTCCTTTTCCCCCATGAACATCCTACCCTCCAAGGTCTTGCTGCCATTTTTGTGTGACACAAGTCAAATGACCAGGGGCTTTTCTCCCCTCTGCATTTTCCTGCATAGACTTGCACCTGTTTCTGTGGCTAATGTTACTGTTGGGTCTCTGTTTTCCCATCTCTGTCCTCTCATCCCTGCTCACACACTGCACACACAATCATAAATTACATTCCAGGCAGGCCAGGAATCTCTCCTCACACACATCCCTAAAAAAATGTTTATCTGATGGTTTCAAGACCCTAAGCTGCCTCCAGACAATTTTTGCTAACATACGTCACCCCTGGGACTAGCCAGAGGTGGGCAGTCAAACATTAGCATCAACACGTCATCTCTGATGAGGTCAGAGAACCTGCAATGTCGTGACCCTCTGATATGCCTCTCAAAAGGACAAGCTCTCCTCGAAGGAAGGTTATACATAACTGAGCGTTTCTGTCCAGGTGGTACCTATAATAACCAAAGGAATTCATGCAGATTAGTTTTCTTTGGTGTCTGGGTGTGGTAGGCATAATGATGTCCCAAAGATGTCCACGTCCTGGTACCTGTGAATATGTTACAGTACATGTCAAAGGGGAAGTAACGTTACAGATGGAATTAAGGTTGCTAATCAGCTGACTTCAAAGATGAGATTATCCCGAATTGTCCAAGTGGGACCAATGTAACCACAAGGGTCCTTAAAAGTGGAAGAGAATCAGAAGAGGAGGTCAGAGTGATGCTATGTGAGAGGGACTTGACCCTCTAGGTCGAAGATAGAGCCTGGCTTTGAAGACAGAACAAGGGGCCATGAGGCAAGAAATGCAGGCAGCCCCCAGAAACTGGAAAAGGCAAGGGAACAGAATTCTCCCCCTAGAGCCTCCAGAAAGGAATGTCGCCCTGTTGCCACCTTGATTTTAACCCAGTGAGAACTGTGTCGGACTTCTAACCTATGGAACTGTAAGTTTATAAATTTGTTTTGCTGTAAGTCACTAACTTTGTGATAATTTGTTACAGCAGCAAGAGGAAAATCATGCACTACCTCCTTAGATTCTTATCACCAGGGTGTGTTTAACAAGCAGAGCTAAGCTGAGGCAGGGAAAGGCCCTTGGAGGAACCGTCACTGCTTCCCTCGTGATGAGAAGACCTGGCAAAATTATGAAGTAAGCAAAGTGATGAAAAACACCCTTTGTTTTTTGTCCTTGGGTTGTGCCACAATCCAAAGGGATCCCTCATTTGGGGGACTCCAGGTAGACCTACCCCATAAAGGCCTATTGAATCCAGAAGCTCCCAAGTTTTCCCTTCAGCCTATCAAGGCTTAACTATCCTAGCTATTAACTAAAGCATGAAAGTGATCATACTGACTATAGATACACGAAAGGATAATGGAAGAGAGTATATAAATGAACACTCATTTACTGTTTATACTTTTGGGAAATGCTGACATGTTTAATGAGCTTCACTCCAACCCAGCAGCACTTAACCTTTTTAAAGTCACAGGCTCTGCTGAGAATCCAATGAAAGAAAAACGTCAACACACACAAAACCTATTTCGGGGGCTCATGAAACCGCTGAAGCATCCAGCCTCAGCCCAGAACCCCTGCTCCAATTGCTAGGACAGCTAAGGAAGGTAATTTGAAGGCTGTTAAAGGCCTGTGTCCCTAAAATCACTTATCCCTGTTGGCTACTTCCTGCCTGTACACAAAGCTGATCCCGGGGCCAACCTACAAAACACCAGAATTATTAACAAGTACCTCTTTCCCACTGGTTGAAGAGACCTTAGGGGTAACAGACCAGAAGCCAGTGATGGGAACAAAATGTTCAAGGAATGGAGACAAGAAGCAGTGAGAGATAACCTGGACGAGGGGTGGCGGTGGACAGATTTTGACACGGCAACAGCATATCTTGTGGGCAGAGAGGCACAAAATCCCCATTCCCTGTTAAATAGGGACTACCACCAGCGTGAGGTGGATGAGCCTGGGCCAAGGGGAGACTGACACCCACATCCCCGTCACGGCCACCTGGGTACATCCCTGGGCAATGCTATCCAATCCATCCCCACTCCAGAGCCACCCACGAGTCCGGTGCCCAAACCACTGCTGTGTAAGTCGGTGCCTTTCAAGGCAGTGTCACCTGAGGGTGCCCAGCAGGGCTCAGGCATCAGAAGGACATTCCCGCAAGCCCTGACTGCCCCTTACCAGCTCTGGATCTTGGGCAAATGAGTCCGCCCTGCATTCTGCCTCCGCAGATGCAAAATGCAGACGATACCAGGACAAGTCCACAGTCCCTCATCAAAACCCAAGGGTCAGATGTGCTTCAAGGTTCAGAATTTTTCAGACGTGATAAAGGTAATAGAGTGCCTATGCATTATGGTAATACCCATGGTGGGTCTGTCATCAAACACATCAATACGAACATTCAGACTTAAAAGGATAAACAGTTCAGGTCAGATTTTGCCACCAAATGCATTCATTGGGTTAAGCTTCCCCTCTACATTAGTTATGAAATAATTTTGTTTGCAAAGTTTTGCTGTTGTTCAGAACAGCCGTGAAGACATTTAGGCCCTGTAGGATTATTGTTGTGTGGATTAAAACAGTTACAACACCCACCTCCTCTAGCCATCCCTGCACCTCAGGCCCACTTCGGTCCTGGCATCCATCACACTGAGTTACAATTCTCCTAGGTCTGTCTCCTCTTCTAGATCGTGAGCATCTTGTGGGCAGGAATGATAGCTTGCTCACCTGTGTATTCCCAGCATCTGGCCCATGATGGGCACATGTCCATAAATGTGTGCAAAATACAAGTTAATTAGTCATCTAAATCTCTCCACCTGCCTGTCTCCAAGCAGGTGGAAAAGCGTACCCCAGAAGTGCTGCCTCACTTGCTCCTGAGCCCGGGTAGACATCAGAACATCAATCTGCCTCGTCAGCATCATCACGATGGTGCGGGAACCTCTTTGGCACTTTCAAATACTTTTTTCATAAACCCAATTCATGTCCACTAGGAATGGCCCTGACCAGGGAGAGACTTGGGAGATTAGAACGTTTGCTAATCAGCAAAGCTGTATCTGACTCCAGACTCTTGCCTCCAGCCTTTAGACTGAAGAAGCACCTGGCAGCCCCAGGGGGCCAAGGAGGCCCACTTGTCTGTTTGCTTCTCTGGGAGCTGCTCCCACACGTCGCGCAGTCTGGGCACAGCGCCAGCGCGAGCTCTGCTTTCAGGACTTTGCGTCTCTCTCTTTCTCTGTGAAGACTCCAAGCCTGCCTGGGTTTGGAAGGCTCTCTTCACACTTATCTCTGAATGAGAGAAACCCAGCCCGGCTGCCCTGAGCAAGGCTGAATGAGCCCCGAGATCTAAACTGGCACGAGCTACAGCTTGAGAAACACTCGTGCTAAAATGGAAAAGGACTTGGAGAGCACAGTGCCTTTTCAGGAGAACGGAGAGGAAGACTCAACAGCGGGAGGAACTGAAACAGCCACTTGGATTACTGTCCTAGGTGAGGGGGGGGGGTGTCACCTGTGTCACGTGGTCACCTTTGTCACGTGGCCACATTGACAGGATGCAGGTTAGAATTAAGCCCACTGCCGCCCATCGGATGCACAGTGAACATCTAGAGCATCTCCCCAGTGGTTGTCATCTCTTGGTGGGTCAGAATCGTTTACAAGGGTCCTTGTATCTCAGGTAGCAGAGGAGCCTGGGTCCAGGATGCCCCTAAAGTGTGCCTTGTCCCGGGCAGAGCTGCGCTGCGTCCCCGCCTGCATGGTCTAAGAAGTATCTGCTCCTCAGCAAATGAAGATGACTGGAAAGCCCCGACCCTCAGAGATGAAAGGGGCCCGAGAGAAGGGCTCCACCGACCTCCATTTTTTGAATGGACACATTTCCTGAACGCGGTCACATCTATATAGCGGATTTCCAGCACCAACTCGCTGTCTGGTCCTGGGAACGATAATAATGGTGCCACCGCTACTCGTACTGGTGCTGCCTTCCTGGAGGGGAAGATCGGGCAGGGAGGCGCTGAGGCTGCGCAGTTGGCTGCCGCACCTGAGTCCCCTCCGCAGTCCTAGGAAAGGTTTCAGCCCTGTGTAAGAAGCTGTGTGCTGAGAAAGGAGCCCCTGCAGGTATTCCCATTCCCCAAATGCTGCCTCTTATCAACCCTAAGGAGTCTCGGGCTAGTGGAATTGGAGGCAATGTAAAAGCCTTGCACCTGTTCTGAGACGGGGCAGGTGTGTGGGGATGTGACATTAAACTGCTAGGGACACAGCATCACTCCCAGGTCACCTGCCTCCAGGTCAGAGCACCTCCAGCCCACAGGGTATAAGAGGTACCCGTGGCACCTGTTAAAATGCAGAGTTCTGGTCGCTCCCCGAGGTTCTCATCCTGTAGGGCCTGGGTAGAGCTCCTGTCTGGGTAGAGCCCCCTGTTCTGCACGTTGCACGAGCAACTCAGATGACCCCCAATACACAGTCTGCAGATCAGTCTGAGAACTACTGTCTCGCTCATTACCTATGTCTGCTTCCCAGTTTCTACCCCTTCTCACTTCTGAAAACTGCCCCTCACAAATGTTTTCCCGCAAAGAGCTGGGGGCAGTTGATAGGGGAAAGGTGGCCCCCGAGGTTTTCCATGTGGACGATGTAGCCAGAATTACCCCGACTAATACTGGATACTTAAGTATTTACAGATGCAATTGTCTTGAATTTGCTTCAACCTAATCCGAAAGGGGGGAAAAAAAAAGCTATAAATGATATTGCTAGGGTACCTGATGACATTTGGCTATCCACTGTGGATTAGATAATATCAAGATTGGGACTTCCCTGGTGGTCCTGTGGTTAAGACTCTGTGCTTCCAAAGCAGCAGGGGCCTCTTCCATTGCTGGTGGGTGAATTAAGATCCCATATGCTGCTGGGCGTGGCCAAAAAAAAAAGAGATAATATCAAGGTTAAATTCCTGGTTTTGAACATTGTACTGTGGTTGTATTCTTACTGTTAGGAAATACATACTGAAGTATTTAGAGATAAAAGGACACAATATCTCTGACTTATTCTTAAATGGCTCAGAAAAAATAGTACTCACACATATGTATACATATACACATAGAGAATATGATGGAAATTGTTCAGTCTGCATAGAGTATATGGGAGTTCCCTGTACTGTTCTTACAACTGTTCTATGTATCTGAAATTATATATCAAAATAAAAAGTTACCAAAAAAAAATCCCCAGGTGAGGGGTGGGTGTGGGGATAGAGACTCCGTTCTCTTTACTTTTATGTATGTTTGAAATTTTCTATCATTAAAACAATTCCCTGTACCAAGCCTCAGGTATGGTTTGAGTGGCACCGACCCTGGGCTGCTGGGAGCCTAGACACCATCCACAACATCACGGGCAATGACCTGTGAGCTAGGAGTACCACCTGGATTAGTGGTAAGGTCCTCCACGTTCTGTCCTCCCAACTCCCAACACTTAACGATACACCTTCACAATCTGACTTTTCCAGTGTTATTTTTTCCTGATGATTAATATCAAATCTTTTGGGGGAAATCTTACATAAAGACAATTATAAACTAGAAAATAAAAATCACCTTTTAGACACACATTGCCTCTATCACAAAAGAAGTTTTTATTAGGACAGGTGATTTACTTCAACCCCAGAACTTAGGTTGGGCCCTAGTACCTTTCCTTGCATGATTTAGGATATAAATTTAAGGCAGAATGACTGACTGATTTTTTCAAAGTTCTCATTCAGTTAAAACAGAAAAGGATAGAAGCTGAAGATTATATGAATCATATGATAACAAGAAAACGCATATGCAGAGATGATATTAAAAATATTTGAGGGCTTCCCTGGTGGCACAGTGGTTGAGAGTCTGCCTGCCGATGCAGGGGACACGGGTCCGTGCCCCGGTCCGGGAAGATCCCACATGCCGCGGAGCGGCTGGGCCTGTGAGCCATGGCTGCCGAGCCTGCGCGTCCGGAGCCTGTGCTCCGCAATGGGAGAGGCCACAACAGTGAGAGGCCCACGTACCGCAAAAAAAAAAAAAAAATTGAGTACACCATAGGGAACTATATTCAATATCTTATAATAACCTATAATGGAGAAGAATCAAAAAAAGAATATATATATATATATATATATATACACACCTCCAAATTACTTTGCTATACGTGTGAAAGTAACACAATATTGTAAATCAACTATACTTCAATTAAAAAACAACTGACAACCCACAAGGGCACCAACCAACCAAAAGCAATGAGAACAGGTTTATTTTTATTTTTTATTTATTTATTTTTTTAAGTTATATCTTGCTGTTATTATTTATTTATTTTTTGTGGTACGTGGGCCTCTCACTGTTGTGGCCTCTCCCATTGTGGAGCACAGGCTCCGGACATGCAGGCTCAGCGGCCATGGCTCACAGGCCCAGCGGCTCCGCGGCATGTGGGATCTTCCCGGACCAGGGCACGAACCCGTGTCCCCTAGCATCGGCAGGAGGACTCTCAACCACTGCGCCACCAGGGAAGCCCGAGAACAGATTTATTTTTAGATTTAAGCCCTGCAGCTGAGCCAGGTATTGACCCTTTAGCTCTTGGATTGTTGGGAATTCCAGGAGTACCAGGGAAGGCACAGTTATCCAATGATTTTAACCACTGGGCGAACACTGACTGACTACCAGCTCTGTGCATGAAGGAATATTAGCACTAATAACTGTGGTTTATTCCAACCTTCCTGGGAGCTCTGCCAAGTTTAGGTTCGTACCCAGTCTATGCTCAGAGGGTAGTGACAACTCTCCCCAGAGCTCCAGATAGAGTCAAGACCCTGGAGTAATTCAAGCAGAGCTCAAAAATGTTAATGACTCACCCACTTGTCAGGAGCTAGGGAGCCAAACACAATGGATTTGGGGGTGGGAGATGGGAGGGGGAGATATGTGGGCATTATTCACACTTGCTAATAAATACCTTCTTTTGCTTATAGAGACTCTAGGGCAAAACAAATGCTTTCAGGGACACTCCAGTGACTCACAGGCTGAGAACAGAGACGACCTTCATTGTAACCATCTGCAAAAGCTTCTTATGAATGTATTTATTAGAGGAGGGAATCGACAAACTACTTCAGGAAACAGTTACGTTTTAGAAATTCATTTCTAATTTCATGCACAGAACTTTTAAAGAAGTAAGAGTATTTTCCACTTCTACTCATGCCAAGAGAACATTAAGTTGGATATACTACTTGGGGAAAATTACAGCTGTTCTCTGAGTTATAAAAGGTAGGAGGGGGCTTCCCTGATGGCGCAGTGGTTGAGAGTCTGCCTGCCGATGCAAGGGACATGGGTTTGTGCCCCAGTCCGGAAAGTTCCCCATGCCGTGGAGCGGCTGGGCCCGTGAGCCATGGCCGCTGAGCCTGCGCGTCCGGAGTCTGTGCTCCGCAGCGGGAGAGGCCACAACAGTGACAGGCCCACGTACCACAAAATAAAAATAAAAAAATAGGAGGGTAGAGACCAGGTCTCTGTTTTTTTACACAGTGCCTGGTTCAAGACCATAGGAAATTAATTGCTTGCTTGATAAATGTTTTTTGATGATGAAGTGGAGGATGCTTTGGGAGATGGCCTTGCTCATTTAGGTCATAGGTTGCATTTACAATCATTGTCTCTTTAGGGAACCAAGCTAAAACCAATACAGTCAAATTGCGAGTGCATGATGGTATTCATACAACAGACAGTGATACAGGAAGAAAACAAATTTAAACCTGAGTTCTAAACTCTATTCTTGTACCTCTTCATTTCCAAGTCCACTGGTATTTGATTTTTTTTTTTCCATTTCAAGGGCAGGGCTTCCCTGGTAGTGCAATGGTTGGGAATCCGCCTGCCAATGCAGGGGACACGGGTTCGAGCCCTGGTCCAGGAAGATCCCACATGCCGCAGAGCAACCAAGCCCGTGTGCCACAACTACTGAGGCTCGCGCGCCTAGAGCCCGTGCTCCGCAACAAGAGAAGCCACTGCAATGAGAAGCCCGCGCACCGCAACGAAGAGTAGCCCCGGCTCGCGCAACTAGAGAAAGCCTGCACGCAGCAGCGAAAACCCAACGCAGCCAAAAATGAATAAATACATTTATTAAAAAAAAAAAAGTACCTGTTGGGTGAGGTTAAGTGGACTTTTTTTTTTTAAAGTGGACTTTTAAATGCCCTTTTAAGTAAAATTTGAGGCAAGAGAACAGAAATCTGACCGTGAGGTCATCACTGACGTTCTGTGTCGCCTGAACAATGAAGACAATGACCAGCCAAGAAAACCATTCATCAGTCTGAAGAAAGCGTGTCCATGGAAAACCTTGGTAAAGAACACATTCTGGGCTTCCCTGGTGGCGCAGTGGTTGAGAGTCTGCCTACCGATGCGGGGGACACGGGTTCGTGCCCCAGTCTAGCAAGATCCCACATGCTGCGGAGCGGCTGGGCCCGTGAGCCATAGCCGCTGAGCCTGCGCGTCCAGTGCCTGTGCTCCGCAATGGGAGAGGCCACAACAGCGAGAGGCCTGCGTACCACAAAAAAAAAAATACAAAAAAAAAGAACACATTCTAAGTCACTCATTGTCCATCTTTTTCTTTTTAATTCAATTCTCCCACAAGGCATTTAACACTTCCCTGTACACAGAGCAACCTTCTCCAGCCCCGTCTCACCCCATAAAAACCCAGAAGAGTGATAAAGAATTCTGCAAGCTCCCCACTGAGGTCAGGGTGTCTCCCAAGTGGACATGGGTGCAGAGGGGCATGCAGATTCTTGGGGCACTGAGAAAGGCTTCTCTCTCCCAAGTCCTTTCCCCAAAATCACATGGAAAGTTCTTTTACAGGGGCAGAAACATCTTTAAAGTTATGAAACAACATGAAAACTTTCCTTAGAAAGAAAGGCCACACAAAGATTAAACTCATTCATTCGTCTCTTCCTTCACCCAGCACAGTGTATGTTGAGCAGAGGCCATTGCCAGGTTCTGGGGAGGCAGATGTGCCATGGGAGAGCTTACAGCCTCATGGAAAAGGCAGACATTTACAACTCACTGAAATGACAGCAGGACTGGAGACAAGCTGAACGGGTAGGGAGTAGAGGGGAAAAGCGTGCTAAAGTATGAAATCAGAGCCTTTCCAGGGAATGGAGGTGACACCAAAGAGGGAAAGTCATGGGAGGGAGTAAAGGCAGGCCCTGGAGCAGAGGTGTTGGCTGTCCCAGCAGCCATGCCCTCTTCTCCCTTCCCCCAGAGCCTGGGTTTTGTTTGGCTCTTAACCCCCGCCTCATGTGGCATGTGGCTCAGTGGCTAACCCTGATTAGCCTGAATCCCTTGCCAACGATGGTTTAACAAGGGACTTGGGACACAATCCTGCAAGTGAGACTTGAGGAGACATCAGCTGTGAGATGACCAGGAGAGAGTTTCTCTCTGATGAGACTTCAGGAAGGGGCAGCCTCTCTCTTCTTCTGTAGGACATTGTTGTAACTCCTGGAACTCTGGCAGCCATCTTGTAACCACAAGGAAAACTAAACTCCACAAGGCCACCATGGCAGAAATGAAACCCGCTCTTTGATGTTATTACTGAGTCATCCCACAAGTACCCTACCTTGGGATTACTTACCAGTGAAATTAGAAATTTTCTTTATCTTTTATGCCATCCTAAGTTGAGTTTTGTGCTACTTGCAGCCAAAAGCATCCTTTGTGGAAGGTGGCCCTTTCCTGAGGCATCCTCACCTTTACCAGTTCATCTATTAAATAGACAAGCTGAATTCCCAAGGGCCATGCACACAGGCTTCCTGTTATTTTCCTCCAGCTCTACTCATGAAAATAAAATTAATTTTCTAGCCCATGAATTAAACATCACTGCTGCCAGCTGAAAAATTTTAGCAACAGCATTTTGTTGGCAAGGGAAGCAGGATCCCGACATGTTCTAAAATAAGCTACAAGGAGGCAGGAGGGGAGGAGGGAAGGCAAAGGGGAGGAGGCCATTAAACGGAAAAAGAAAGAGTTGCCGAATCCCAACCGTGAGCAGCTTCTCTGACCCGTCGGCCTGTGGCCTGACTTGAGGGAGTGCTTCTCTAAGTTCAGTGCAGATGGGTCACCTGGAGACCTTATCAGTACAGGTAGTGATTCAATAGGTCCAGGGTGGGGTCTGAGAGTCTTTCTTTATAACAAGCTCCCAGGTGATGTTGCTGGACCACAGCCTGCAGGGACCACAGAGCCCTCTGAAATAAGCTGCAGAAATGGGAAGCAGGACATTAAGAAGGAGGGTAGTGGGGCTTCCCTGGTGGCGCAGTGGTTGAGAGTTTGCCTGCTGATGCAGGGGACACGGGTTCGTGCCCCGGTCTGGGAAGATCCCACATGCCACGGAGCGGCTGGGCCTGTGAGCCATGGCCACTGAGCCTGCGCGTCCGGAGCCTGTGCTAAGCAACGGGAGAGGCCACAGCAGTGAGAGGCCCATGTACCGCAAAAAAAAAAAAAAAAAAAAAGAAGGAGAGTAGTGAGAACCAGCTGTTTAAGCTCAGGTTCAAGGGAGGAAGTGAGGTGAGAAGAACTCCCCTACACACCTGTACCTCTGAGAAACAGAGGAAAGAGGAACACAGGAGGAGGAGAGAGCCCTGGGTCTGGTGTGCCTGTGCTATTATACCCTTGGGGCTTTTTACTAATTTAGTCCTGGGACAATACCCCTGAATCTGTGAGATCAAAGGCCCAGCTGAGACATTATTTCTAGCTCTCCCTCAGCTCTGGCCAGCCTGAGGGAGGTGCCTGGTCCCACTGCACACCTGCTCCAAGGTCTCAGGGTCTTTCCTGAAAATCTTCAGACTCACTCATCCCACTGCCATGTATCTGGTCTTGAAGTTATACACCAAGAGCCACTGGTGTGTGAGGTGGGTGAGAGGAGGTGCGAGGCAGGGAGAGGCTGAAGGGCAGCCTCCCCGAAAGCCTGATCTCCTCCCAGTCTTTGTGTTCCTGTTGAATCTTCCTGCCCTGGATCTGGGCCCTGATCACCTTCAGCCTTGCTGAACCATCAGGTCCTTGACTGACTCTCCTCTCTCCCCTCGGGAGCTCTGTAGCCTGTGGCTACAATGCCATCTCACCCAAATCCCTCGGCCAGCCAGCCTCGGGCCTCCTGGAGGCTCAGTCCAGCCACCTCCTCCTCTGGGAAGCCGCCCCAACTCCCCCAGGCTGGCACCTGCAGCTAATGCTGCCTTGGTGGTTCTCACCTGTGCACCCGTCTGTCTCTCCAACTGGCCTTAAGTGCCGCGAAGTCAGGGATGGTGTCGGTGCCTGGCATGTAATGGGTGAGTAATAAGCATAACTGAATGTGGATAAGGGAATTAAATAATGGTTCTCAGCCCCGCTGTGCATCAGAAACACCTTAATGCCTTTTTCAAAAAAATAAAAAAGCCAGGACCTCACTCCTACAGATTCCAGTGCAGTAGGTCTGGCGGCGGGGTGGGGTGGGGGGGGCGCCAGGCTTCTGAATATTTCAAAGGATCCCCAAGTGATTCTGATATGTTTTGACAATAGTTGAAAAGGAAAAAAATGAATGAATTAGTGGACAAATGTATATGTGACTGCACGTGCAACTGTGAGGCTCTCTCTCGTGGCCGTTCACACTCAGAGTGAACAAACGGCAGACATTTATGAGGGAGGATAGCGGGTCCCTGTTGGGGTGGCCACCAACCCATTGCCAGGGAAAACAAAGTCAGAAAACCAACTGCTTTACCCCTGACCAGGGCTTTCTGACAACCAGGGGGCAGCCGGAACAAGTCCCAGCCACCACAGGGGGAGCTAAAGGAAGGGAAGGAGTGAAGGGAAGCACCAAGGGCCAAGTTCCTTTCTCTCCTTCCTTTCACTCCAGCTGCGACATGCCGCTGGTTGTACTGCTGTTCTCACTGTGCAGCTGGGGACACTGAGGCCGGGGAGGGTGAGCGATCTGCCCAAGGCTATAGCTGGGGGGCTAGGCCTTGAACCCACATCCTCTGACTCTAGCATCCATACTCTTAACCCCAGGGTGGCACTTCCACAGAAGCAGGACACGTCACAGCAGAGGGATGGCGAGACTGCGCACCAGAGACTACAGAATGTCATAATAAATGCTCAACAGGAATAATGCCAACCAAGTACGATGTTGCCTTTTATAAAAATTTAGAGAAACCACCATGACTGTGTCACCCTTTTGTAAATCTCTCAGTGACTTTTCCAAGCAATTATTATGATTTTATACAATACACAAATCAGGATAAGATGAGAACTAAATGTTACACGAGGTCAGGATCATTTATTTGGATGTAAAGGCTATGCCTTATATTTGAGCCACAAGAAGTCCCAGACAAACAGACACGGAAGCCCTGCAGGTTCCCTGACACCTGGCCCACGGTGGGGTTGGTAGTAACAGAGACCATTGCGTGTCCATCCTCTGGCACCAGTTTGACATTTTCCCTGATTCTTAAAACAACTTTCAGCTCAGTATTATCATCCCTAATTCAGAGACCAGGAAACGGAGGCTCACACACTGGAAAGGGACCCGCCCGAAGTTGAACTAAGTGGCAATGCTGGGATTCCAGCTCTGGTTTCTACTCTGCAGAGCGACTTCACATTTCAGGATGACAGTGCAGTTGGTAGTGACCTTGACCAGTGTTAGAAAAAAAACGAGTTAATAATGTTAACCTCAACCTATATTTATATTTGTTTAGACTATTAAGCCAGCAAAAAGCACACTCCATTCTCTCAGGTTTCGCTGCACTCCACCCAGCCTTGGGTAGGGCTCTTAGTGCTTGCCTGGTTATTAAAAATGCAAGAGTTGCAACAATGGGCTGGGAATTACAAGGTTTAAAAGGAAGATTCATTTATGTTTTTCAGTTTTTTAGTAGTTTGAGCATTAAAGATTAAAAAAAAAAAAGATGATTCAAGGAGACAGAAACGGGGAAAAAAAGTCAAAACTGAGACCCTAAGACATTTAGGAGAAATGATTTGGCCCTGTTTTTACAGCAATTGCAACGGGCTCCGCTCAAAAAGCCCCAAAGAAAACACTGAAGACCAGGTGAGTTATCAGCTGAACAAAAAGATTCTGATTTAAAAAATAGTGGCCTCCTGGAGGAAAATAGGAGGAAGAGAGGATGAAAGAGAAGGGAATGGGGGAGGGAGGAGGGACGGGGGATCTGTGTTCATTTCTCTTTGGAGACTTTGAGAAAGAACCCTTGTTTCCCAAGCCAAAGCAACCTTTTCCATGCAAGAGAGGCAACGAAGCCATGTTGTGTGCCAGCTTTGTAGAACTGATTGTGCTGCAAGAGGGCCTTTTTTCCTTCTACTAAAGAAAAAAAGCCAGTATCAGGACCAACAATAATAAGAGCAGCTAACAATTACTGGACATCAGCCAAGGTCCAGGCACTGTGCTAAGTAGTTTACACCTATTATTGAATTTAATTCTCACAACCTCATGAGCAAGAAGTACTGTTATACCCATTTTACAGGTGAGAAAGCTGAGGCCTGGAGATGTTCATTTGCCCAAGGCCATGCAGCTGGTAAGTAAGTAGGAGAGCAAGGATTCACATTCTCAGTTGTTTCTCTTCCGAGCTGTGCTCACCCTAGAAAACCCAGAGGTAAAACAGAAGTCCATGGCCACGCATTCTTGGGGTGCCTCAACAATGTTAGGGATTTGATGGAAAAAGAAACACAACAAAGACATCAGGACCATCGAAGGTGTGGATTCAGGTTACCCAAGGCCTGACCGACGACAACTCATCTTTGGGCAACTCTCAGAATTGGACAGAATTTTTTTTTTTGCGGTACGCGGGCCTCTCTCACTGTTGTGGCCTCTCCCGTTGCGGAGCACAGGCTCCGGCCGCGCAGGCTCAGCGGCCACGGCCCATGGGCCCAGCCGCTCTGCGGCATGTGGGATCCTCCCGGACCGGGGCACGAACTCGTGTCCCCTGGCATCGGCAGGCGGACCCCCAACCACTGCGCCACCAGGGAAGCCCAGAATTGGACAGAATTTGACTTATGGACCAGTACCTTCCAAACCCCAGCCTCTCCTGATCCTCCCTCCTGCTAGACTGCCTTGTCAATTCCTGCCACCACTCAGATTCCTCGCCATAGGCTGTGTTCCAGCAACCTGAAGGGCACCAGAGAATCCTGTATCTACCTTAGCAATGGTCACATTTGCCCTGGGGCAAGATGGAAGGGAGCAGGGCATATTACTGTTTTGCATGCCTGATACTATCACTGAAATTGTCATGATGTCACCAAGGCATATTTAGGGGATTCGGATGACATTTCAAGGGAAACCAGAAAAGTCCCTCATGTTTTTGGAAACCAATGGCCAGAATGCCTGGAGACAGGGCAAAGCTGCTGGGAAGGAGCACAGGACTTTGACCTCAACACCACAACTGCTGCCTCTCACTCCCCTATTCTGCTCATCCTGGGATTCAGGGCATGAACAACTGCCCCTTTGGCCAAAAACCCTCAAAGCAGGCATTTTTTGAGCTCAAGGCTTCAGGTGAAGATTCTTCCTCCAGCTGGAGGTCGTGTTCTGTCCTCAAAAGTCATAAACTCATCCCTCAGGACCTGTGGGCACCAAGAGCATTCCGTTCTGACAGCCTGCCCACTCAGAAAACTGCAAGGATAAGAAGAGAAAACAACTTGCTCTGGGCCCAAGGAGAGTCATAAAAAGGTGAGGAGCGAGGCAGTGGAGGAGGTCTGGACTGAACAACTTGATGGGATCTTTCATGGATGACATTTTACTGCCACGCAAATTACTCTTCACACAACTGAACACCTAAAACATCCTCTGCTGGGTGCTCTGCATGGACGCCTCCTGTTTCCAGGGCAACCATACCTGGGGTGGAGGGTGGCAAGCAATAATAGATGGGCTAGTTAAGCCTACTGCCTTGACAACTCAGGTCCCTGAAGTGGATGAACAGCCCACTGGTGCATGAACTCAGTCCTAACACTAGACAGAGCCAGTGGGAGAGATGATGAAAAGGGCATCCAGTGGGGAGAAACTTGTAGCTCAAGGCACCAGGGCTTTCAATGAAAATAACCCCGATCAACAGTCTCCCTAAAGATTCTAGCCATCAGCACACTGATCTTAGCTGTCTCTCTCCCTCACTTCTTCTCTCACAAGATATCCATCAGATAACATTCACTTACTTGGAATGTTTCTAAGTCATAAGTTTGAATCTTGAAACTACAATATCCACCACTGTCGGCTCTTTTTCTGTTTGTTTGTTTGGGTTTTTTTGGAGCGGGGGAGCAATGAAACCCAGGTAGGGAGTGAATCAAGATTCAGGGAATGGAACTGATGAAAAGTAGCTACGGCAGAAGACTATGCAAGAAGGCACAAGGATGGGCTTGGCAACATCACCCACAAAGGGGAACCCAGAGTCCTGCAGTGTGTTGACTTCTCCAGGGAAGCTGGAGGAGTTTGAGGCCGAGGACGGTGTCTTCTGGCCAAGGTCTTTCAGAAGAAAGATTCTGTCTCCACCACAGTGAGTGGCCTGGAAAGGGCAGAGGTGAGTGGCAAACCTGGAGAGGAGGCCTTGTCCTTGTGGCTCCTGGTGGGATGCCAGAACCAGCGGGTGGGTGGCTGTGAGGGATGGAGCCTGTGGGTCTGTGGAGCTCCAGGCATGTAAGACAATATTTTAAGTGCTCACTTCTCCCTGCAGCTATTAAAGCTAAGCCCCAGTCCCCTGGAGGCAGGTGAGCTCTGAAGTCCAAAGGCACAGTCCTGCCCCTGCAGGGAGGAGTGGGGTGGAGAGGGAGAAGCTCCCTGGAGGATCCAGGGCAATAAGGGTTTTGGTTGGCAGGTGGGGGGGAGTGTGTCCATGAAGCAATGACTGAGCATCTCACAATCTAGTCGTCTGGAGGTAAAGGAAGAAAGAAGACAGGGAGAATGAAACCAACACATAACAGCAAAGAAGATGGTGAAAAGGACACTGAATTGAGGAGGTGTACTGAGCAGGGGAGGGCTGAGCAGGGAGGTTACCCAAAGCTTAGGCGGCTCTGCGAGGCTTCACAGATTCCCAAAGACGCCCCGCCCCTCTCATCATTCCTCAGCTCTGCTCAGCCACACTCCCCTAAGAGGCACCCATCTACTGGAAGAGTTTGCTTCCGAGAGCGGGGACTGCAGAGTTTCAGGGGAAGGCTTGGAACCGAGTGGCCCCATTATGAACCCAGGCATTTGGAGCTGGCACTGTGCTAAATAAGACACCTTGCAGAAAGAGGTTTTCTTATTTTCTTCCTTCCTCTTTCCCTCTGGGAATAAAAGTAGGTTGTGTTTCTCCTGCCCCCGTTCCTTGGCGATCTCGGAAAGGAGAGCTGAAAGGGCTTCTTAGGTCACCTCGTCCAATTCTCAGCCCAGGATATCAAGGCCAGCGCCTTTTGTCTCGGCTAACGTGGCCACTGCAGGGACTGAGGCCAAAACCAGTTGCTGGGGCAGGGGGTGTTGGAAGTGGTTCTGAGGTCAGCCACCGGAGTCACGTAGGGCAGGCACTCGGCCCCCGGGCCCCGGGAGGTGGGGGGGATTGGAGGGGGGTGGTCCTGGGCTCCCTCCCATGCCGTCAGGGTTGGGGGTGCTAGGAAAGAGGGTGGCGAGAGGGAGAGCTACAGGTGCGGTGACAGACAGGCACTGGTCAGAAGGGATAGGTCCCGGAGGGGATCTGCTCCGCCACGGTCTGAGCTTTGTGCCGGGGGCAGAGCGCTCTCGCCGCGGGGTTGGTGTGCTCGCCGAGAAACTTCTGGGACCGTAGAAGTGCAACTGGGCACAAAAGATCACGGAGGGGGCAGGGATGGGGGCCTTGCAGGGGCAGGAAGGGAACTGGTGTCTTCCATCTCCTGCGCGAACATCAAGACTGATCCGGTGCCGGGTCTCTCCACCCCCGCTCCAACTCCCGTTCTTGTCCTCAACTCGGCCCCAAGGTCCGTGGCCCACAGAGGAGACTGAGAAGCCGAAGGGCGCAGAAAGGAGTGCCCCTGGGACCCGCCTGGGCGACACAATCATCCCATCGGTCTCCCCGCCCTGGAACCCGGGTTCAGCCTGTGTGCCTCTGCGCACAGCGGTGGCGCCGAAGGACCCCGAGTCCATCCAGGCGCCGCCAAAGGCGCCTACTCAAGCTGACAGCGGGGGAGGCAGAAGTTGAAAATACCAGCACAGAAATACCTGCCTGTCCCAAAGGCCGGACGACTGCAGGCCGGGAGACCGGGGCGCGTGGTGGGGAGGCGAGCAGAGAGCGGAGGGGGGCTCCGCACCGCCCGAAGCCAGCGGCGACCCGCGACCCCGCACGACGCGGCGCCGCCTCGCCTCGGTGCCCGGGGCGCAGGGGGCGCCGGCGGAACTTACCCCAGAGCAGAGTGAGCGGCTGGGCTTTGGGAATGAGCACCAGGGAGTACACGGCCCCCAAGTGGAGCAGGCTCATCAGGAAGACGTTCCTCCAGACGATGTCCTGCCGCTGCCCGCGCGCGCCGGGCTTCTCCCGGCCGCCGCCGCCGCCCTCCGAGCCCTGGACCCCGAAGCCCACACGGATTTCCTCCTTGGCGTTGCGGAAGGGGACCTTCCCCTCGCCGGCGGCCGGGCCTGGCATGGCTGGGGAGAGGCGGGCGCTCGTGGCAGCGGCAGCAAGCTGGCGATCAGCCGGCGCGGCGCTCTCCGGGGCGGGCGACGGCTTCTGCCTTTTAGGAGGGGATTTCCGCACCTCCCGTCCCCGCCTTCCCGACCCTTCTCTGCTTCCTTCTCTCTTCTTCTGGCGTTCAGCGTGGCTTAAGGATGCAAATCTTGGCGCCCGGCATCTGTTGCTGGCGAGTCACCCTTACCGCTGCCGGGGCTGAACTCTGCGGCGAGGAACAGGAGGCGAGCGCCAGGGGCTGGAGAGGACGCAGGGGGGTGGGGGGAGGGGTGTGGAAAGAGCCGAGAAAGCGGCGGAGGAGGGAGCCCTCCGAGGGAGCTGGGAAGAAAGACCTGCATAGCTACAGCCAATCAGGATCGCCTGTGGGGCTCTTAAAGAGAAAGGCGCCCCCTGGGCCTCAGCTGCCCGGGCTCCCCGGGGCCGGACGGGGCATCCTGGTCGGCAGACAGTGGGCAGCCTCCGCCCGCGGGTGGGTGAGCTGTGGCTCCCAGGTCAGGGAGCCTGCAGAGGGGCTCACAGCACTTCTGCAGCTGTTGTGTGTTTCTACGGTTCCCAGAAATACCCTTCCCTTTTGAAAAGACTTCTTTTTGCTTTGAAGCTACGGGCTGGAGGATTTACAATACTTGCCCCAGGTCGCTACACAAGTTAAGGCCAAATCTGAGTTGAGAATCACAAGTCCCTGTGTCTCCCGGTTTCTATGGCTCCTTGGGCCTGTGGGGGGTTGCAGGCAGCCGCTCAACTTTTTTTTTTTTTAATAAAACACCTTTATTGGAGTATAATAGCTTTATAATGTGGTGTTTCAGTTTCTGTTGTATAACAAAGTGAATCAGCTATACGTATACATATCTCCCCATATCCCCTCCCTCTTGCCTCTCCCTCCCACCCTCCCTAACCCACCCCTCTAGGTGGTCACAAAGCCCCGAGCCGCTCAACTCCTTATTGGACAGGTTGCAGCCAGAGGTGTTCAAATAATGCCTATTAGATGATGAATAAATGATTTGGGGGCTGTTAGTATACAGCAGTGTGCTGCCACTGCGCGGCTCATCAGCCACGCAACTGTTTGTGGCAAATTCTCTGCTAACCAGTGCGTTTCTGCACTGTCTCCTAAGCCTCCAAGTCAGCACCGTTGAGATGGAGCTTTAGAAAAACATCACCTGGAACGTTCCAAGGAAACTTAACCTCAGAAGAATCGTGTCTGCTCATTCCTCCCCTCCCAACGCGGATAATTTAGAACTATCCAGAGGGAGCCCTGATCGTACAGAAGCTCAGAGGAGGGCGAGCTGGCCGTGTCCCAGGCAGCTGTGGCTGCACCTGCAGCGGATAGCAGAAGCAAAGGAATGGAAGCTAGGGGCTCTGCATTCTACTTCTAATTCACTGTGACCCAACTCAGTCCTCTGGGGACAAATTTCCTTACCAGGAACTAAGCTTTATTCTTCTTTCCAGCTTGCAAAGTCTATAAATGTGAGTTTGAAAGGATACCATTATGTTGACAAAGAAAGCTGATTTTTGGATCAACTGTTGTTAGGAATCCTTTCCAGCATTACAGGAGAGGGGAAAAAATTACCAAGAATTGACTACATGAAAGGGCCATACATGAGCATCTCATTGTTAGCAGACCAGAATCAGCCCAATCAGCCAGAAAAAACAATACCTAATTTAAAACTGAAGCAACGTATGTGGCTTGTGGAATGGTGGCCACTGAGCCAGTGTTATGGTGTTGCTTCAGTTGGAGCTGAAATTATAGAATGAAGGGACACTTGCCC
This sequence comes from Delphinapterus leucas, assembly GCF_059928025.1. Classification (NCBI taxonomy): domain Eukaryota; kingdom Metazoa; phylum Chordata; class Mammalia; order Artiodactyla; family Monodontidae; genus Delphinapterus; species Delphinapterus leucas. The sequence goes on from NC_143133.1 coordinate 96,608,955, forward strand.
AGCCACCAGATAAACGTCGGCCCTGTCGTTAGACCAGTGAGACAACAGAACATGAGACTTGAGGGCATAAACTTCATCAGCCTGCTCATCCTTGGCTTTAGAACGAACCACTTTTTCTTCTCACGTTCCCTCTGCTCCCCACAGCCACCAGACCCACATATTCCCTGTGGTTCTCTATTCAGACTGTACTTTCTCTAGGGGTGGAGTAGTTGTTCTGTCAAAAGCCTCTCTCTGGGTTATTGTAATGACCCACCGCACCCTCACGCTAACCATTCAGTCACTTGTTGGGCAGGCAGTGTGCACCAGTCCTGCTATGTGCCAGCACTGGTGCACACTGGGGATACGAGGACGAATAAGGTGTGGTCCATGCCCTGAAGGAGCTCCTCATCTAGGAGGGATGAAAGATCAAACAAATGTTACCTCTTGGCTATGAACTGGGAAGGACAGGAAGGTCCAGTCCGTTATCAGAAAAAAAAAAATATTCTTGTTAGGCATCAAGTGTACATGCAAAGCGTTCAGGGGAGGCAGCAAAATAGTCCTTTATGTGGCCCCAGAGTACCTTATCTGTTACATAAGCTACTTTATCTTGGCTCTATCTTAAATGAATATCTTCCTCTCTTCCTGCCAACAGGTCAGACTGGGGGTGGCCAATCATTTCAGTTGGTTGGACTCATGATAGAGAAGGGGATGTTTTCATCTGTTGGAGGTGGGAGGACATGCTCTTTCCGATGCTGCTTCCAGAAGGATGGCTGAAGGACATTAGCCCCGCCAGATCTAGCCTCAGGGTGACACCTCTACACATACAAGGTATACGCTTGAATATCCCCTGTAGCATATTATGCAGTCAGGGCTACTGTCTCTTTTCTCCATCTTACTAAAGACCCTAGTATATTTTCTTAGCTTCTGGTCAAGACCCTAGAAGTGGATGGGTATTCATCTCACTCATGGGACAGTAACCCTTATCCTGTCAAACAAAGAATTACCGAAAATGTGATAAGACCCTATTAGAGGTATGTGCAGGAATTAAGTGGAGGCATGAAGGAGTAGTTAATTCACACTAGAGGGGAGGAGGCAGGTGATATCTGGGTAAGGGTTTTTTTTTTTCTTTTTTGGGGGACTTGATTTTTAAAAATTTTAAATTGTGGTAAAATACACATAACAATTACCATCTTAATCATTTTTAAGTGTTCACTTCAATAGTGTTAAATATATTCACATGGATATGTAACCAATCTCCAGAACTTTTTCACCCTGCAAAGCTGAAAATCTATACACATCAAACAACTCTCCATTTTCTGTCTCCCTACTCCCTGGCATCCGCCATGTTGTACTTACTGTTTCTATGCATTTGACTACTCTGGATATCTCATAATATAGTATTTGCCTTTTTCTGACTGGCTTACATCACTTAGTGTAATGTCTTCAAGCTTCATCTATATTGTAGCATGTGTCAGAATTTCCTTCCTGTTTAAGGCCAAATAATATACCTCTCTCTATACACACGCGCACACACACACACACACACACACACACACACACACTACATTTTGCTTATCCACTCATCCATCAATGGACACTTGGGTTACTTCCACCTTTTGGCTATTGTGAATAATGCTGCTATGAACATGGATGTACTGTTATATCTGCTTTCAATTGTTTTGGGTATATACCTAGAAGTAGGACTGCTGGATTTTATGGTAATTCTATATTTAATTTTTTTGTGGAACTTCTATACTGTTTCCCATAGCAGCTGCACCATTTTACATTCCCACCAACGGGGCACAAGAGTTCCAATTTCTCCACATCTTCACTAACACTTGTTATATTCTGTTTTTTTATTTTTTTCGATTACAGCCATCCTAATGGGTGTGAGGTGATATCTCGTTGTGGTTTTTGATTAGCGATGTTGAGCAGCTTTTCATGTCATCTTTGGAGAAATGTCTATTCTAGTCTTTGCCCATTTTTAAATTAGATGTTGCTTGGTTTTCTGTTGTTGAGTTGCAGGAGTTCTTTATATATTCTGGATCTTAACCCCTTGTTAGATAAATGGTTTGCAAATACTTTCTCCCATTCCATAGTTTGCCTTTTTACTGTTGTGTTTTTGATGCTTAGAAGTTTTAAATATTGATGTAGTCCAATTTACCTATTTTTACTTTTGTTCCCTGTGCTTTTGGTGTCATATTCAAGAAATCATTGCCAAATCCAATGAAGCTCTCTCCCTGTGTTTTCTTCTAAGAGTTTTATAGTTTTTATTTTTTATGTTTAGGTCTTTGATCCATTTTGAGTTAACTTTTGTATATGGTGTACGGTAAAGGTCCATGTCATTCTTTTGCATGTGGATACCAGTTTTTTAAACACTATTTGTTGAAAAGACTCTCCTTTCCCCATTGAAAGGTTTTGGCATCCTCGCTGAAGATCATTTGACCATATACTTGAGGGTTTATTTCTGGACTTTCTATTTTATTCCATTGGTCTATATGTCTGTCTTTTTGCCAGTACCACATTGTTTTGATTACTGTTGCCTTGTAATAAGTTTTGAAACCAAGAAGTATGAGACCTCCAACTTTGTTCTTCTTTGTCAAGATTATTATAGTTATTTAGGGTCCAGTGAAATTCCATGTGAATTTTAGGATGGTTTTTTTTCTGTTTCTGCAAAAAATGTCACTGAGATTTTTATAAGGATTGCATTAAATCTGGAGATCACTTTGGTTAGTATTGACATCTTAACAGTATTAATTCTCCAGTCCATGAACATGGAATGTTTTTCCATTTATTTGTGCCTTCTTTAATTTCTCTTAGCATCATTTTGTAGTTTTCAGTGTACAAGTCTTTTGCCTCTTCAGTTAAGTTTACAGGGTAAGGATTTTGAAGAAGTACTGTCTAATAGAAATATAATGCATGCCACGAATTCAAGCCACTTGTTTAAATTTAAATTTTCTAATAGCCACATAGAAAGAAACAATAATATTTTACTTAACCCAATATATCCAAAATATTATCTTTTCAATAGGCAATCAATGTAAAATTACTGGGACATTTATACTTTTTTTCACACACTGTCTTCAAAATCCAGTGTTTATACTTACAGCACAGCACATCTTAATTCAGGTTAGCCTCATGTGGCTACTGGCTACATATTAGAGAGCACAGTTTTGAAGGATGAGTAGTTTACTAGACAAAGAAATAGAGGAGGGCAACCTAGGCAGAGAAAATAGTGTGAGCAAAAGCTTTTTCATTTGTCACTTAGAGAGATGTCTGGAATATCCGAAGTGAAAGTAGAGAAATGGTGGGAGATGAAGATGAAATGTCATGCAGTGGGCAGCCCATGAAGGTAGGTGGGTGCCTTTCATGCCCAGCAGAAGTAGCCATGTGAGGGGAGTCACTGACTGGCTTTATGCAGCGTAATAAGATCATCAAGTAAGACAAAGGTACAGATTCTGGAAAAGATGTGTTAGAGAGGAGAAGATAAAGCCAGAGGAACTCAAATAGAAGAACCAACAGGATTTGATGCTTGACTGAAAATGAAGGAGGAGAAATTAAAAGTACAGGATTCTTTTTGGGTCTCTGGGTTGGATATTCAGGTGAAAAACAATGTCACTTACCGAGATACTAAATCGTACTGTGTTTATTACCATTTTTGTGAAATGGGGATAATAATACCTCCCGTATGGTATTTCTATGGTGACTAAAGTTTGGAGCAGTGTCTGGCATGTAGTAAGGAATCCATAAATATTAGTCATCATGATCATCATCACATGGATCATCATTTTTGAGAAGGGACTGAAGAAATATTCAGTATATTCAACATTTGTTAAATATACATATAGGCCTGGAGCCCAGCAAAGGTCTAGGCTGGAGAGAGTAACTTAGTGGTAGTTCAATTTAGTAAAATCCACGGCAGTGGAAGCAGTTGCCCAGGGGAGGTAAGAAAAGGACTCAGGACAGCCATCTAGTGAACTGCTATTTGTGAGAATATCAAAGAAAGAGAAGCCAGTGGTGTGGACAAAGAAGGACCGATGAGAGATGGGGAAGAAGCAGCAGAGTGTGGGGGAGCAACCTTGAATACTACAGAAAGGCTGGGGAGGATGGGAATGAAGAGACCACCTCGTACAGAGGTCATCGCTGACCTTTGCCAAGGCCTTTTCAGTGAGTGATGGGAACAGACCTTACACAGAGGTGTGTTTAAGAATAAGAAGGAGGGCTCCCCTGGTGGCGCAGTGGTTGAGAGTCCGCCTACCGATGCAGGGGATGCAGGTTCGTGCCCCGGTCCGGGAAGATCCCACATGCCGCGGAGCGGCTGGGCCCGTGAGCCATGGCCGCTGAGCCTGCGCGTCCGGAGCCTGGGCTCCGCAACGGGAGAGGCCACAAGAGTGAGAGGCCCGCGTACCGCAAAAAAAAAAAAAAAAGAATAAGGAGGAGGAGGGGGACTTCCTTGGTGGTCCAGTGGTTAACCCTGCACTTCCAATGCAGGGGGGTCAGGTTCGAACCATGGTTGGGAAACTAAGATCCAACATGCTGTGGGGCTCGGCAAAAAAAAAAAAAAAAAAAAAGAATAAGCAGGAGGAGACAAGCATGGCATACCTATGTAAATTAATTTTCAAGCAGCTTGGCAATGAAGAGGCGAAGGACAGAGAGGTGAATTTGAGTGTGTTTCTGAGGAATCTGAATATATCTATTGGGTTAGGGAATGATAATGAAAGGTCAAAGGTCAAAAATATAAGAAAGAGGATGCTTGATGGAACTATTTTCCTAGGGTTTGGGGTTAGACAGGATGGGATCAGGTGATCAGATGGTTGGCTTAACTTTGAAGAGAGGGACAGCTTTTTCTTGACACTGGAAGGAAATGAGGATGAGGGCGGATTTAGCTTGCAGAGTGAGCCAGTAAAGTGAGGCAGGGTGCTGTGATGGCTGGTTTGCTCTGAAGGGAAGGTCAGATCACCTGCTAGGTAAGCAGAGTGGGAATTTGGTAGAAAGCTGGGGAAAAGTGATGAAAGATTCCAGGAGCTGTTGAGCAGAATGAGAGAGGAAGCTGACCAGGACCCCTAAAAGTTTGTAGAGCCAAATTAAGGGCCCAAGTAAGAATGGAAGCCACAGGCTCGTAAGGCGCCAGTCTGCACAGTCATGTTGACACAGCCTCACTCGGCAGTTGGCTGGGATCTCCAGATTGAAGTGGGGATGGGGGCTTGATGGGAGAGAGAGCCAGGTAACTGAGGTGCTGGTGAGACAGAAGTTTGTGAGGAGTCCAGGCTGGGGAAAGGGGGAGGAAATGTGATCAGAAGGAAGCTAAGGACTCACAGGTAGTGGAGGAAGCAAAGGCATTGAGGTTTTGAGGAAGTTGAAGGGTAGATTTCTATCTGTCAGTGAATGAGAATAAAGGAAGCAATGGCCACTGTGCACCAAGAGTGGGATTTGGAATTTAGGACCTATAGTGGTCGAAGAGTTTCCAATGATAAACTCCAAGGTGAGGCCACAGAGTTATATAGGAGGTGGCGGTTGTTGGAACTGAGGACGCTGAGGTATCTGGACAGCACCTCCACAGAAGACTGAAATCCCACAGCGAGGCCTATGGGTTTAGCTGGAGAAGATTGTGAGCCAGGTGTCCAAGGGCTGTGGGGAGGCTTCCTAAACAAGGACAGGTAACTGTTCTCGAATGTCAATGAAGAGTTAACAAGTTTACAGACACAAACTACAAAAGGGCAGCTGAGATGTACTGGGAGAAAACCATCATAGCCAAAATGCCTAGGTTCTGGCCAATAGTATGTGCCTCGGAGTAGAAGTTGCTTCAGGTAGGGAGAGAAAGAGACAGAAGATGAAAATGTTGGATGGCAACACTACCTATAAAAGCTGTGTGTGAGGGCTTCCCTGGTGGCGCAGTGGTTGGGAGTCCGCCTGCTGATGCAGGGGACACGGGTTCCCGTCTGGGAGGATCCCGTGTGCCGCGGAGCGGCTGGGCCCATAAGCCATGGCCACTGAGCCTGTGCGTCCGGAGCCTGTGCTCCGAAACAGGAGAGGCCACAGCAGTGAGAGGCCCGCGTACCGCAAAAAAAAAAAAAAAAAAAAAAAAAAAAGCTGTGTGTGAGACTTGCTTGTGAGTTGTGTGGGCTGGTGTGGTCAGGAGGGCTTCATGGAGACGGTGGCAGCAAACAAGGCCCTGAAAGATAGAATGATCTGGTAGCAACTCCCAGTTGGAACACTGTGCCAGAGAAGTCTCAGAGATGGGAGTGAGCCTGGCAAAGTATCTAGCTAAAGCGTTAATACAAGATTTTTAAAAATTGTATAAGAAATGTTTGTGGAGGGACTTCCCTGGTGGTCCAGTGGTGTTAAGACTCCACACTCCCAATGCAGGGGGCCCTGGTTCAATCCCTGGTCAGGGAACTAGGTCCTGCATGCCGCAACTAAGACCCGGCACAGCCAAATAAATAAGTAAATAAATAAATTAAATTAAAAAAAAGGAGTTTGTGGAGAAAATGCAAGCTCTGGGGAGGAAGGAAAGAGAAAGAAAAGATCCATTCTTTTCCTTATTTATTTATTTATTTATTTTTTGCGAAGATCCATTCTTGAAGTAAGAGATTTACAGTGATTTTCATGCTTATGGTTTTCTTAAGGAAATTTAGATTTTGGCTACAGGAACTACAGTGTTGTGAAAATGATCCAGGTTTGGCATCTGAAAACCTGGGTTTGAGTTTGGCTGCACCACTCTGAATTAGCAAGTCTGAGTACTCTGTGATTTGGGGACCATGACAGTCTCTTAGATCTTCAACTTCATCCTACATAACGTAAGAATTAAGACAGCTCCACGCTGGTAATACTCTCTGTGCAATTTACCTAATAATCTAACTTCGTTTTTTTCTTGTGCTAAATGGAGATACCCCTTACATCACAGGAAGAGAGCTCAGGACGATGTCTAATACCTACTTAAGTGCTGAATAATGTTGGTATTTTATCGGTTTTTAATCATACCAGAAAGATAGACTCCATGCAGTTACGAAACCTGCCTGGCCAGGACACCAGGATGCTTCTGGGGGCCCCAGACTTGGGAAGAGACTCATCCCTGGTTGGGCTGGAGGGATTCAGACCTTGAAGGAAGGAATTCTGGCTGCACCAGGATTCGTTTGCTCTGAAGGGAACTATAAAATAAAATAAAATCTCCTGCTCTACTTTATCAGAGGTAATCATTTAAGGCAACTCCTTTGGCTCAGGAAGGAATGAGCTCTGCAGCTCTTGTGGATTAAAGGTTGCCTCTTGGATGAGATGCATGGAATGACAGCAATTGGATAACAGCAATTTCAAATGTAAACCTCTTTCTGCTCCCAGAGTAAGAAAACCACTCATAGGCTTTAGATTAGAGTGATTTCAGGGGAGCATAAAGTTGGGAAGTTAGCCTCCAAGACTATGGGAGGATCGGTTTTGAGATACAGCAATGCCACGGCATACTAGAAAATTAGTCTTCTCAGCTTCCTTCGATCACAGGAGAGTTGTCATCCCTGCTTCTGTACTAAATGGATTGGAACATTTTCCCCATTAAGATTTTATAGCAGTGGATGAGGGGAAGCTGTTCCTTTGAAAGGAATGCTTCTATTGCTTTGGATGTGAAGAGAGGAAGGGGTTTTCTTTTAACAAAACCCCAGCCTTACTGCTTAAGATTCTTCCCCCCCATTTCCTGACCACTCTTCATAGAGTGCTCCAATTTGGCAGCAGGAAAATGGGCACTGGAAATAGCCAGATCTGAAGACCCTACTTCCTAATTCATAGACAAGAGAGGGTCTACTTACTGAAAAACCCAAGCCAAACCTGACTCTGATACCACCTGTCAGTGACATGCTGCCCCCTGCATCTTTCCAAGTTATCTTCAGTTTGAATCAATTAAGAGTCCTTCCTTAAGCATCTATTGATTTAGCCTCCTCTAGAAGCACCGAGCTCAGCTCCATGGACAGAGGAGTGCACGGCTGTGCTACTGGAACTCACAGCCCGGTAGGGAGGCAGAGAGGGATCAAATAATCACTACAGGGCGTGCATGCACAGACGCTAACCAGTGCTACGGAGGAGCCACTCCTTTTTACAACCCAGCCATGAAACGTGAACATTTGTCAGTACCTACACCACATCCCCCTTTGACCAACAGCTGCCTAGAAACGAGGTCCACAAACCAAAACAAGGTCCACACTCCTCCCCACTCTCTCCCTGCTCCCAAATCCCAGCTCTCTGAATCAACAATCCCTATTGTTGTGGCAGAAGAAAGACAGTGCTGATGAGGTTTTCACCCACATCTCTTCCCGCTCTCCAGTCCCCGTCCTCCGACAACACCCACCCCGTTTTCTTTTAGGATAGTTATTTTGGTTTCCTAGGGCAGATGAACATAGAGAAGCTCTTATTTACTTCTCAGCATTAGCTGCTGTCACTGTTTCTGTTTCAATGATCTCTTTCTCTTCTTGCTGTGTCCGTTACCACGGGCTGCTCTTAAAGCAAAGGCCCTGTGGTTCTCTAGCTGGGAGAGGGCATTTGTCAGTAGCGTTCAGGAATGTCAAAAGGGTGACCCAGATTTGCAGCACCAGAGGGAAAACTCATTCATTGTTGAGTATCCTATGTAATCAAATATAGCGTATTCTTTTTTAAAAATTAATTAATTTTTGGCTGCATTGGGTCTTCGTTGCTGTGCATGGGCTTTCTCTAGTTGCGGTGAGCAGGGGCTTCTCTTAATTGTGGTGCACGGGCTTCTCATTGCAGTGGCTTCTCTTGTTGCAGAGCACGGACTCTAGGTGCACGGGCTCAGTAGTTGTGGCATGCGGGCTTAGTTGCTCCACGGCATGTGGGATCTTCCTGGACCAGGGCTCGATCCCATGTCCCCTGCATTGGCAGGCGGATTCTTAACCACCGCGCCACCAGGGAAGGCCTAGCATATTCTTGATGTGGGAAACGGGTGTGTAGAAAGGTTAATTTCATGGAAATATTTATCATTGCTGAGGGGGACTCACTACTTAAGGACCTCAAGGCCAAGCAAATACATCTGTCCCAAGTCCTCAAATTAGAAACTTATTTCTTAAATGCCTGCCTATTCATTTCCAACCAAGGAAAGCACTGCATTAATTGTTCTTCAGAAAAATCAATCAACTCTATGAGAGGAAAAGAGGTATCCAAATATAAATAGGCTTGAGTTGTTGCTGCTATCCTTCTTCAAAGCTTTGGTACTATCCCAAAATTGTTTTTGGTTCCTTCTGAAGACTTGTAGGTAACATACAAAGACACCGTGGGACAGGTAGATGGGTCATAGACTTCCAGAGCTGTAAGTGAAATTAGAGATCATCTAGTCCTACCCTCTCATTTTACAGGTAAGAAATGGAGGCAAAAGGAAATGGGGTGGTTTGACCAACAGTAAGTGGCAGAGAAGACACTAGAACCCAGCTCTTTGACTCTCATATAGGTGGTCAGCTTCACTGTCCCTCGTGAAGATGTAATTATAGCAACTGGGATAGAGCAGACTCTCTAGTAGCTTTTTTTTTTACACGTAGAAATTCTTTATTTTTTTTAATTTTTATTTTACATTGGAGGATAGTTGACTTAATTAAACTTAAAAACTTGCACAGCAAAGGAAACCATAAACAAGACAAAAAGACAACCCTCAGAATGGGAGAAAATATTTGCAAATGAAACAACAGGATTAATCTCCAAAATATACAAACAACTCATGGAGCTCAATATCAAAAAAACCCAAACAATCCAGTTAAAAAATGGGTGGAAGACCTAAATAGACATTTCTCCAAGGAAGACATACAGATGGCCAAGAGGCACATGAAAAGATGCTCAACATCACTAATTATTAGAGAAATGCAAATCAAAAGAACAGTGAGGTATCACCTCACACTGGTCAGAATGGCCATTATCAAAAAATCTAGAAACAATAAATGCTGGAGGGGGTGTGGAGAAAAGGGAGGCCTCTTGCTCTGTTGGTGGGAATGTAAATTGATACAGCCTCTATGGAGAACAGTATGGAGGTTCCTTAAAAAACGAAAAATAGAACTACCATACGACCCAGCACTCCCACTACTGGGCATATACCCTGAGAAAACCATAATTCAAAAAGAGTCACGTACTACCTGGAGGGGTGGGATAGGGAGGGTGGGAGGGAGGGAGACGCAAGAGGGAAGAGATATGGGAACATATGTATATGTATAACTGATTCACTTTGTTATAAAGCAGAAACTAACACACCATTGTAAAGCAATTATACCCCAATAAAGATGTTAAAAAAAAAAAAAAGAGTCATGTACCACAATGTTCATTGCAGCTCTATTTACAATAGCCAGGACATGGAAGCAACCTAAGTGTCCATCGACGGATGAATGGATAAAGAAGATGTGGCACATATATACAATGGAATATTACTCAGCCATAAAAAGATATGAAATTGAGTTATTTGTAGTGAGGTGGATGGACGTAGAGTCTGTCATACAGAGTGAAGTAAGTCAGAAAGAAAAAAAGAAATACCATATACTAACACATATACATGGAATCTAAAAAAAAAAAAGGTACTGATGAACTTACTTGCAGGGCAGGAATAAAAAGGCAGACATATAAAATGGACTTGACATGGGGTGGGAGGGTGAAGCTGGGGTGAAGTGAGAGTAGCATGGACATATATACACTACCAAACGTAAAATAGATAGCTGGTGGGAAGCAGCAGCATAGCACAGGGAGATCGGCTCAGTGCTTTGTGACCACCTAGAGGGGTGGGATAGGGAGGGTGGGAGGCAGGCTCAAGAGGGAGGGCATATGGGGACATGTGTATGCATATGGCTGATTCTCCTTGTTGTGCAACAGAAACTAACACAGTATTGTGTAGCAATTATACTCCAAAAAAGAGCTACTCAAAAAAAAAAAAAGAATCCACCTGCCAATGCAGGGGACACGGGTTTGAGCCCTGGTCCGCGAAGATCCCACATGCCGCAGAGCAACTAAGCCCATGCACCACAGCTACTGAGCCACAACTACTGAAGCCCGCATGCCTAGGGCCCGTGCTCTGCAACGAGAAGTCCACGCACCACAACAAAGAGTAGCCCCTGCTTGCCGCAACTAGAGAAAGCCCGCGCGCAGCAACGAAGACCCAACGCAGCCAAAAATAAATAAACCTATTAAAAAAAAAAATGGACCAAAAAAAATCAACAGGGTGTGCAGCTCCACTAAAAAAATGATCTTAGACATTACTGAGTAATGATGTTTATACAAAGTTATTCTAGGTGACTAACATTGTTTGCCAAATAAATACTTTAGCAGGTCTCTGGAAACATTAATCCAGAGTGTAAAAAACATGCACCACAGTTAAACCAAAGTCTATTTCCTTTTGTTTAACTTTGTTAGGTTTTTCAAGGTCTGTCCCAACACCCTAAAACCCACACATTCCGTATCTCCCAGAAGGGAGAGAAAGCAAACAGCTGGAAATTTAGGAATGGCACAGTCTGACCCCAGTCAGCTCGTAGGTGCACTACTCAACCTGAGCCTGAGTGAATGGTATGGTCACCAAAGCCCTGAGCAGAGCAGATGCTACAGAAATGTATATAAAACCAGTGTGCCAGGAAAAGTGGAACTATAAAGCTAATTTGAGCACTTTTTCTTTGTAATTTAGTTTGGTTAAAAGATTTGGAGCATTTATCTATCAGAGGAAACAGTTAAGAGCTTCTATGCATAGGCAGTCCTTCTTCACTGAATAATTGGAGATGCTACCTGCCTGTGACATCTTCAGCATCTGATGAACACCCTGATAGATTTGTCAGGGGTGACATCTGGGGATGCTGCCACCGCAGCAGTTGAATGACAAAGAGGGGTGCATACGTATATATGTATGTGTGCATATGTAGATGTCCATTCCAAATGAAGTCTCCACCATGGCTGAGCAGTCAACAGATGGCCTTGCAGTCATTCTTAGGTGAACACAAATCTGGTTCAGGAGACAAGTGGTTATCAGAAAAGTGTTAACCAATCACCATCCCTCCCTTTATCTTTCAGGCAGGTGTTAAATAGAGTACATCTGGTTGCCAGGAATCCTACTGCATCTTTCTGTCCTCCAGCATACACGGGAATTTTCTGAATCCAAGGGAATATATAGGCTTGTTGGACTCTTGTCACATGTACAGCAGTTGTTTCCAACTTTCTCCTGCTGCCACACTATTAGAATGAACCACCATCTCCATCAGCCGTGCATCCCACACACATAAGAGATTCTCAGACGGGGCCTAAGGTACATCCATCCCATCCAGCCCAAAAGGTCATACGCGGAGTGCAGGAGAGGAGCAGGTTAAGTATAAGAAAGCACGTCCCGGAGATCTGATATGTCTCCCAGCCAACACCCAGCCCCACCTACCAGTTTCCCTCACACCCCTTTCCTTGTTCACTTTTCTTCAGGAAAACAAACTGCTCTCTTCCCATAATCTCCTGTTATCTTCATACTTCAAGACTAAACTCTATTTTGGGTTCAAGTCTTCTTACCTCCATCCACTTGTAACAGTTGCTCGGATGTCAGTGGCAAATCGTTTTTTTATAGTCATACGTGTAAAATCTTTGGGGTTGGTCAGGGCTCCACTGCCACCTATTCCTGTTTCTCATCTTTTGGAATGTTTTTTTGTAAAACGCTGCCAGTTTTGCCATTGTCATGTCAAGGTAATCATGCAGCCATAACACAAATCCTAACTATAAGGGCAATACATCAAAACAATTACTAGAGGCCAGCCTGCTGTTCAGATGGGGTCCTGGGCTGACACCACGTCGAGGGTCAGGTCCAGAAGGTCAAGTTGCCACTTCAGTGTGTCCTAGGACTGACTCAGACCACCAAACTCCCGGGGAGCTGATATATCATCACCCCACTTGTGAGGCTCCAATGCTCATACATGTTATCAAGGTCCTCCTTTTTTAGTTATAAAACTATTTCTATTTTTTAATGTCTTTTTTTGTTTTGTCTGCATTGGGTCTTCGTTGCTGTGCATGGGCTTTCTCTAGTTGAGTCCAGTGGGGGTTACTCTTTGTTGCAGTGCCCGGGCTTCTCACTGCGGTGGCTTCTCTTGTTGTGGAGCACGGGCTCTAGGCACTCGGGCTTCAGTAGTTGTGGCACGTGGGCTCAGCAGCTGCAGCTCGCAGGCTGTAGAGCACAGGCTCAGTAGTTGTGGTGTACGGGCTTAGGTGCTCCGCAGCACGTGGGATCTTCGCGGACCACGGCGCAAACCTGTGTCCCCTGCATCGGCAGGCGGATTCTTAACCCCTGTGCCACCAGGGAAGTCCCTATTTTTATTTTTAAAAGAGGTGTTTTATTTGGTGAGCAGGGAATCCCAGCAAAGGAAATTAAGAGGGTCTTGTAAACTATGTCACTTAGGCTGCAAAATGCCTGATGAACTACACTTAGTCCTTGAAACAGCACCTGTCTTCACAGCAGTCACACTTTTTATCTTCTAGTTTTCCAACTCACTTAGGTAAAGTTGCTTAAACAATGAAAATTATTAGTATCTAATTCTCCTCAAGATTCTATGGGGACCATTATCTTTTGTTTACCACACTGTTCTTAAGACAGATTACAATAAAATCATTTGACGAAAATACCGTCTGAAAATATGTCGATTCAGGAGGCTGACAGAAGTTAAAGCTTTCTTTCTGAACTTAAACCTCAGAGAAATAGGTAACTTTAAAAAAATGGATGAATAAATTTCTAAATATAAAATGGAGACAATTCAATCTTAAAACTCAAACAGAATACTGAAAACATTAATAGAAAAAAGTTCAATGCATCCTACAGAATGAAAATGCTCAATCTTTTCCTATAGATACTTAAAACTAGTGATCCCACTTTTCATTAATATTTGCTAAAATCTATGTAGCAGTCTGTAGATTTAGTTATTTGTTCAGGACCAAAGTGAAGCCAAAGCCACAAAAAATAGAGATTAAACTAAACTGTGAGTAGCTGTTTAAAAAAAAGACTACGTACACATAAATAGGATTACACACTTTAATCTGATTGACATGGAGGAAGTAGGGAGGACGTGAAAGAAATTTAGTTTCAGCTCTGCTTTACACATAACCAAAGGCTCCTTTTCCAAAAAGTAAACCTGAGGTTTCAAAAACCGTATTTTATCAGAATACTTCAGGAAAGCATACTATGTGTAATCCAGGAAATACATTATTTGCAGAATAGGAAAATCATCACAGGCAATAAAAGATTAAAACAAAAGAAAGCACCAGGGCTTTGAGCAGGTCTAAGGTGAGTATATCTGCAGAAACAATGTAAATGCTCTTGACTGGCTGCTATGGAAACATGCTAATGAGGACTGGTCCACATCTTATCACTTTTTAAAACATGTTTCTTTGGAAAAATGGAAATAGTGGCTGAGAGTGAAGCCATCCTTTAGACACCCAGCTTATTGGCCTGGGTGAGAACAACTTTGAGAACAGGCATAAAAGCAGAGGTCTCACTGAAGTTGCTGGTGCTAACTATGTGGGTATGGATGGTCAATCCTTCTGAGTAGTTTCGAGTCTCAATGCTCCTTGCGATGTTGTGTAAACCATTGATGATTGTTGGTGAAAGCTGAAATAAAGGTGGAATTGAGAGAGAGAATTAAATTAAGGAAGAATTTTCCATGAGACCCTCTATAAACATTAAACCCTGATATTTAAGAGGAGCTTGAAATAAACATTATTAAAAAAATGTATAAACTGGTGAGCATTTCCAGAAAGCTTCTCGGACCAACCAACACTTAAGTTATAAAATGGAACCATGACAAAATGATTTATGTAAGGAATTATTTACGAATTATACATGTATGATAAGCCAGGTATTTCCTTACAGAAAAGCCAGATTTCCTTCCCCAAGTTGAAATGTTAATGTCTCTCTCCACTTAAGAGCTTTAATTCTTATTATTTTATTTTAGATAACTTAACTACTTTAAATAACTAAATTATTTTAGATACTGTCTCACACCTTTTAAAATTTTTCCTATGTACATGAAGGAGTTTAAAGATTCTTAATCATGACATCTCGAAGTAGGGGCCCAATTTACTCTAAAACCTTGTGGACAATAGAAACCTTGCACTTCTGGTCCACTGCCATTAGGAGGGCAACAGTCCTCATCATGTACTCAATTTGCCAGTTCTTAACTGCTTTTCATAATCCTGTCATCTCTTAAAATCATAAGACCTCTAGTTTTTTTCCCCCCATGTCATTACTTGGCATACATGTCCATACTTTTCAGAGAAGACTTTATTTTGGATCAGTCCATGGGCCACGCCACTTCCACTGTTATATCAACTTTCTCTGGTTTGGCTCTCATGAGATAAATGGTTATTTTTAGCTGATGGCATTGATATGGGGAATGGGGAAGAGAAATGCTAAAATGCAAAAATGTGAAAGGTCCCAATTCTTTTTTTCTCTCCTAGTGCTTTCATTAATAAAACAAAACAATTCTAGAAAGGAATGCAGAGGTTGGGAGGGACAAGAGAACAGAACACACAGGGCATTTACTCCTTACTGCCGACCATCTTCATAGTCATACACATTGATCTGCTCAATTTGTGGTTACCTTTGGCTTTGCCTTTGTGTAATAGCTATTCTAAAAGAAAAGGTTCAGAGTCTTAGACTGTGAGAGAGATTACAGATTTGGTCTCTGGAAAACAGAGTAGCTGCCCACTCTCTGATTTCTTAATTCAAGGGACATATAAAAATGAATAGAAGGCCAGTTACCACAGGACCAGTACAGGCCAGTTTGTATATCTGCCCTTTGTTATAAAAAAAGGCTAAAAATTCTCTCTCCCTCTTAATCTCTCTCTCTCTCTCTCACACACACACACACACACTGCCCTATCCCCTTATCCCCGGTGACTGAAATGTAAGATTTAGACAGAGAAAAGCCCATTCTATGAACTGTCACGACCATTTTGTCCCCACGCGTACTGTATTACATGCAAGTGCTGATGAGACACTTATTTTACTAGCAACCAGGAATAAATGATTATCATAAATCCTTCTTTTCCCCACAAACTTACTGTCTGTTCCCTAAGTTTATCATATAGAAACTCCAAACGTTTGCTGGCATCATCTAGCTTCCTCTTGGTTTGCTGCAGGAGAGAAAAAACAGGTATGTTATGTACGAACAATAACTTTTATCCCAAGAACTTGCCTTATCTCATTTCACTAAACCTTACAGTCATGATGTTGGACAGCTTCATTTTATAAAGAAATGGAGATAGCTAAGACCGAGGAACTTGAACAGATTATTAGAACAGAGATTAGTAATCTATTAAGGCAGGGAGGGCAAGAAACTGAGACCCTCCCTCCTAGTGTGCAAAATGGAGCACTGGCTGGATTCCATGGGGACTGCAACTCACTTGAGGTGTGTGAGTGTCCATCTACACTATATCCACAAGCAACAGGAAGGGCCATCTCGAGGCAGCAATGGGTCAGTGTACTACAGAAAAGAAGGTCTAACAGTTACTATAAATTAAATAAAATGAACATTATGGGAGCTAGAAGGCAAACATACAGTTGAACTGTGGAATCTCAAAAGTACTACTTATACACTCAGTCACATTTGGTACATTTAATCCTGTCTTATTCTGGGCCTTTAAAACACCAAAAAAAGGAGAAAATTATCTTTTGGTGACTTAAGATTATTAAGAGGGAAGTGTTAAAATGAGTTCTTAAATTAAGGAGTCCTCCTACCCTCATCCTAGTACTGTAAGTGTAGTGAGAGAAAACTATCCTAAATGTAAATGTTTAAAATTATACTGTGATTAACTTAATATCTACATTATGCAACAGCCTTAAAAGTGACACTGCTTTTCAATATTTATTGAGGGACTACTACGCACCATGCTGGGACAGTGTTGCGTCTCATGGATCTCATATTCTATTGGGTGGCAAAAAGATACTAAATAAACAATATATTGTATGTCAGATGGTGATGAGTGCCATGAAGAAAAGTTAACAGGGTAAGGGGGTCAGCAGTGTTGGCAGTATGACGTGGTAAGGAGGTCCTGATGGCTAATGGGACATCTGAGCAGACACCAGGAACAAGTGAGCAAGAGCTCTGCAGTTCTGTGAGGAAGAGTTCCAGGCAGAAGGAGCAACAGGTACAAAGTCTCTGACGCTGACACATTCTTGGTATGTTTGAGGAGGGCATGTCAGTGTGTCTGAAGAGGAGTGCAGAAGAGGTGAAGCCATCGAGGATAACCTTACAAACTAAGTTGTGCTGCAAAATTACTTTGTGCTGTTAGGACATAACTGAAGTGGAAATAGGAATAAAGTCATACTATAAAAATGATTTCAAGTATTGATTAAAATGGACTTCTGTGGAGGGTTCAAAGTTAATCCCACCTAGCTACCAGCAGGAGTCCTGGGCAGTATTTGAACTGCCTCCCCAACTAGTGACAGGAACAGTTTGTCTTTCTCTTCTGTCCAGGGGTCCTGGGTAACCAGAAGGGAGGTGATATGGTGACCCAGAGGAGGTGAAGCTCAACAAAAATTTATTAAGCTAGGCCATGTACGAGGTGTCCTCCCAACCTCTGTTTACATTAACTCATGCCTGAAGGAAGACTGGAGTTTTCCCACATTTTTATTAGGATTCCTCCATTTTGTATGATGAGGACCTCTCTGCCTAGGAGACACTGTACACTTACCTGTTTAACAGCTTCACCTGTTCTCTGTTCCTAGCTTCGTCCTTCCATCACTCCCAGAATGCCAGGCGCTAAGGTTTATGTTAACTTTCCCCTGCCTCTGCTTTCCTGACACTTTCAGTACAGGGAATTGCTTTCCAAAAGACTAGCAGAAGGCTGCACATATTACTACTCAATGTTTGATGAAACAACAAATTCTAGAAGCTGTTTTTCAAGCAGACAACTGGCCAGTGACTAAATAAACATATTCAATGTTTGTTGGCAGAAAGTGACATTTCACCTAAAACAAAACTGGCTTTGTGGAATTTTTGTTGTTGCCAATACAGTCATCCTCTAATAAACTGAGTAAAATCAGTTACTTTGACTATGAATATGACTCCAATGTCTAAAGCACTTAACTATTTTTAAGGTCTTTGCAAAGTTAAAGACTGTCTATCTACTTTTTAAAGCTTTGATGTAAGCTCAGAAAGAACCCCCAAACCTGAGTTTCACCATTCTGTTGTATTTTTGCGCTACGCATAAGGTTTGCCGATGAGACTCAGTGCAGCATAGTGGTTGAAAGCATGAATTCTGGAGCCAGACTAGGTTCGAATGCTGGCTCTGCCTTAATTATCATGTAAATGCTTTTTGCCTTAATTTCCTCCTCTGTAAATAAATATGACAAACCTACCTACCATGAAGTTGTTTTAAGGATTAAAGTTATATGTAAAAAGCAGTTGAATGTGTTTTATATGTACAGCAAACTATATGTAAGTGCTAGCTTTACAATTTTTGCATAAACTTTCAAAATACATCTTGTAAGACTTTAAGCAATCATTATAGAAGCGCTCCATAAGGGATTCTTTTAATTAAGCAAAATAAAAAATACATACAGGATCTGTGGCTGAAGAGAGGCAGCGCTGAATAAGATCCTCAAATGTGGTCTTTAGAATGAGGTGTTCATCTGGAATAGGTTTCTTGGTAATTTTTTCTGTTGGCAAAGACTGCACATGCTGGAATAAATAATACCATAAAATGACTAGAAATGACCAGAAGCTACCTATACACAAAGCCCTGAATATGTGATAAAGAGAAACCAACGACCTTGTAGATAGGCTATTCAAAATCAAATGAAAAATTAACATGTGAAATCACTTGGGATAAGCAAACATAAAAATCAGATATTCAGTAGAAGATACAGGTACTCCTTCTACAGCTTCTATTTTCAAAAATAGGATTGGATATAAAGTATTTGATTAATTATGGAACATATGTTGATCACTATTTTATATAACTGATGGGAAGGAGACCTGTGCCAGTAGGAAATAAAAAGAACAAGGCAATTACAAAGTTGGCTGGTTGGAGTGGCTGCTTGCTTTGCTTGTTGGCTCATTTTTTTTTTTTTTGGCCGTACGCGGGCCTCTCACTGTTGTGGCCTCTCCCGTTGCAGAGCACAGGCTCCGGACACGCAGGCTCAGCGGCCATGGCTCACGGGCCCAGCCGCTCCGTGGCATGTGGGATCTTCCCGGACCAGGACATGAACCAGTGTCCCCTGCATCAGCAAGCGGACTCTCAACCACTGCGCCACCAGGGAAGCCCTTTTTTTTTTTAAAAAGCATTTTATGGTGACAGTTTTTTGTTGTTGTTAGTTTCTGCTTTATAACAAAGTGAATCAGTTATACATATACATATGTTCCCATATCTCTTCCCTCTTGCGTCTCCCTCCCTCCCACCCTCCCTATCTCACCGCTCCAGGCGGTCACAAAGAGCGGTCACAAAGCACCGAGCTGATCTCTCTGTGCTATGCGGCTGCTTCCCACTAGCTATCTACCTTACGTTTGGTAGTGTATATACGTCCATGTCTCTCTCTCTCTTTGTCACAGCTTACCCTTCCCCCTCCCCATATCCTCAAGTCCGTGCTCTAGTAGGTCTGTGTCTTTATTCCTGTCTTACCCCTAGGTTCCTCATGACATGTTTATCCTGACATTCTTCTATTCTTTGGTTTACTCTTGGAGGGTGTTAACTGGGCTATTATCAAACTGCAAGATTAAACCAAAGGTTAGGATAGAAGAGTCCATGATCTCACTGAATGTACAGATGGGAAAACAAAGAAGGAATGTATAAGTGTTTAAAGTTTTGACTGATTAGTTCATTCATAGAAAACATTAAGCAATTATGTATTAGGTATTGGCTAAGTATTGGTGAGCCAATACGGAAATGATCTCATCCCTCAGGGAGTTTACAGGCTGATGGAAGAGAGAGAAAGTTTCAAAATGTCATAAATGTATGTAAAATAGCAACTGTGGTTAAGTTAACATCACTGGAACCAAGAGATAATATAATTGGGATTTAACTGAGGGGAAGGCTCTTTAAGGAAGTTATATCAGAAGGATAAGTAGGAGCTAACCAGTTAAATGGGGAAGGAAATGCATTCCAGACAGAAGAACGTGTACACAGGAAGGATCATGATACAAGGGACTGAAAGGAGGTCACGGTAACTGGAGCAGAGAGAGACAGCAAGGAGGAGTATGAGCTGAGAGAATCCAGACAATGTGAAATATTTTGGTCTTTATCCTGAGAACAATGGGAAGCTGTAACGTTTTAAGCAATGAGGAGATAAGACCAGATAAGAGATGGGTGAAAGTAGATGCTGGCTGACCAACTAGAGGCTCCTGCACTGCTTGAGACTGGAGATGAAGGTAGCATGGACTAGACTGGAAATGTAGAGAAGGGATTTGAGAGAGATTTTGAAGTAATATAGCAAGATTTGGGGATAGCTCTGAAAAACAGGTTAAAGGAAGAAGAATATAAAGACGATGCCCAGGTTTTTGGCTGGATTAAATAGGAAGGATTATGGTGCCATTAATTCAAACAGGACACACCAAAAGACGACTAGGTTTGGGAGGAAGACTATGAATTAGATTCTGGATATGTTAAGTGTGAGGTGCCTCAGAGACATCCAAGTGGACAGGAAGGTGGATATTATGGCCTGGCTGAACACACACATCCATGAGCTCTCCCTTTCAATGGCAACTGAGGTTCTGGTCAGATGAGTATAGCATGAGCACCCAGGTCTAAACAAAAGTGAATGGCTTCACAAACACCACAGACTTGTAATTATAAAAATTAACAGTGCATCTTTATAATTTTATATATTCTTGTGGAAAGAAGAAGGGCCTCCCACCTCCACCAAAACACTTGTTTTTATAATGCAACTGTTAATGTTTAGAAGTTCCTTAGGCAGAAATCTCTTAACATCAAAACATACTCTTGTGGTAGAGATATAATCTTTACAAATTTGACTTTAGAGAGTCAAAGACAATAACAGACAGAAGAGCTAGTTTTATAATTGGGCAGGAATTTATTTCATCTTATGTTGAACTGTGACCCAACCTCTTTACTTTTCATGAATAGATCAAAATGTTTATCTTTGTATGTCTAAGTCAGTTATATGGAAATATGGTAGACTTTTCATCATCTAGAGCCTTGCCAACTAGCTGTTTGTATGTGAAAAGCAACCACAAATTTATATCTCCATCTAAAGATATGGCTATCTTATTAGCTCTTACACATACAGAAGAAAATATATAACTCATTATATTTTTATTTTATATTTTAAAGGAAAAAACCTTTGGAAACAGCTTCTCCTTAGCAACCTTGGATGCAAATATGGATTCAACTGATCTTAAATTGTGGCTACTGATTAGATCAAATGAAATACTGTAATTGCCAAGTTACTGTTAATATATACTAGTAAATACATAAGCTCCTTCTAGAAAGTTTGTATATGGCCTTGTCGTTGAAAAATAATACACATACATGAACAATCTTAAAAAAAAGTTATTATTTTTAAGTTGCCTAAATTGAAATCAAATTGAGATAATAATAAAGGTATAACCATAAAAGTTAAAACATTAAGAAAACATACCGAAATAGAGCCATCTCCCACTTCCACAGATTTACTGTTACCTGCATGGTATTTCCAATAGGAGCTCCAGGGGCACCTTCAATATTGGGCTTTGAAAAAGACGGAGGCATGCCTGGTTGACTGAGGGGTTGCTGTATGCCATGGAAGGGCTGGCCACCTGGAAGGTGTGGCTGTGGGAATGAAGCTTGGCTTGAAAGTGGTACTGGAGCTGAAGGTTGTTGCTGCAGCATCTGTGACTGGTGGTCACCCAAGGGGTTCATGATTGGTGATGTGATGGGAACAGGAGGCGTAAAGTTCTCAGGCATCTTTTAAAAGAAATAAAAGGCACCAAGAGTAAGGAAAAAAACGGTATGATGACAACATTTCCTCAGCTTTAAATAAGGGAGTTAGCCATTTGGAGCAACATGGATGGACCTAGAGATTATCACACTAAGTGAAGTAAGTCAGAAAGAGAAAGACAAATACCATATGGTATCACTTATATGTGGAATCTAAAATATGACCAGATGAACCTATCTATGAAACAGAAACAGAATCAGGGATATAGAGAACAGACTGGTGGTTGCCAAGGGGGTTGGGGGAGAGTTGGAATGAGAGGGTGGGGTTAGCAAATGTAAGCTTTTATATATAGAATGGATAAATAACAAGGTCCTACTGTACAGCACAGAGAACTATATTCTATATCCTACGATAAACCATATGGAAAAGAACATATTTAAAAAAGAACGTATATACACATACATGTATAACTGAATCACTTTGCTGTACAGCAGTAATTAACAACACTGAAAATCAACTATACTTCAATAAAAAAATTTAAAAAAATAAATAAGGGAGTTAGACTATTCCATGGTTAAAAATTTTTTTTTTAAATAACAGGAGAACACTTTTTAAAATGAAATTTTATGCAGAATTTTAGAGAAAAACATAAAAAGTAAAGCTAATCTGGCTTAGAGGGTTGGGAGCTCAAACCTGGACCTTTATTTCCCCTTTACCTTCCACACTTATCTCATAATGGGCCAAAACCATGGTGTTTTTGAAAGAGGATGTCAAAGTCTGGAGAATTATATCTAGCCATACTGGGATCAGATATGCCAAATATGTGTTTGTTTAATGTAATCAGATGTAATACCTTTTTCCTAGATCATTAAGTGATACCTACTTAGTGATCAATCACACTCAAAGTAGTAGATTAAATTTCTGATTATCACTGACCTAATTTTGGGGGGGGTTTGCTCATTTAGTATCTCCCAATTTTATATTCTGGCCTCTCATTACTATACTTGGGGGACAGAAATCACTAGGAGTAAAAAAAAAAAAAAAAAAAGGCTTGGGGTAAAAGAAGAATCTTAAGTTATGCTCTAACAGCTCTCAACAGTTACTAACATCTAAATGATGCTCAACTACAAGGCTATTTCGTTTCATATTATATGTGATAGACAAAAATAGTCCAAAATATAATTACAAATTCATGATTACTGTTAGAACCCAAAACCAAAGTAACTCCTAAAAAAAAACCACTTGAGAAGCATGAAATTTTGTTTCCTACTCTTTGAAAAAGATCTGCTGGGAATTTACATCTTGTTTTTTAAAAAGGGTTTAATTCATATCACCATACTATTTTGTACTTTCTTTCCTTCCCTTCATGGATTAGAAGATGTAAGTTGAAATACACATATTAAGTGTATCAGTCAGTCAGCTTTGCCTTTAAAGGAACAGTGAAGTGTGGTGTGCTTCAGGTGGCTACATGATTGACAGGACACCTGTAGGCAACTCAATAGACATCTTTTTCTAGTACCTTCTTCTTCTTGGGTACTCTGTTCAAAGCTGGAGGATCATTCCAACCATTCTGAGAACCTATAACAGATAATAGAAGGCATTTTCCTTTAGAATTCTGAAAAGAAGAAAACTAGATTGTATCCATCATATAATACCTTCAAATTTTACTTTCACCCTGAGATAACTGTCACAAAAGTTTTACCAGCTGAGCTGCTGGGATCACTATGTAGCCCTGGACTCTCAAACTCATTACCTCTAATAATCACAGGGCCTTGGCTTAGAAAGCAGCATATCTTGACATTATTTCCTTTTAAAGTGAAAGAGTTGTACTAAATTTAAGGATAGTGAAGTTTTTATGTCTATATTGGTATATAAGCTTCAAACAATTCTCTCCTAATAAAGAAAAAATAAATCACCTGAGTCTGCTAAAAAAAAAAAGGCTTCTGATATATTGCACACACAAAAAAAGAAAAAAAGTAGCAATCTCCTATTTCCCCAGAGAGCAATTCAGCATACCCAAATCATCCACATGGTAGAAACACTGTTAAAAATACAGAGCCCAACTACGCAACACCAGTATGTTTTATCACCTTTGCATTAAGAACAACCTATAAAGTAGAAAAAGGCATCAAATATCTGTGGTAAGATTTTTTTTTTTTAATACCACACACACACAAAAAATTTCCAGGCTGGCAGCAAATATAAAATTAAACTACTGTCACCTTTAGGAAATTTCCTCCCCCCCCAAATCTCCCAAAACCTGTCATCTCAAAGTGAGAAATGAACATAGGTAGCAGAACTCATTAAGGTACTTAATGCCTATATCTTAAAAAAAAATTTTTTTAAACATCTTTATTAAATGCCTGTATCTTTAAAGAAAAAAGGAATAAAACATGCCAGAGATAGGATAATTACTAAATCAAAATATAATCATTTTACATCTTATTAAGTTTTGTGTACGTGTACATGTAAAAGCAAAAACTTCTTCTTTCAATAAATTAAACATTCTTTCAGTATTTTACTTTTGCTTGTTTTATTGATATCCACGATATTAAATCACAACAAAATTGCTTAGCAAACCAAAGAACATAATGTCATAGAAATTTTTTAAAAACAAGATCTTCTCCTAACCAGCATGCAGAATTAATTTTCTACAACGTGACTAGGAGACAGAACGCCAAATGAGCCTCAAAACACTCAAGAACTAATCACAAAATATTAAACCACATGATGCTATTTGCTTAACAAATTCTTAAAGTTCTCATTATACACAGACTAATCATTCAAATCTCTCCCATCACCTTCTAATCTTTCTTATATCTAAGACAATCTTGGTATAGCCTTGTCTTTCAGTCTGTAGTTAACATAGACAACTTTTATGATTCAAGATCATTTGTGTCACTATGTTAATTCAATCAGTTCTAAGATTTGATCAGATTTAGGAATATTATCAAGCTTTAAAGTTCACATGCATAATTGTGAATAGCCACTCATTAATTGGAGTCAGTGATTCAAAGATTTCCAAAGATATATTTTGTAACTAATTCACCTTCCAAAATAGATGCCTGGTCTTGCATAGACTGATTTTCTGTAGACAAAATGTAAAAGTGACTTAAACAGTATTATCATCAAAGACATTCTAAACTCTACTCATTTTTTTTTTGAATTTCTGAATTTTATTTTTTATATAGCAGTTTATTAGCTATCCATTTTATACATATTAGTGTATATATGTCAATCCCAATCTCCCAATTCATCCCACCACCACCACCCCTACCCCACCACCACCACCACCCCTACCCCACCACCACCACCCCTACCCCACCACTTTCCCCCACTTGGTGTCCATATGTTCGTTCTCTACATCTGTGTCTCTATTTCTGCCCAGCAAACTGTAAACTCTACTCATTTTATAATTGTTTCTCCTCCCTCCATCAACCCCAAGAAAGAACTAATTTTATAAGGGAATAAAACTTACTTTTTAATCAAGTCACGTGAAATGGTTTCTATCTAATTAAGAGAGTTATCAGTTTGTGGGCAAAGCTAATTCATTTAAATGTGTCAGATCCAATTAACTCTTAAACACTTTTTTTCTCTCACTGTGCCAGCTGTCTCTTTTAAGAGAAAATTTTGTTCCTTCCTATTTAAAACAACATTATTTCCCTAATTGTTTGCACAGATGATTTTTCTACTATTTGATCAATGAAGCTCAGTAATATCATGGTGCGGGGAGGGCTGAGAGCACTTCCTAACATATTATAACTGTGTCCATTTTAGTATTTTTTAAAGCTGTGAATCCAAATCAGGTGAAGATCTTGTAAAAATGCAGATTCTAATTCACTAGGTATAGCGTAGGGCCTGAGATTCTATTGCTTCAGCCAGCTCCCAGGTAATGCCAATGCTGCTGGTCCAAATCCTCTTTAAGTAGTAGGGTTTTAAAGAGAAATGGGAGGATTTCTACATTGTCGTGCAGACTTCAACACTACATTGTTAAAGATAATAAGCATGTTAGACAATCTTAACAAGGAGGTGCTACTTTATTGCTGGATTTGGGAGGCCCCAAGGATCTGCATTCTGGAGGAACTAATTTCTGGGGTCACACCATGAGTATGAGCATAAATGGGAACAGGCCCAGTAAATATGTAACCATCCCATATGGTCTTTTCTATAAGAATATACAGATTTGCAGACTGTTTAGCACAAATCTTCCAGAAATCACTATTTCTCTTAAAAGAACTGAAGTCTCTGGCAGTGGACAAGAGGGAAGAAGGCTGAGAACTAATACAGCAATTCCAAAATTGTCGGATATTCAGGGTTGGTCCAGGTCCAGCCTCCAATCAAAAGCATGCAGTGTAGATACATCATATGAACACACAACTTAGGGGAATTCAACTATCTTCACTTGGGGAGAGAGGAATCAAGAGAATGTAGCATTAACTAGTGAGTTCAATTCAGCTTGAGCTCTACTCAAGAAGCACATGCCCCAGAGAAACTGTGAGGTGGGAGAACTAATCCCACAGTTTGAAATTTCACTGTATGGAGCTAAGGATAGATGTTGTTCATACAATATGGCTTCTAACCACAAGCAACTTCTTCATGAGGGCTTAACTGAAGAAAGGGGTGATCACGGATAACTGACTCTAAGTGATTTCTTATTTTTGTCTTAAATGATGACTTTACAATTTAACTCCCCATGCAAGATATGACCTCATAGCACTACAGTTAATAAATCCCTGGGAGTCACTGTGTGTGCATTATGACAGAGGACAGACCTGATTTGCAACTACTGATGTACCCTCTAGCACCAGACTTCAGCTTCTGGGCTAAGGGGGACAATATACAGTGCATCCCCAGGATCTACATCTGCAGATGCAACCAACTGAGGATCAAAAACAATCAGGGGGCTTCCCTGGTGGTGCAGTGGTTGAGAGTCCGCCTGCTGATGCAGGGGATGCGGGTTTGTGCCCTGGTCCGGGAAGATCCCACATGCCACGGAGCGGCTGGGCCCGTGAGCCATGCCGCTGAGCCTGCACGTCTGGAGCCTGTGCTCCGCAACGGGAGAGGCCACAACAGTGAGAAGCCCACGTACCGGGGGGGAAAAAAAAAAACCATTCAAGAAGGAAAAAAATCCAAAAAGTTCCCAAAAGCAAAGCTTGAATTTGCTGCAAGTATTTACACAGCATTTACACTGTATTGGGTATTATTAGCAATCTAGACATAAAAGTATATGTGCATAGGTTATATGCAAATACTACGCCACATTATATAAAGGACTTGAGCATCCTTGGATTTTGGTATTGGGGCGGGGCAGGGGGGAGTCGACGGTGTGAAAAACCTAAAAGTACTGGAGGTACCCTGGCCTTTATCAGTTTTTTCAGGGAGCAGTCTCAACAACATGCCTCCTCTCTAGCCCTGTGAAACGTGGGAGCAGAAGGTGAGACCAGTTTTTCCTCTAACCTCTCATGGCAGTGATCTGAGCCTTGGATATTAAAGCCTGAGGGGGTATCCTGATTCCACCAACTATTAGCAGCACAAAAAAGTATGTGGAACAATTTCATATGACCCTTTGGTAGAATGACACCAAAGTTATAATGAAATCAAATTAAATTGAAAGTTACGAGTAAAACTGAATGAAATAAGAAACAAATTTTTCAACAGGAACATATAGCCAGTTGGCTATCCCTCATAACTTGAGGGTAGGCTGCCTGTTGAATTGAAAATAACGATTGTACAATAATCAAAGTTCCCACCAAAATATATGCCTAACTGGCCCCTCCTAACCTCAAACCATGCAATATATTTAGCAATATGTTTTATTTCAGCCCAGAAAAATCCTTGTTCAAATCTCTGATCAATTTAACAGTTTTATCTTAGCTATGATTCTAACCCCTCAATAGTTTTGCTTTTATATCTTTAAATTGTTTAAATATGACTTTTTAAAAACACAATTAAATTGACCTCTACTTTATTGAGACACACTTTAATAGCAACACTAGGTAAAGCAAACTAAATGAAGAACATGAATATCTACAGGAGACAGTATTGTGGGGGTTCATTACAGATGTGCAAAATGATACTCTTGGTCAATATTTTTAAAAAAACATAGCACAGACTAATCTTGGACATAATTCTCTCATAAAACTAGTAAGGGAAGATAATCTTTTTTACCTTTTCAAAAAACCTTAAAAATGGGCATAAATCTCTTTCTTACTCTCTTTTTAAACATGACAATAACTTTAAAGAACACTGAAAAATGGTTCATGGTGTAATATTAAGGAAAGTAGTAAGATGTAAATTATGAGTGTATGTGCGAGTTATGATCTCAATTCTTTAAAAATGCATGCATACAATAAGATACTACTATCTTCACACCCATTAGAATGGCGAGAATTAAAAACAAAAACAAAAAAACAGAAAACAACAAGTGTTGGTGTGGATGTGGAGAAATTGGACCCTTACGCATTGCTGGTGAAAATGTAAAATAGTGCCACCACTTCAAAAAATTAAACACTGAATTACTATTTGATCCAGCAATTCCATTTCTGGGTATATACCCAAAAGAACTGAAACCAGGGACTTGAATAGATATTTGTATACTCATGTTCACAGCAGCATTATTCACGACAGCCAAAATGCCCATGTGCAGGTTAATGGATAAACAAAATGTGGTATATACTTAAGAGTGGAATATTACTCAGCTTTAAAAATGAAATTCTGATACATGCTATAATATGGATGAATCTTAAAAGACAGTGAAACAGCCAGTTACAAGAAGAAAAAACTGTATGACTACTTATATGAGGTACCTAGAATACATACATAGAGACAAAGTAAAACGGTGGTTACCAGGGGCTGGGGAAAACAGGAGGTTTTTAATGGCTACATAATTTCAGTATGGGATGACAAAAAAGTTCCGTAGTTAGCGGTGATGATTGTACAATAATGTAAATGCACTTGATGTTACTTAAAAATGATTAAAATGGTAAATTTTATGTTATATATATTCAACATTAAAAGAACTTTAATACATGCATACATACATATATGTGTGCATATGTATGTATGAAGGGAATAAATACACCTAAATTATTAGTGGTTATATATGGGTGGCAGAATTACAGATAATTTTAATTTTATTCTCTATACTATTTGAGGTCTTTCAAAATCCTACAGTAAAAAATTAATAAAAATCAAGGCAACATTAACTTAAAAACTGAATATGGCATGTCACTGGATTCTGGAGACCCTTATCCACCTTAGTGTAGGGATTAGTCCTCCACATGGTCTTTAGGGAAGGAAGAGAGAAGCGCTTGGTCTCACATACAGAAGTGGAGCTGCTACCATCTTTACTTCAATCTCACTTCTCACTGGGAACCTTCTCAAGGTGTCCTTGCATAATGGTAGGATCTAGGCACTGGCTAAGATACTTTCAGTGGATTCACAGAAAAATATTAGTGCCAATGGTATGGAGACTTTTGGCTAAAAGATAATTTGAGACGGAGAGAATACAGCATCCTTGTTAATCATATACCTCCCCCTTCCCTGTTAGCCTCACACGTCACATTTTAAAAAAGGCATCACAAAATTAAAAATTTAAATTTAGAGAGAATGAATCCTTAAGGTCATTTTCCAATGACATGAGATAAAATAGATTTATCCAAAGTAAAGTAAGGAAGGCTATCATGCTCCTTTCCTTTGTTTAAAGGGTTAAAAACCAGGTACTTATAGTTTGACTATGGAATGTTTATGAAAATTAAAAAAAAAATTTTTTTTAGCACACTGTTTCACGAAAATATGCACTATTATGCCCCTTCAAGACTCTTCTATGTGAAGGAGCACAAGACTATATATATATATATATATATATATATATATATATATATATATACACACACACACACATATAGACCCAAATTAAATTTTCCATTGTTTAACGAAATCAATACTGTTTACTCAAAAACAGCTTCATGAGAGCTTGTCATTTTATCAGAAAATTTTTCTAAGTAAACTTATTGGGCCTTCACATTTGAAAGTGCTCTTCCTTAGTAACTAGTATACATTAAACCAGGGACAAAAAAAAAAGGTGGGGGAATACCAGCAGTATCTTACTTATCCTGGACAGTAGAGCTAGGAAAACTTCCTGCTTTTTGTGCTGCCACCACTGAAACATGTTGCACTATACTAACTTAGGCTGTTAGCACTTTATACATAGAACTTGGAGACAGCCTCTTTTCCTTGCCTCTGATTCTGCCATGCTGCTCACAATCTGTTTTGCAGAACCAGCTCTGGATTAACCTCCCTAAAGTACCACTTTGACCATGCCTCTCAGTAGTTCAAACTCCTCCACTAGAAATTTTCTTCTTACTGTATGAAGTATACATTTCTTGCCCTGGCATTTAATGTTTTCCAAAATTTGGCCCCAATACAAATTTTATGTTCCAACTTACAACAAAGCTATGTGCTGTTCACTAGAAATAGAAATGTACTGTACTTTTCTGCCTTCCTACCTGTGCCTAGAATAATTCTGATTATAGACTGAACAGGTTCTCATTAAGAATTTACTGAATGAATGTTTTGATGATTGCAACATGAGTTTCTCTGAGCAGTAGGCACATAAGTTTTTGGTTCACTAATAGTTACAGGGCTTGAAAATCCTAGTGTCTATCAAGAAGAATCCACCGGATAAGTGGAATTTCCAAGTCCCGTAGAAAACCATGATATAATAATCTAAGACATATTAGAACAAAGATAAAACTTTTAGTCACAGTTATCTGTATAACCTAAACAAACTTTTTAGGAAATCAAAAAATAAAAATAAGGTAAAGCTCTAACTGTTAATTAAAATACAGGGACTACTAACATGCAAGAGGTAACAAAGCAGCTAGCTTAGTGCATGCTGAGTATTGAAAAATGTATGGCTTCATCTTCCTATTAGTTACTCTGCTTCTCAGCCAGGTTAGAACACTGTTACTTTGTACATAAGCAAAGACTTTATTATATGGCCAAATGCCCTTTAGCTTAAGGAGGAAAAAAATACCCATACAAATATTTAACTTAGATGATGAAGTAACAAATGCTTAAAATAGTGATACTAAATGTTTCTGTAATTCCAACACTGATAGCTATTTCTACCCCTTTCATCAGGACTAGACTATCTGGTAAAGAATAATGAACATGGGCTCTGAAGACTGAGAGACTGGGGTATCTCAGTTGTATCTCAACTTGGAGGCTATCACTGTGCAATCATGAAAACATTATACATAACCCTAGGAAACTCAAGCTTCCTCATGACAATTTTTAAAAAAATAATTATTCCTGTTTCTCATGGTTATGAGAAAAAAAAAATATACGGCAGTGCTGGTACATGTCCAATGTATGTTCAATAAATGATAATTCACTTTCCTACTTCACTGTACCACTTTCTTATGTGGGGATTTACTTGAATCCATCTTTCACTCAAGCTACTACCCAACGATTCAGAATATATACTGTTTTCACTCATCCAGGTTTTAAAAGGTAATTTTTTGAACTCTACAATTGAATTAACACTCTTCTCTAAATATCAACCTACTGAAATATCTGTATTGAAAATTATACAAATTTTATTTGTGCAGTAAAGGCTGATACATATTGTGTGTATGATTTTTGGTACTTTGGACTTTAGTATTATATATCAAAGAAGAGAGGAGATATGTGTATAGTTCTGGATCCATAAGACTTCCAAGAAAAAAATACTTCCTCAATAAATCCTATTATATGTTCAGTGTTTTCAGTTATTAAAGCTACTACTTAGCAGATAAAAAGAGAACAACATATACTGGGACTTCCAGGAATAACTTCAGTATTAGAAAGCAAGACTCACTCCTTGCCCCTCTAGTTTAAAACCATCAATTATAATCTGAAAGGGAAACTATTTTCAAATACCCTTAGTAACAAGTATACATTAAACCAGGGACAAAAAAAAAAAAAGGAACAGAGCTCTAATTTTGAGCGATGTGTTATCACAGCTAACTTTGCAGTCACTGTCCCCAAATGCTCTCAATGTACTAATGCATTCAATCTCTTCATAAGCTTATCAGTACATACTATTATTATTATGAGGAAACTGAGGCTTAAAGTTAAGTAACTTACTCAAGGTCACATAACTAGAAAGGAGTGAAGCTGTGATACAAACACAGGAAGTCTGATTCCAAAGTCTGAATTCTTTACTATGTTAGTGGTTCTTGCCCCGATTCATTGATCTCTTTTTGTAATACTTCTGAGGTCCCTTTTACAATCCTAACATGAAAATCAGATAATATTACCTACTTATAAAAAATTAATAGAATACTTTAATTGTAACATGAAAGATAAAAAGAATTTATAAAATGTGTGTTTACTATAAAAATAATTTTAAATTATGATTTTAATTAGAAAATTTCAGGCAGAACTATACTGCCAACAACAACAAAAATGCCTAGAAATTGCCAAAATGTTTGTGAGGGTAGAATTGTCCTAATGGAGAGAATCTCTGCACTACTGTATACTTTCTGCTGTCTTAGAGATTCTGTCAGAGTTGCATTCTTTCACTTTTTTCCTTTCAATACACATGTCGAGATCCTTGCTCA
The DNA here is from genome assembly GCF_059928025.1 of Delphinapterus leucas. Classification (NCBI taxonomy): domain Eukaryota; kingdom Metazoa; phylum Chordata; class Mammalia; order Artiodactyla; family Monodontidae; genus Delphinapterus; species Delphinapterus leucas. The sequence goes on from NC_143133.1 coordinate 96,641,388, forward strand.
CCTTTACAAACAAACATAATTACAAAATTTGTACAGCCTCATTTCTTAAAATCTGAAAATTCAGGAAGAACACAGAGCATTGTTTTACTCTGGCAAAGAAATAAGTGTCAATTAAATCTAGTTCCAACCCCCACTTATCTGGCCAACTAATTTCTTACTGCTTATTTTAAATTCAATGGCAGATTATATGCTCTTACCCTTTTAAAGCTCTAAAGCTTTCCTCATTTAGCAACTAAAGTTCATTATGGGAAAATCACACTTTTAGAAATAGATTCAGAATTTGTTATACAATTAAATCAATACCTCACATTGCCCAGTTTACAGTTAGAAATAATTCCCCTCCATCCACCCACGTGATCACGAAAAAATAAAAGACGGAGCCAAACCAAGTCCCTTTCAAGCGCAGACCTGTTCTCTGGGATGCAGGCAGCTCGCCGGCAGCAGGCAGTGTACCTGTTGCTCCAGGAGCCAGCGCATAAGCTGAAGATGACGGTGGAGCTCCTGGTCCGCCATGCTGGAAGGATGCTCCAGAGGAAGGAGGAGGAGGGAAAGAGGCAGTGGAGCTGGAGGTAGGTGGAGAGGCCTGGTGCTGTGCTGTGTATAGTTGAGACTGCCCAGAATAGGAAGAAGCAGAAGATATGTACGGGGTGTTAGGGTAAGCGTTTGAAGCAGAAGGAGCAACAGGTTGCTGAGGTCGATACACTGCTGACCCCCCTGTTCCGAAGGAATACTGCTGGGCTGGTTGATAAGCTACACCAAGGAGAAGAAACAGAAATTTTAATTAGTTACTAATTTATTCAGACAGCAACAGAAAACCAAAGTTATCTCATTCTATGGAAATTATTTTCAATTCTTCTAATAATAAGCTACAACCAAACATTACCCACTTAAAACAGGTTATGCTTTTGATAGTCTGGATGCCCTAACTATACCAAAAGTCACTGGATCCAGTCTTTGAACCCTGACATCTCCAGACTGCTGCTGGCTATGAAAATCTTTGAGTCATCAGACCCAAGAACCAGAAGACTGACCCTTTTCTGAGACATCCTGTTCCCGTGAAGACTGCAGTGACACCTACTAGCCATCAGATGGAGCCATGCAGGAATTACACATCCAAAGCAGTCCCCTTTACAGTAAAAGTTAAGGGAGCTTGGTGGCAGCTCAAGACCTCCACCATAACAACTGTAGGGTGAGCACTATTGTTATGAATCAGATACCTTCTCCAACATCTAGTAAAATCATCAGCTACTCAAATTCTGGGTTTGAGCACAGTTCCAGATTAATAAGCAACTCTGTATGATCCCTGACAAGACAATCATTATATTTCTTACACTGTACAAAGTTGGTTAGTAAGCAATCAGACAGCCAACTAATGTTTTAATGCAAAGACCTGAACCCAGATACCATTACCTTTTGTGTGACCATGGGCAGAATATGAACCTCTGCAGAGGGAATCTAACAGAACTGTGCTCATCCTACTCTGAAGACAGTACTTTCACGCTGAGCACTGAGTGAAAAGCTGTATCAAATTTGTACTCATGTTAAGTAAGAACACCCATCTTATGAGCACAGAACACGCTCGTTAAGATTAGATCTTGCTAGGTAACATCCTCGTGTTTTATAGTAGTTGTTCAGTCATATAACTGTCCACTCTGAGGTTTGCATTTTTGCTTATTTTAAATTTTAAAATAGAGGTGATGTTTTACTTTGCAAGTGTAGTTTCTTAAAAAAAATGAAAGCCAATGGGGAAAGGTCATTATTATACATTTGTCAAAATTCAGAGTGTCTGACACCAAGAGGGAACCCTAAGATAAACTACTCCGAGCGAAAATGCTGAGTCAGTGTAGGCTCACTGTAACAAACGGACCACCGTGGTGCACGATGTCTGTGGTGGGGAGGCTGTGCACGGAGGCAGGAGGTATACCGAGACTTCCTGTACTTTCCACTCAACTTTGCTGTGAGCCTAAAACTGCTCTAAAAAATAGTCTGTTTCCTAAAAAAATTAAATAAATGGAAGATGACAACAAATGCCCCTTGGAACCAATTTTCCAAAAATGGTTTGCATCATCTTGCCTAAAGGAAAAGAATATGTACTAAATAATTTCTAAAATTCTATTTTTTTATACCAAAATCATGGGACAATTGATTCACTTTAACAGGCTCAGGAATAAGAGCCAACTGTTCTGAATGGACTGACACAGGAGCTGTTTCCTAGCATGTTGATTCAGGATGCCTCGCAGGGAAACCATGCTTTGCTATAGCAAGGACTCAAGTCCTACACAGAATGGTTCTTTTTTTACTTGTTAAAACTGATTTGATCATGGCTTTGGAGCTTCAAAGTAAACAGTTACTACACTAGATAAGACAAGACATGCTGCTGTGACAGGACTTCAGGGTCACACTACTTACGCTGTGGCTGTGGATAAGGTGGTACCTGGGTGTGCATATGACCGGGAGATGTGGGAAGCTGAGCTGTGGCAACATTTGGATTAACATTCCCATGCATTATGAAGCCTGGAGGTGGAGGATTTTCTCCCTAGGAAATGAGAATATGGTAAAAAGGAGGATTACATTTGGAACCAAGAATCTTACCAGATGGATTTATAATCTTTGAAATGTAATTAAAAAAAAATTTTGTGTAAAAAAATTGCATTTTGTGCATACTATCTTCTTCAAGACACATTTTCTGAGCAACACATTTTGTGTGATTTAAAGATTAGACAGGTCCAAAGTAATAATAACAATGAATGGCAAGAGATGCTAACAGCCTCATAAAATAGGATCTATGATATTTATAGTAAGTCACTAGGATTTTCCATCTCTACTGAAGTCCATCCACGACTATGCTTCGAAAATATTAAGTATAAATGCTACAAGGAGATATTATCTTCTCTACGATGCTAAAAAAAAAAAGAAGAAGAAGAGGAGGAAAAAGAAGAAGAAAGGAAAAAATATTCAGTGAAATCAGATTTAAACCATTGATAGAACCTTGTTTGATGTTTTTCTAGTTCAAGTCAATTTAGAACTGCAAAAGAAGAGGAGAGTGATAAGAAAATAAATTAATTGTGCTAAAAACTGCTTCTTGCATCCTAAAGGCACTAAAATGCAATAAGCAGATAGACAGATGGGGGGAGGGGAACTTAAGGGAGGTGGGTAGAGAATATATAACTATATATTTAGGTGAGCAGAATTCTGCTCAAAGAGGAATAATGAAGGATATACCTGTGTATCAGAGGGAGAGGCTGCAGGTGGATGGCTGGGAAGGGCGGTAGGAGTTTTGTTACTCCAGGTAGTGACAGTGGGGGCAATTCTAACCTGAATTGAACAAAGAAATACCAATCACAGAACATAAAACATGAAAATGTTAAAAGAAGAAAAAAAAAACCCAACAGGCATTAATAGCCAGATGCAAAGCAAAAAATAAGAACAGCAAGATAGCACACATTAGCCAGGCAATTGCTTTCAAGGTAGCTGGGATTCCAAAAGAAAAAAACACCTTTCATAACAGAACAGGGGAAGGGAGGTAGTAGAAAAATCAATATGAAAACTAAATCAAAGCAGAAAGAACAATGCCGTTCAAGTGTCAAGAGTAAGTGGGAAAAGGTAAGTTCTGTAAGTAGGGAAGGAAAGAAGACATTCTGGAAAAAAAAAAAAAAGGTAATTGAGTGAAAAAGTAATTTTTGAAGCACTAATTGTATTCATGCTACTATTAGATCCGTAAACATATTACTATAAGCTCCCTTTTCCGGATTTCATTAGAGCCACAAAAATTATGTTAGTTCCATATGAGGCTTAGAATCATACAATCAGAGCATATTAAAGATCATCCAATCTAATCCCCACCCTTTACCATTGAGAAACCCAAGGCCCAGAGAAATGAAGGGGCTGGCTGAAGTCCATATAACTTGTTGATGATGGAACTAGGACGGATTCTAGGTCTCCTGATTCCCAGGCCAGTGTTTGCTACACTACACCACGTTGCTTACCCTGGAGTCCAGAGGTTTTCAAAAAAATGTTTTTAAGCCATCAGAATATTTTTTGTAAGTAAATCTTTGTAGAAGAAACTCTATCATATAAACAATTAATAGCAAAGATGTGCTGGTGTAGTAGGAGGAGAACTCCCACTCAGTTGGCTTCCCTTTCAGAAATCCCTTTACTCCTGCCTATAAGCATGCCTTTAAAACCACAAGCCACTGTCCTCATTCAACATATCATAAGCTTTAATCAAGAAAAATCACTGCGTAATTTATGACTGAATTTGTTTTCCTTTTCTTAAAGTATGAGACTGCTAAGTCACAGTATAATAAAAGCCTTTCAAGGTTTTTACGTTTTCCCAGAAAGATAAGATTAAACCCAAGGACATAAGGAGTAAATTCTCTTCTCCCAATGTAGAGAATGCCTTACTTCAGTGCCCTGACACAGTGAGGTCAAACTCAAGGTGCTTAGCTTAGGAGTTCCAATCCTGTTAACCATTAACTAGCCATGCTGACAAATTCAAGCTCTATGTCTTAAAACTCTGGTTAGTCGCTAGACTTCTCCACCTCTCAGTTTCCCAGCCATCACCTGATTTGCCCTATCCATGTCATACACTTTCTAAGTCTAGCAACAAGAGTGGGGAATTTGGTTTTGCTTACCAATATACCCTCAACAGGGAGAATAAAGACAGGCCCTTAAATTCATATTTGTCAAATGAACGAAAAAATAAAACAGAGAGTAGTATAGTTATAATTATATTCAAATGTAATCTATCCTGATTAAGTAGCAATCAAAAGCATAATAGACAAAAGAGCATGAATTTTTTTTAATTTAGTTTTTCATGGTTTTATGATTACTTTTGCTACAAAATGTAAAAATGACCCCATCAATTCTATCAGCAATTTGTTCTATTTTAAAATGGGCAGAGGGACTTCCCTGGTGGTGCAGTGGTTGGGAACCCGCCTGCCAGTGCAGGGGACACGGGTTCAAGCCCTGGTCCAGAAGGATCCCGTGTGCCGCAGAGTGGCTGAGCCTGTGTGCCACGGCTGCTGAGCCCGCGTGCCTGGAGCCCCTGCTCCGCGTTGGGAGAGGCCACCACAGTGAGAAGCCCAGGCACCACAGCGAGGAATGGCCCCCGCTTGCCACAGCTGGAGAGAGCCTGCACGCAGCAGCAAAGACCCAACGCAGCCAAAAATAAATGAATAAATAAATAAGAGAGACTGCCATCGAGGTAGTTTCATCTCAAAAATAAATAAATAAATAAAATGGGCAGAGTACCTACTAACTTTGTTATCAGTCAAGACCATTTATTACTTACGAAAATATACTTTTTATTTAAGAACATGAAGGTTATCTGCTGGTCTGGAAATATAAGTTTCTACATGAAATAGTAAAAGACAATAAGAGGTCACATTTTATGCCACTAACCATTTGGCAATTTTAATTTAATAAATAAATTAGTTAATTAATAAAAATTAATCATCTTTACATTCCCCATGACCTACAACTTCATATACCTTTGGTCACTCACTTTTCTCTAATATAAAGTTGTCCAAAAAAATGTTTGTATTCTGGATACTCTTTACTGTGCTGATACAGAAGACATAGTAAAACCACACTAATGACTCAGAAAATAATACTTAAAAAGAGACTATTTTCTAAAAACGTTTAAAAAAATTGACCAAATTACCCACAAAATTGTTCCCACTACTTTACTCACAGTTTGTTAGATGAATCAAATTGTAAAAATTTCAAGAACAGATGTACATGTGTAATTTAAGTTTGAGTGATGGAGAAATAAGAAGAAATCTCCCCAGAGAGCTTAAATTAATTTTACCTAGTTTGTAAATTATTTGACTAGATCAAAGGGGTAATTTTTAAAAACATCATAAGTGCTATTTTCAAGATCAGAAAAACTATAACCATTAAAATAATACATTGTCTAGTTTTATCACTGGTCTCTTACTCAAGAAACTAAAACCACCAATTTGAAATATATAAATGTTCCTACTTAATCTGGACCATATCACTCACATGGGGATAATATTGTTGAGCTGAAACTCTTGGCATCTGTGTGTGGCCAGCAACTGGTCCAGGCCTGCCCTTGGGCAGCTGCTGCCTCTCATAAGGAATTTTAGGTGACTCCTGTTGTCCTGGTGCTGGATTTCCTTGTGCTCTACAAAGTCTGTCACGAAGCTGCACAATATTTGGCTATAAGAAGCAATGGAAGAAAGCAAAGCAAATTGTGAAGAGTTCACCCAACTATATATGACAGCATGTTGATCTTCTTAAAGTAAGCTTGATCATTCATATGATTTTTGTTCATATGCTGTATATTATGCGATAAACCCTGGCACATTAGGGTCTGACATCATGGTTTCTAATACTCAAGACTGACACCAAAGGTCCATTATATACAGTGTAACTTGTAATTTAACTGAGGCAGGGATTTGAATTATGCCTACCACATGGTAGTATGCAAGATCAATGTCACTTATCATCACTGCTCTTTTGCTGTTTCTCTTGCAGTTGAGTAATGCTCACAAATCACAAAAGCAGCTGAAAAAATAGAACTTTGTTTCTCTGCAGGGAAAAAAGGCTCCAAAAGAGAATCAACTGCTAAAGATGGTGATGGAAGAAAATGGTGATCTATGAAAGACATGAAAATTAATAAAAAAAGAGATGCTTGAAATAAAAGTTAAGATGTCAAACTCAGGGTAGCTCACACAGATCTATAATTACATAGATCTATAGTAAGTATGAGTTTACCATATACATGTTCTAGTTATTACCAAATAACAACAAAAAAGCAATGTGTTAAAATGTTTCAGCAAGAATTCATTTAATATCTAGAAAAATTATACATTTCTATAAATTCATTAAAGGTTTAAACACACCATTTAAATTTTGTAGGTATACTTAGGTAAACCTGCCTTTTATGGAGGGGAACTATATATTATAATGATATTACAAAGTCTCAGGAAATATTCCCCAGAAAATACTAGAGGTATACTGAGATATATAGGTGGAAGTAACATCAAAATTACAAGTTTTGCGTAAAGACTGTTCTTTAAAAGTCCAAAGAAAAGCATGAAGAATAATGTATAGAAAATGTATGTGATTATAAACAGTATTAAAAATAAAGTTTAATTCTCAGGCCAGAAGGTCTAAAAGTCTTAGAGTAAGTTAGTCTTAAGATAAAGGGTCTTATACTTCAATATAATAATAAGACCTTATTAAGTAAAAAATCCTATAGAACTATTATACCAAAGTCATTATAAAGATAAAGACTTTGCTTCTATTCTACTTAATATTCTCATTAACAATTCAGAAAGACGTGAGCTGGATCCTACATACAAGTGTATACAAAACCAACTAGAGAGTCATACCTCCACAGTCCTGGAACACAGATAAAAGTATTTTTACTCAATGAAATTTATTGACAATTCCCTAGAACAGACAAAATACTGAAAACAATTAACTAAAAAATTTCGTCAAAAACAGAATAAAGTTTAGAACAAAAAGTACAGAAATAAGAAAAGCCTCCGAATTAAGCTCTAGCAGATACACAATGCAGAAATATCCTACTTGTGGAAAATCTTCCTCACTCCCCACCCCAGCTTCCACCCATGCTGCACTATTGGGTTTAGATTTCCCTCTTCTGTGCTCCCACTACCTCTATCATTGTCCTTATCACTTTGGAATCCCATGCATACTTGTTATCATTTTGAGTTTGGAAACTCCTTCAGGGAAAGGATCTTGGCAATCCTATTCATCACTACATATTCAGTCACTTATTGAATTGAAACAAGTATCATGAAAAAGCCCAAGTTTTACTGCACACCAAATAAGGACACTAAATTAGGAATGTGATGTAGTTTTCTCTGCCTTGAATACTTGAATACACGTGAAATTACCCTTGAAGACGTGTCAATAATATTCACCTATTAGGTGACAGAAATTCAACTGCTCCAAATCATTCCACCTACTAGTACATTTATGTTTCATACTGAGTGCTATCTATTGAACTCACCTTACTCACACATTCAAAGAAGAAAAATGGCCAGTTCTAATTACCTGGTTGGTGTTATCAGGAAGAAAAGCCAGGGCTGCAGCAATACTGCCCTGGGCTGCCAACAAATTGGCATACTGACTCATCTTCTCAGCCAAAAGAACTCCTACAGTATTAGTGTCCATGGCTTGGGTGAGTTGTACAGCTTTTCGCAGGATGACAACTTTCTCAATCAGATCCTAAATGAGAAAAAGAAAGGAGAGTGAAGGAGAAACAGACAATGATACCAAGATGTGTACTGAGAGGAAGCAGGAAAAGAGAAGGAGTTACTAAGATTTCCAAAGCCTACCAAAAGTACGGTACCTATTATCACCAATATTAAGAAGGTCTGCAAGAGTTGACCACCATTTAGGTAACTGAAAAAGCGAGGAGGAAGGTCTCCTACTCATGGTTAAGGCATAGGTTACCATCTTCTCCCAAACATCCTTAACTTGCCAGAGACTTGTCTCCTGAGCTAAAACAGGCAAATATCCAAAGTGAAAGTGACAGGCTGATGTCTGAAGGCAGAAACTGGGTTCCAGAATGTATAAGACGAAATATTATACTATTATACTATGTATACTATAAAAATAGTACTACTAAGCCTCCAAACAGGCTTAGCATTTCAACCCGAAGTTTCTCATAATGCTCTTCAATACCTATTCTTTCAACACTAGAGAGCTATGTTTCAGGTATAAAGTACAAGAATATCCCATCTGCCCTTCATAAGTACACCAATCCAGAAGTGTGAAAACAAGTGTGTTTTCTCTCAGAAGCACTTAGAAGGAAAAACCTTGATTCCTACAAGACTTTTGGTTTCAATAGTGATCTTTAAAGCAACAACCATACTGAGAAAATCTCTCTGCAGAGACAAAAAGAAACATTAGGCTGAAATTTCTTGAGACTGCTGACTAACTGCTTAGGAATAAAAAAACCTAAATATATAGTTACTCAGCGCCAGAGAATAGTCCCCACGTTTTTCACTTCCTCTCTTGCCCATGTATTAGTGCTGCACGGGATCCCATTTAGCTCTTACTTTCATTTTCCCCGAACCATGAAGACTGTCCATTGGTACTGGGGACCCCTCCCATTCCTTACCTCACACCATTTCTTTGCCCAAGGCACACAGGATCACTGGAGGCAGAGAAAGGAGCAGGAGGAAAAGAGGTAAACTCTATGGCTGTTTTCATGCTCTTGCCACTTACTTCCCTCAGTAACTACCATATCACAACTTGGTTCTCACAAACAGTTGCATTCCCATTTTACCATCCCATCATCTCAAACTCTGCCTCTCCAAACATAGCAATAAATACACATAATTATCCAGCAAAAGAGATTCTAAAACGTAATTAAGTAGGGTGAAAGCAATGAACTTCTGGAACAAATCAATCTCTAGAATATAAATAGGGTGAAAGACAGTACTAGAAAGGAAGCACCTTTTGTTTCAAAGATACTAACCTGAAGGGATAAAGGATTGCTTCCATCTTGAGCTTTAGTCCAACATGCAACTAGTTTCTCTACATTCCCTGCACAAATATAGCAGAGACATGCCTGAGTCTGCAGGAGGCTATCACCTTCACTTTCAAGCCTGGTTCCCAAAAGATCTATAGATCAAGAGGAAAACAAATAAGATTATATACAAGACAATCTGTGTATGAGGTCATGAGCAGCCCAATAATATTTTCAGAGGTATGGATCAAACTTCATAACCAATGAGTAGCAGGCAGAAATAAAATCACTGTCATGTAAATGTTCAGTAAATATTTATTTGTTAAATGAGTGGAAAATGAGTGACAAATTTTATATAATAAACAATTTCACAAGATTCTATACCTAGCTGTAGAATGGGTTTATATTTATTATATTAGAAAAAATTAAAAGTGGGAAAAATATTTGAACAGAAAAATCCTAATGAACATTTAACTGCATTTCATCATGTCTGGTGCTTTTGTAAGCAGTGGACTAAAATATGGCACATTTGGAATAAACATCAATGATAGCTAGACTACTCTAAATTATTTATGATAGAAAGTTAATATCTTGTAAGTTTTACATTCTCATAAAACTTTCAAGGTTGTTCATTTTTATACTAGCAGCCTAAAGCTTCTGTTCTTGTATATAATGAATATTATTCCTTAGTCATCAGTTCAGTCATGGCCTTTAATGGTAATTTCTACTCAAATGTTATAATTATTAATTTTATCAAGCTAACATTTATTAAGTGAGAGCTGATTATGTGCCATTTTACATATGAAAAGACTAAGACTTAGAAATTAATTTTTCCTAGGTCATATAGCTAGTTAGTGGCAGAAGCAAGAGTCTCAGTTTGGTCTGTCTGAAACGAATATCATTAAATAATATTATTTAAAAAAATGACTAGTAGGTATGGAGAAGCAACGTAGTTAATAATAACTGAGAAAAGCATTCAAATGAGAACTTCGTTTTCTTATCTGTTATTAGTAGGTTTACAAAAATTTCTAAATAAAATCTGCATTAATTTTATTTACAATATACCATGCCATATACATAATATAAATATAAAGCTCATTTTCTTACCACAAAGGGCAGAAAATTCATCTGGTTTAGCATAAGTCAATACTGCAGCTAAAGCCTCTCTCCAATTTTTAAGATCACAAGACTCGACAATCTCTTTCCAGTTCTTCATCACTACTGCAGTAATTAGCTTAGGAAAGGAAAACAAAAGGAGAATTAAAAGCTTTTGGTATATTGATAAAAATTAACTCTGGCTAATCAATCAATCTTTCAAAACTACTACTCACAGTATTTCATGAAAAATAAAGTAGCAGCAAAGCGAAGTATATCCTTAAACCAACTGACATAAAAGATATTTTCCTCAACAACAACAAAATCACACTAACATGTTTTATAAAATGCTGAGAAGGAGAACTATAGGGTGTTACCAAAACATTTAACAGGAGGACATGACTTTTAGTCTGATGGATCAGGAAAAGCTTTCTGAGCATACAGACATTTAAGATATGAAGTCAGAATTAATTTCATCGAGAAGGAAAAAACACTGCCGACCAATGGAACACTAGGGGCAAAGGCCTGGGAGAGAAAGGCACGTGGAGTGTGTAAGGAACTGAAAGGCAGCCAGTGTGGCTAAAAGATAACAGGGGAGGGAGTGACACAAGACAAGGCTGGGGACACTGACAGCAACCAAAGCTGCTGGGACTGAACACTGGGACAACTTTCATGGAAAGAAATTTAATATCATCAAGCAGGGGCTTAAAAATGTACAGACCCTCTGCGCCAGAAATTCCATTCCTAGGACTACAGCCTCATTAAACAATTAGAAATTCACACAAATCTTTAGGCACAACAAGGATGTTTACTGCTATCTCAACTACATTAGGAAAATATTAGAAACTACCTAAACATCCCCAAATAAGAGAAATAATAAATCCCTACTATAGAATATTATAGAGCAATTTAAAAATTTTTGTAAGAATCTTTAAATGATACGGGAAAATGATTACAATGTAAGTGACAATATTTATACGTAAAACCACACACATATATACCTGTATAATTGATTGTTTTTAAAAATTCTACAAATACATAGAAAGAGATACAAAAGGATATGTACCAATCTGATGGAAGAATTAGGGGGTATTAAAATTATTATCTTTAACATTTTCTATGTTCTAACTTTTCTACAATAAAAGTATTTCATTTAAAATATTACATATGTAAACAACAAAAACTGGGATAATCATGCCAAGCTATCAACAATAACTATTTCTGGGTCAAGGAATTATGGGTGGGTTTTTTTGTTCTTTACTGTTATCTGAATCTCAATTATCTATAATAAGAGTGCTTTGCTTTTATAAACAAATGCTGCTGTTTATTTTTAAAATAACATACCCTGGTGATTTTGCTTTGGGATTTTGCAAAGTACTTTTTCTGGGTTTGAGCCAAGAGTTCTTGTCCACCTGCTATGGCCAATATAATGGCATCAGCCATGCGGTTATCATGTAAACAAAGGTCAACAGCACTCTCAAAGTTACCCGTCAGCAAAGCCTGCGTAATTAAACCATCAATATCTGCAATAAAGAAATAACACACCCAAGTTAAAGTTTTTTGTTACAAGAAAAAAACACTACACCTATGAATTTTTACATACACACACAATGGAGAACACAATGCTGATTTCTGAATATTACTGGTGGATTAATTTCTAACACAAGCTGTTGATATCTATGGAAATATACTGAGATACATATAAGTAAAATCAGGTAAAATAACATATTTTCCAGATTGCCTAAAATGTAATAATAAAGATCATTTACAGTTTCTATCACATAGGTTTCAGATCATACCATCATTTTTAAGGTAGTGATTACATGTACTAAATGATAACTGAGTTCTTTTCAACCCTCTACCACCTGTGACAAAACGTTTCTAACTTAAACTCAGGGACTATTTGCTTTCAAATGGTTAAAAGAAATTAGAAATCAAAACCAACAGATTCTTACCCCCACTGATGGAGATGTTAAATGTTCCTCCAGCTGATGGTAGAAATTCAGATTCTTGTTTTTCCTCTTTAATGCGCTAAGGAGATGAAAAGGGCAGCAATTTAGCCAGATGAAACTGGAATAATTTACCAGCAAAACAAAATTTAAATATGATTATTCACTTACTGACTAGATGACATGCCAAGTTATCCCAGAAAATTTCTCAGATCCAAGTTTAAACTAAGAACTATGATTTCATTAAGTATTAACTCTCATTATACAATCATAAATAAAATCCAAAGTCCTCAGAAATAATGTTAAACAAACTTAAGTGTACATATCCATATTGGGAGCTCAGAAGATACTGAAGCTGAAGAATTTTTGTTTTCTTAGATACCTCAACTAACAGTAGCTTGAAACACACAAAATGTTTTATTTATTTTTAAATGTTTATTTATTTATTTGGCTGCACCAGGTCTTAGTTGCAGCTCACAGGATCTTCATTACTGCGTTAGGGATATTTAGTTGAGGCATGCGAACTCTTAGTTGCAGCATGTGGGATCTAGTTCCCTGACCAGAGATTGAACCCAGGCCCCCTGCATTGGGAGCACAGAATCTTAGCCACTTCCCACTTGTGGGAAGTCCCACAAGATGTTTTAAATTATACTATATTTACATCATTTTTTCTTTTTTTACATTTTTCTAATTTAGATCTTAAAACAACCTTGTTTCAACACATCTAAAAATTCTGTCTAATAGGTATAGTTATAAGAGTCTTTCGGTTTTAACTGACTCAGTCGTGAAAAAAAGAAAACCACCTGGCGTCCTTATATAAATGCAATATAAACAGATTATTTATAAATATACTAAAATTCAATTAGAGAGTTTGTGTTCTCTTAAATTAGTCACACCTGGAACAGCAGGTTGGTCTGGTAAAAATATATACAGTTCTGTTACAAATTTCTGAAACTACTTGTAAGACTGAGTAAAAATAAATTCAATATTTTCTTTCTTTAGAAGAAAAGAAATATAACGGAGGCATACTGCTGGCAAATACTTTAAATGCTTTCTCTTCTATGCATAAAAATTCAAAAGACGACAAAAAATAAAATGTGTCAGAGATTATAGAGAAATTAAAAGAAAAAACACATCTGTCTTACATGAGATAAAATATCTATCTTCTGTGCTCGTGTTACCTACACATCTGAATGTTAGTGCCTAGAATTCAAAGTCAGGAGCATTTTTGAATTGGATAATTTTAGTGTAGAGCACAGTAGAGCATCATCTGTTAATAATGCTTAATTAGTTAATACTAACTATTACAGGAGAATAACTATAACCTTAATTCTCTCCCCAACAAAAGAGAAGCATTTTAGAATTTAAAAACTGAAATTAAAAAATTGTAAAACTGGGCTTCCCTGGTGGCACAGTGGTTAAGAGTCTGCCTGCCGATGCAGGGGACACGGGTTCGTGCCCCAGTCCGGGAAGGTCCCACATGCCGCGGAGCGGCTGGACCCGTGAGCCATGGTCACTGAGCCTACGAGTCCGGAGCCTGTGCTCCGCAACAGGAGAGGCCACAACAGTGAGAGGCCCACATACCGCAAAAAAAAAAAAAAAAAAAAAAATTGTAAAACTTGTTATTCATACTGAGGAATAAATCAGATACTGATCTGATTATATTCACTAACAAACTTATCAAAAAAATCTTTTAACAATTTTTCAAATTTGCTTTCAAAAAGCAACTAATAAACTTTTATATATGGACTTCTGAAATATACATAAAGTGAAAAAATGCACAACTTATTATGTGCTGGTTATCTTTAGTGTGTAAGCTACTATGTTTTATTTTACATAATAATAGCATCATCAAGGGGAAGATATTACCACCTTAAACAACATTTTTTCAAATATTCTGAAAGCACACATTGATGACTGCTGTTTTGTTAAATATATATTTACCTATTAATTCACAAGTGTATTTACAAATGGCCCTCTCTTTGATAATACAGTTAGTCCAGTTGTATATAAATGAAAGTACGTTTCTTTAATGTATCCTACAATTCTATGTATTCCCAAAATTAGTTCAAATTTTCAGCAAGATTTTACCCATATCCTGTATTCCTGAGTTAAATAAATGTTACAAGATCCACTTCTAAGGATTTTTAATAATCATCTTGTAATAGTCTGTTTACTGAGGAATTATAACTTAGTAAGAGGTTGTAAGAAACTTTATATAATCAGAATATACCCATATCACAAAGAATAATGAAAAAGTCAAATATGAGATGAGAAACAAGAACTTGTTGATTAATTTTCTAAGATGAAATATAATTAGAAAGCAAGAAAAGTAAATTATAGAATTATATATTAGTGGCTTAAAAAAACTCAGAAAATTAAAAGGAAAATAATTAATGATACAACTCTGTTTTCAAGGACTCTTTTTACCTAGTTATAAAAATTGTCACTACAACTCAGGATGCATTTATAGTGAATCAGGACGATCAGATTATTTAGTGAAATATTCTTTACTTGGACTCAAAGTTCAAGATTAATTCAGAAGCTTATGCCACTGAGAGTGAGTTGTAAATATTAATGTGTCAAGAAAAAACATTACCTTTACATGCAATGCAATGTGGATTTCTGAATAAAGTATCTTTTCAATTTGACATCTTGATATGCATCTGACCAAACTAAGTCAATCTCACATCAGCTGTTAATTTTAAACCATATAATCCAGAAGCTAGGTCAGAGAACTAAAAATTTTAGAGATGATACTTCTATCAAATTAGTAAACAGACTTCTACCTTGAACATCTCTAAGAAAACTCCAGCTTTATTTTGGAACAAGTAGTCAAGAAAATTTTCCATATTTCAATGTGAGATGAACAAATATCACATATTTTCCCAATGTACTTAAAAATGAGAAAAATAAGTACCTCTCCCAAGAGCTGCTCTTCAGCAGCAGGGCTCTCCTCCCCATCACTCTGTGCTACTTGGTCAGAGTCTTTAAGAGCCTTTGGTACACAAAACAATGACAGAGGAAAGTGAAGAATGTAGCATTAAAAGGTTATTAGTGAACAAGGAAGACAAAAGACCCAACCAACAACATTCAGAGCTAGTTTAATCATAAGAAGCAACACTAAGTAAATTTATTTGAGGAACATTATTAGAGGAAAAGCAGGGAGCCATTACTGCTAAGACCTAACACTTCTTTCCTGCCAAATGTCCCTCAGCAACAAAGAGCTTAACGTTAAGTATCTGAGCAGTCTGATTTCGTTTTACCTCTGTTGTGAAATTCAAACATAGGAATTTCTACTAGCTATAACTAGCTCTACCTTATGCTATTTTAAAGAGAATTATTCATGTATTAAAATGCCTACAATAAGCATTTGTTTTTACAATGTAAAGCAATAAAACACATTTCCTAAATTATATTTTCTTCTTTATGACCTAAACCAAAATTTTAGAAGGTAGCTATTTTTAAAGGTCTTCTCTTACCACATCAGGTCCATCCACTTTGTTCAAAGCCGAAGCAATCTGAAATAAAGACAACAACTCAGCTACCAAATGGAATTCTATTTCAAGGCATATAGCAAATGTTCACCTCTTACTCCATTGTCATTGGCAAAAATCCAAAATTCAGATCAGGGGTAGCATGTTTAAGAAAAGAATAAAATTTTTGCAGAATTGATTCTCAATGGTGCTAGTTTCAGTTACATGGATCTATTTTATTGCTCATACGTCATCTTACTCTGCTATTCAAATTGTAAAACTAACCTCAAAACAAGCATGTTTCCTTCTACTTTGTTTTAAATAAAATAACTATAATTAAAAAAAATATTTCTTCAGAGACTTACTATGGAAAGAGCTGCTACTAGACGTATTTTGACAATCAAATTTTATTTCCTCATTTTTTGCTAACAGGTTTGCAGTAAAACTTTCATATTAATCTCTTGCAAACCAAGTTATAGCATCAAGAAGTTTAGACTAATAATAAAGTTAAATATAAAAAATCTAAAGGAGTGAGGAAAGATACATGACCAGTAAGCAGCGGAGCTGTGATGTGAGCTCAGGTCTATCTGACATTAAAGGGGACTAATCTTCAATGAGCTCAGCACTGACTGCCCAGAGTGCACAGTATCCAACCTGTTCCGCATATGCGATAACTCTGCAATGCTATAGAAGACTTCAGTCATTTTCAAAGAATGACAAAGGGTTAATACAAATTATACAAAGAATTCTAAATATATCCTTCAAGGTTTCCAAAGTCAGAGTGTTTTAACTGCTGTTTATGTCAACATTGTGGAATAATTATTAAGCCGCTCTGAGAAGAAAACTATAAAACTGGAATATGACCTCCTTTTTTAAAAAGTAATCTTTTTTTTTTACATTAAAATGTTAAGCAAATCACTTGGGCTTTTTGTTTATTCAGGTTTAGTAGAATAAAACACCCTTGTTCCAAAATATTTACTAGTTACTTGTGAGCTGGACCAATTTAATAAACAGTTTGGGAATTGTGGGCTGAAGGCATAAACAGCGGGGGTGCAAAACAGTATCCTCTTTTTCATCACTTAAGCTGTAGTGAATGCAGGGTGATCTCTTAAGTTTCCCCCTCTTTCCTCCAGGGCCGCTGGCTACACCTCCTCTTAAAAAACTAAATGTCATTCCCAGTGTTTGAGGTTCACAGCTTCTTTTCTTTCAAGGCCCAATTCTCCCTGACACAGCTCTTTAAATCGAGTTTGAATTAAAGGTGGTTCTAGCAGCTTCTAAATTCAGGTACAATGAGGAGTTTCACCTTTAACAATGTGTATGAAAAACTTTGGCAACCAAGCATAAATTCTTATTAAATGTTTACTGAATGATTTGAAACAATCTGTGTTGAACTTTTTAAAAAATAAAAACACCTATGCTACATAAATATTTTATTTGTGTAAGCACAGCCTTTAAACTCTTCCAAAAGTTTACCTTCTTTCCTAGGTCTTCTTTTCTATATCCTAGAAGTTCAAGGTATTTTCCACGAGAATCATCCTCAAAGTTTACCTTTAAAAAAAGACATATTCTTGAAACAAAGAATTGCATTTAAAGGCCTAATTTTTAATTAACTGCTCAAATTCCAAGCAGAATTATTAAAATTACCTAAAGTTTACTATATCAACCAAAAGGTTGTTTATAAGAGAATCCAAAGAAGTTTTTCCAAAGAAGTTATTTTTTAAAATAGTAAGCCTACTAGTAATTAATTACCCAGGCTGAATAAAACTTACTTTTAAACTAATTTTTGTAAAACCAAAGTCACGTCCAAAGGTTACATGAGTGCAAAACTCACATTATGTGAAACATGTGATGTCCTAAAACTCTTTCTTAAAACTAATACTTACTCACAAAATATAAAAATAAATTTAACCTGATTGCATTCAAGATTTCTTTTCTTTGGAAAACAGAATTGAGAAATAGATATTCCCATGGAGACAAAATGACAAACCGGAAAATTCTATTTATTATTCTACTGTCGTAAATGCAACTCAGTAAAAGGATTGAGAAATGCCTCCAACCTCTCTCCCCTATACCTATTCCCTCTTTCCCCATTTTCCTTAATTAGACCTACTACAAAAATTAAATACTCTGTGTTTTTATTATACTAAGCTCTATGTTCTAATTTAAAATAGGTCTGTTGAATGTTATGTCTCTCTCACTTAAAAATAGCTATTATATATTTTTTACTTATTAAAAAAGTATTTCATATTAGGCTTTTCACAGCAGAGAAGGAAGAACTCTTGACATAAAGTGTTAGGTCATGTACTCTCCATATGGTTTAATTTCATCAGGAGATCCCCAAATCACATTCTCTCGATTGTTTCTTCAACAGGAAGACAGATTTAGAATATGATGGAAATAGCTGAATTTGCAGATAATGAAATAAAATTGCTTAACACCAACTTTACCTTCAAAAAGGACCACACATTTTTCTCAAACTCAGTCTGAGAAGCATCAATCTTCTTCTGACAATAACTGACAAATCCTTGTGACTGCACGACCTGCTGAAGTTGGGCTGACCGGCTAAGGAATTCCTCTTCTGTCACGACCTGACTGATGCGCACGTGGTGCTGCTGCAGCTGCTGCTCAGCTCCCTGCTGAGGCTGTGTTCTGACACTCGCAAAGGTAACCAGTTTGCCTCCAAACTAGAATAGAACAAGTAAACAAAATCAGTTCCAACGACAAGGATGTGGCCCTCAAACGTACTGACTGTAAACCGGCTAAAGGAAAAGAACTCTGGCTCTGGATACAATTGGTGATACACTCCCCTACTCCACAATCTGACCCCAGCCTTCAATTATTATTCCTCTTCACACCACCCACCTTCTACATAAAAGGTCCCAGTTGCTGTGACCCACAATTTCTCACCTACTTGCTTTACTAACTTCCACATACTAAATGCTACTCCTCTTCAAAGCCTGGGCAAATGTCACCTCTGCCATCCCAGACGCCCTCAGTATATTATATATATATATATTTTGTGTGTGTGGTACGCGGGCCTCTCGCTGCTGTGGCCTCTCCCGTTGCGGGGCACAGGCTCCGGACGCGCAGGCTCAGCGGCCATGGCTCACAGGCCCAGCCGCTCCGCGGCATGTGGGATCTTCCCGGACCGGGGCACGAACCTGTGTCCCCTGCATCGGCAGGCAGACTCTCAACCACTGCACCACCAAGGGAAGCCCTATCTCTCTCTTTTGATTCAACTATTAGCTGTACGTATCTGCCTCCCTTTCTACTCTAGGCTCCACGTTTTAAAAGGTGGTGGATTATGCTGCTACAAAATATGCCATTTGACCTAAGGATTATTTTGAGCTGAAGAATACTGAAAAACAACAGAAGCAAGAAAGGCACCCTGACCTCCTCTTTTCTTTCTGAAAGCAGGAGATGAAACTCACATGTGAGAGCTGCTCTCCCTACACCAGGAGGAAAGATACATCCTTATCACCAGATATGGGAGTCCAGGATGGGAGAACTCTATACAAACAGACCTTGTTAAATAAAAATTATCTCCATCAGTCTCTACATATTTTAGTTACTGTTCCACAACTGCCATTCTTTGTTCAACCTAGCATATAAGCACTTAGGTTTTGCCACTCATTGGGGTCTTCATTTCTCTATGGGGGGGCTCCCATGTACATGTTTGCTGTCATTCTCCTATTAAGCAGGCTCAGAACTCTTCATTTGGCCTCTCAAATTCATTCCTCAGGTCTAGGTATTGATCTCTTCTGAAATCTCTTGATTTCTTTCTTTTACATTGCTATTTTTCTGCCTAATTCTTTTTGCACTGAACTGCTGTATGACTGCACATCTACTCTTGTCTTTCCCCCTTCCAAACCATACTACATACTCTCATCTTCCTAAATAATAGGCCTTTGATTACGTCACTTTTGGATTTAATTAATCTCTCATCCCTCTTGTCTGGTCTTCTCCACTATCTGCTCTCCTGCCTTTGAATCTTTGCTTTTATCACTTTCCGCTTTACTTACTGAATCCTAACCATCCATCTAGTTAGTTCCTTCCTTATCTAAGTAATTAAAACACTTATTATTATAAAATTATGTATGGACAAGGTTTAAAAGAAAAATCAAACTGTACAGAAAAGCCTCTCCGCCCCCCAACATAAGCTACTTGAGGACAGAGACTCTATCTAGTTCACAGGTATGTTTCCAGTGCCTAAAGCGGTACCTGACAAACAGAGGATGTTCACTATATATTCATCTTTGGAATGAAAAGTGCATGTCCACTCACTAATACTGAAGTATTATAAAGACAACAAATAACACTCCTTTCTTCCCCACGTGAGTCTGGAACCCAGTACGAGAGATGGAGAATCAAAATATCAGCTTTAGTGCTGTCGTAAGTGCTGCTAGGTTAGAGGCTATACTTTAGATGTCCAACCATAGTGGACCTTGTAACAATCAGAATGTAGACCCTCTCAAAAAGAAAAGAAGGAATGAAGGAAGGAGAGATAGAGAAGGAAGACAAGTTTAATAAAGTGGGGTAGGGAGAATGGTGCAAAGGTTGCACAACAAGGTGAATGTACTCAATACTGCTGAACTGTAAGTTTTAAAATGGTTAAAATTGTAAATTTTGTTATGTATATTTTATTACAATTTAAAAGAAAAAAGAAAAAAAGGGAGTAGGTTTCACTTTTCCCGAGAAACCTTTCTGAGTGATGAAAACTCACAAACATATCTCAAACTCAGCCCTCTTCCATCTGAGTGATCCTATAGTAACACTTTACTGTAAGTCCTTTGTGTTTATGGACCATAAAAGCAAATCCACCTACTGAAAAGGAAGCCCCAACAGGTCTTCGGACCCACTTGGGTGGCTTCTTCAGAGGCAACACTATACGATGCTGAGCAGTCTGCTGAGGAATTTGTAACGGGGGAAGGGGCTGTCCTGTGCCAAATGGATCAAGATTCCCAAAAGACGATGAAAGCTAAAAAATAAAATAAAGTGAGATTTTTGAAACTTATGCAAGACTATATTACATGTTTTCAAGTCATATCCAAGAAATTTTTATCACAATTATCCAATTAATTGGTATCATTGATCAGTAAAGTTATTTCCAAAATAATTACACAGTAAGATGATTTTTTTCAGGTGTTATAATAAAAAACCTTAACACTTCTTATTACCTTGTCAACTTGTTTCTGCCTTAAACCATCTGCACTCCCTCCCATGATAGAATAAACACTGATACGCCCATCGAAGGAAGCAGCTGATAAGACAGCAGGATTTCTGGGACACCACTGAATATCAAAGCACCACTGTGTGTTGGTGGGAAGTTCATATAACACCTAGACCGCAAAAAAAAAAAAAGTCAGAAAAAAGTATAGCCACTTTATAGCCAAAACAGCTGAATTAATATGATCAACAAATACAACTTTATTAAACATTTACTTTTACAAAGTATCCAGCCAGGAAAAACAACAATTGTAAAAATTTCTTTAAAGTACATTATGATAAAAAAAAAAAAAAGAAATGCTGATCAAAATTTTGACCAGATTTGGAATAAGTAAATCGTAAAAAATGAGGTTTTCCTGTTTTTACTGAAATGGTACTAGAGGATGCACCTGAAAGACCAGAATACTCTATTAGGGTCAACTTGCTGAACTCTAAAAGATCGATGGGGTCCTAGCCAACCGACTTTGCCTGCCAAGATCCAAAGAGCCACGTTTAGATTATTTGAAGATCAAATTTCAAAAAAAATTCTTGAGAAGGAAAAATTCACTGAGAAGTGAATTTGTCAAGTGAGAAAACATGTACACATCATTCTTATTACTGCAGAATCAAAAGAGAATTTGGCATTATCAGTTTTCTTTAGAAGGAAAAGAATATAGAAAAACTATTAAAAATGGCTGATATAAATAAATAATGTAATAATTGTTTGCTAACTTTACAATGTAATAATGTAATAATTGTTACTAACTCAGTGTGATGGTAACTGATGCTCTTAGGAGCACAGGTTTTATGGCTTTAAGAAATGAATCGGGCTTCCCTGGTGGCACAGTGGTTGAGAGTCCGCCTGCCAATGCAGGGGACACGGATTTGTGCCCCGGTCTGGGAGGGACAGGCCACAACAGTGAGAGGCCCGTGTACCACAAAAAAAAAAAAAACGTGAAATAAAAAAAAGAAATGAATCAAATTTACTTAACTTTGGCTTCCTTGACATTTAAAATAATGTTTTATTTTATAAGAAAATAAAGTGAAAAGGCATTTAGCCTGCTCCTCTTTGATGCTTGAACTGATTTATAAGACTATTAGCTTCTTGATATCTGAACCACTTGTCTATTCCTAATTTGCATTTGAATAAAAATCTACTACAATTTTTAGTTGCAGCATGCACTAAAAGTTTATTCCTTCAAAGTCCAAGCACACACAACTAAACATATGCAAAAAATCATTTTATCGAATTACATAGTTGAAAAAGAACAGTAATTTCCATGAATTTTGAACTCACTTGGGAAAGCACAGTGTAAAATGAAACACTTTCATTATTTGGTCTACAAATCTTATGAAGCAAAAATTATTATTTTTTCTCGTCTCCTCTAACATTAATGTTTCTATATTCTTACAGACATCACTGCAACTGAAAACTTTAAACCACAAATCAAATAACAAAAGTGCTTGCTTTAATTTTAATGTTACAGATTAAAAACTATTGAACAGGGCTTCCCTGGTGGCGCAGTGATTAAGAATCTGCCTGCCAATGCAGAAGACACGGGTTCCAGCCCTGGTCTGGGAAGATCCCACATAGCGCGGAGCAACTAATCCCGTGCACCACAACTACTGAGCCTGCGGTCTAGAGCCCGCGAGCCACAACTACTGAGCCCACGCGCCTAGAGCCCGTGCTCTGCAACAAGAGAAGCCACAGCAATGAGAAGCCCGCACACCGCATCGAAGAGTAGCCCCGCTCACCACAACTAGAGAAAAGCCTGCGTACAGCAACAAAGGCCCAATGCAGCCAAAAATAAATAAATACATAAATTAATTAATTAAAAACAAAAAAAAACACCCACCAAAGATACTTATTTTTACTAGCATACCATCAGGGCAACTAGGAAGGCACTTGCAATAAAAGTTTAAAAGCTGTAATTAGAATCTATGGTGTCTTGCCCACTAGTGAAAGAGAGGGAAACCATTCAACCATTAAGAAGAAGAAAAATAATAGGTAAAAGAGGTTTTTAGCCCACAACCCAAAGCAAATGAAATTATATTTATATAATATTTATATTTAATAAGGTAAAATTCCCCATCTAAGTTTCCATGGGTAGAACATATGACAAATATTTATTATAAAGTATTATATTCTTGCTGTACAGTTCAGAAGAGAGATTAAAAACCTGCATCCACTGATTTCCAAAAATCAAAGAGGATCTTCAGGAAAGGTAAAGCAAGAAAAAGACCCAAACCTTGAACACTCCTACTTTGAGGACACTTATTTCCAGAAAACACAGTAAATAAATCAAACCAAGTATTTCTGAGTCTAGTTAAACACCTTTGATTGGAAATGGCGGGTGATTACTAGGTTCAAAGACACTATTTCAATGATTGATATCCCCAGATGAAACAGCTGAGCTTAGATAATGCTCATAATAAAATCTCTGCTAGAGTTACATTTCACATACACCTCCGTCTACTTTCACATTCTTAATTTTAATCATGTACTAAAGAATTCATATGGAAATTTTCTTATTCAACCAGAGATAAAATATTATAATAGCTGTAAGTTTGAGAAACATTTCCTCCCCATACCTCTCCTGTGTTTGGGTTGGAACAGAGAATCTTAGCATCTTTTCCACAGCTCAGCAACAATTCAGGATCCGCCATGCTCCAAGCAATTGCCAAAATCCCCCTATAAGAAACACAAAGAGATGAAGAAATTTTTAATCTTGAGAAAACCAAATTATTTTTCTCTAGGCTTTGGAGACACACACTGCTAAGAGAAGTATAATTTCATATAATCTTTCTGGAAAGCAACTTAGCAATGTGTATGCTCTTTGATCATTACAAAGATACTCAATATAGTATGCAGTGTATGACAGCAAAAAATGAAAACAAATGCCCAATAACACGGACAGCGTAATAATAAATTGCAGATCATCTTTTAAGGAGAAAATATGTAGTTAAAAATTATGCTGTAACCTACTAGAGAATGGATTTGAGGATATGGAGAGGGGGAAGGGTAAGCTGTGACAAAGTGAGAGAGTGGCATGGACATATATACACTACCAAACGTAAAATAGATAGCTAGTGGGAAGCAGCTGCATAGCACAGGGACATCAGCTCGGTGGTTTGTGACCACCTAGAGGGGTGGGATAGGGAGGGTGGGAGGGAGGGAGATGCAAGAGGGAAGAGCTATGGGAACATATGTATATGTATAACTGATTCACTTTGTTATAAAGCAGAACCTAACACACCATTGTAAAGCAATTATACTCCAATAAAGATGTTAAAAAAATTATGCTGTAGAAATCTGTTTCTTATTATTATACACTGTTCACCAATGAAAAAAGGTTAACTCTGTACATACATTTGTATAAAACATATAATTACATTAAATACTTGCATAAATGGGGTTATGTATATATAAGGATATGTACAATAAAAGTTTTACCTATGGATGGGTAGGAAATCTATTTCATGTTTCCTACTCTTTGTTTATACTAACTTTCTACTTTTCATTACTGGAGTAGTTCTCCTATTACATGAGTTTTTTTTTAACTAAAAGGAAACATTTTAAATTTGCCTCACAAAGAAATATTACAGATCTAAATACTAAAGATTTGATTTTATAATTCTTTTTGTGTTTTAATATCCTTTGGATTTTTTATACTAAGTATAAACAGAGTAGTATTTTTGGTAGATATTTTGAAGATTAGCATCCCCTGTAAAAATAAAAAAAACCCTCTATCCCACCATCCAGAAAAAAGTGCTATATAATAGTTTGTTTTTTCTACATTCATGCCTCTGCTGTTTAGAGATGAAAGAAGGAAAGTTAACATTACCAGACCATGAAGAAAAATACTAGAAACTACGATTTAAATACTGGATACTAGAAAATAGTAGAAATACAGCTAGTAGATAACAGGGACTAGAAAAACACTAGAAACTAGAATTACGTTTGTGTATTTCTTAAAACAAAAACATATAATAAATATACAAATTAATAACCTTAAATTTTCCTGAAAACATTACAGTAATTCTAAGATACAGTTTTTCAATTTCCAAAATACAGATAAACTTTATCATCAAAGAATATATTATTTTTATTTTCCCCAAAAGTTGTTTTTAATTTGATGATATTTCTTACAGTCTAAGTCCTCTCAGAATCAGGAAAATACGCTATAGGAAAAGGACCCAAATTATTTAAGAATGCCTTTTGTTTCCAACATTTTATTTTATTTTATTATTTTTCTTCAATATTTTATTTTTTAAGCATTAAAATCTTTGTAAAAATTATAAGGATAGTGTGATATACACCCTTATACTCCTCACCTAGATTCACTGATTTGGCTACATTTACTTTATGTCTTTCTCTTTCTCTCTCTCTACATATATATATTGACCATTTGAGAATTAAATGCAGCTATTATGAGATGTCACTTCTACACTTATCTCTGGGGATAAGAACATTCTCCTATATAATCACAATACAATTACATACTGAAAATATTTATCATTTATATGCAATACTTTAGAGTCCATATTCAACTTTCCCCAATTGTAGCAATAATGAACTTTTATTGTCTCCGCTCTTTAGAATCTAATCATGCATGTCAAAAATTTCAAGGTATGTCAAGAATGCCTTTTTAAAGAAATCAATATCATATTTAATATCACATGTTAAGGAACATTTAGGTTCTTACTAAGTATTAAAATCACTGAATTGTAGAACTGGAAGGGACCTTAAAGATCATATTATCATAATATACTCCAACTCTTGCATTTACGAGAGGGAGAAAATTGAGAACTAGTGAGGTTGATTTGCTCCTGGCACCCAGTATGGTATTCTATCTTGCTAAATTATGACCACTCCTAAAATTGGCAGCAGAATGTAATGTTAAGACCATAGATACTAGGATCAGTATGTATGGGTTGGAAGTCAGCACTTGACTAGTTTTGAGACCTAAGCCAAGCTTATTAGCCTTGCCAAGCTTCAATTTCCAATGTGTAAAATGGGATAATAGTATTTACACCATAGGTTTGTTATGAGCCTAAATCAAGCTAACATTTGAAAGTTTGGGATTAACATATACACACTGCTATATTTAAAACAGATTCCCAACAAGGACCTACTGTATAGCGCAGGGAACTCTGCTCAATACTCTGTAATAAAAGGGCAGGGATTTTTGTCTGTTATATTACTGAATCCTAGCACAGTGCTTGGTACAGAGTACATGTTCAATAAGCAAGTGTTGAATGAGTAAATAAAACCTTACCCAATGTGAGAAAAATATTAAAACGCCTCAGAATCATCCTTTCTTTACAAAGAGCTTATTGAAGCATAATATCTAAACAGGATTACATTCTGACCAGACTCTTTTCTCCTATATAAAGAAGCTCAAGGAGAGGTCACAAACCTTAAGACTTCTCAAAGTGTGTAATTCCACTATGGGGCGGGGGGAGGGAAGGCGGGAAGGGATTTAAAGTTTTAGTTTACATATCCCCAAACAGGAAAGAAGAAAAAAGCCCAAAGTACTTAGAAAGTACTATAACATTAAAAGGGATTTGTTTCTCGTTTAAAAACATTGAACAAATGTGCATGAACTCCCTGGGTACCTGAATATTAATGATAGGAAATGTGCGTAATTACAAACTAAATTTTTTTTTTTTTTTTGGCCACGCTGCGAGGATTGCAGGATCTTAGTTCCCCAACCAGGGATGGAACCCGTGTCCCCTGCAGTGAAAGCACAGACCCCTAACCACTGAACCAGCAGCGAGTTCCCACAAACTAAATTTAATGTTACTAAAACTAACACAAGACAATGCTCATACCTTTTTTAGAGCATCCACACATTTATTAAAATTAAAGGCAGAATGAACCACCTAATTTCTCAAAAATGTTTGCTTTTTAAATTAAGATAAACACTCAGGGAAGAGATATGGGAACATATGTATATGTATAACTGATTCACTTTGTTATAAAGCAGAAACTAACACACCATTGTAAAGCAATTATACTCCAATAAAGATGTTAAAAAAAAAAAAGATAAACACTCAGAAATAAAACAAACTTTTCAATTGTTGCTTGACATTTAATGTTATGGAAGACTCTTGATAAGTATGATGAACCAAATAAAGATCAAACTGTATAAGGTCATGAGTTGTCCCAAAATGTTGTGATATACTAGAATTTTGATCTATTAACTGTTATTTGAAATAAGTAGTGGAAAATCCATTAACACATTTTCATGTTTTTGTGTTATGATTTGATTATCATTTTTTGGTATAGAATATCAGATGACTATTGCTTAAAATAAAAATAAACCATTTACATTGACTTTTACAAGACAGAGACAAAGTAGATTCCCTAATTTAAAAAAATTATCTGGGACTTCCCTGGTGGTGCAGTAGTTAAGAATCCACCTGCCAATGCAGGGGACACGGGTTCAAGCCCTGGTCCGGGAAGATCCCACATGCCACGGAACAACTAAGCCCGTGCGTCACAACTACTGAGTCTGCACTCTAGAGCCCGCGAGCCACAACTACTGAGCCTGTGTGCCACAACTACTGAAGCCCACGCACCTAGAGCCTGTGCTCCACAACAAGAGAAGCCACCGCAATGAGAAGCCTGTGCACTGCAATGAAGAGTAGCCCTTGCTCACCACAACTAGAGAGAAAGCCCGTGCACAGCAAAGAAGACCCAACCAAAAATAACTAACTAACTATATAAGTAAATAAAAAAAATTACCTGATAATTCAAAGTAGCAAGTAAATACATTTTTTAAAATACACAAATTAAGTGTTTTTGGAAGAGCAGCAAGATACCTGGCATGGTTTTCCAGGACACGGAGTGGAGAGGAGGCAAAGCGAAGATCCCACATCTGGATCACTGGTAACCTGTCATCCTCAGAGGCAAGGACCATCTGAGTAGCAACATCAGGATGCCACGCCAACCCAGAGCAATGCATCTGTACATAGTTAAGGCTCACATTTTTATCAGTCATACTATTTTATTTTATTTATTTATTTATTTTTAGTCATACTATTTTATGAAAAGCCAAAATGAACATGAGGAATATGCCATTGTTAAAGCAAACAGTACCAAACATCAGCTCAGGCTTATTAAAAAAAAGAATTCTTATTTATTTAATCATTATTTTAATCTATTTTTATTTATTTAAAATTTCAGTTTATTAAAAAACCCCATACAACTATTAAATTCTATTAAACACTCTTAAACAGTAGTATTAAACATAAAAAGTTTAAAGGTTTTCAATTCAGCCAACCCTTTGATACATAAAATCATTCTGCGCCAGAATAATTCTATACCAAAAATGAGTTCTCCTGTCAAAATTGTAACTAGGGGAAAAGTTTTATATAAATTTAAAATTTAAAACTTTCAGAAAAATTAAAATAGATAAGATTTAAATGACAAAAAAATTCATAACTTTCCTCTATTTCACCATAAAAATCAAGATAAAGTGTCTAAAGCAACAACTACTATTTCAATTTTCACATGGGATAAATTAACATTATTATTGAGAACTACCTGGAAGTTCAGATCCTATTAAGTATTCCAAAAGATGACTGAAATGTTTATTGTATACTTTATTCCACTGAAACTTGTTTTAAAATTTTTGACTCACTGAAAAATAATACCCTGAAGAAACATTCTTGTAAATAATGTTTTTTGTTGTTATTATTGTTGTTTTTAAGTTATATATGTATTCTCT
Organism: Delphinapterus leucas; assembly: GCF_059928025.1. Taxonomy (NCBI): domain Eukaryota; kingdom Metazoa; phylum Chordata; class Mammalia; order Artiodactyla; family Monodontidae; genus Delphinapterus; species Delphinapterus leucas. Next base: position 96,670,324 of record NC_143133.1, read on the forward strand.
GATTTAGGCAAACTCGTTTTTTTTTAAATGTCCAACTAAACAATGTAATTAAAAACAAATTAACAAAACAAGGCCTAAACTGTGTCTAAATTACTTTATAGCACATGATGACATAATATTAATGAATCTATAAAGCTGAAAATGTAATGTGTTATACAACAGCATATACTGTGTTAAGTGGGAGAACATCAGCTCACTTTAGCAGTACCTAATCAGAAAAGATGAAGCCGGGAGTCTGGAAACTACAGCTTCACAGTCATAAAATTACTAGCAGGGAAAATTTTTACATTCTTGAGAAAGCTAAAGATGAATTAAAAAGTTGCTATAATGCTTTGGAACAGCTAGCAAAGCAAAACAACCAGTATATCATGGAATAACCCCCTTGATTAACCAATCTTTTTCTTCATCATTAATATATCCAGTGTGGTTTAGTAGGAATTTTATTATTTTCCCCAAAGGAAGAAACCTCTCATTCCAACATGATTGGTCCATAAAAAGACAGGATTAGACTTTATAGAAATTTGATTTGTTGCCTACTCTGACAAACTATATAGGAATAGCTACAGCAGGAATAAAACATGTTTGTCACAAATCAATCACAAACTTACCCTGTTACTATGATCACTGACTTTGATGATGGGTTCGTTTTTTCTAAGATCCCACACAGTGGCCCGGCCACTGGGATTGGCTGATGCCAAAATATGCTGAACTTGTCTGTTCCATGCAATGCAGCTGATATCTTCTGGGGGCTATAAGGAATAAACTACTAAAAGCCATTTCTCAATAATAATCAAATTTAACTACAAAATCTAATTCTTTTTAAACACTGGATTACTTAAAAATCGGATCTATTCATTCCCAAAATTTATTTTTATATTTTTAAGTTCTCAACATCATGCAATAGAGTTTAAAGCTCAGGTATATGCCAATTCAAGTATTTTACCTTGTTTATCACCAGGCATTTATTAAGCTCCTGTTACAAACCAAGCGCTGTTTCTTTACTTTGCAACTGCTCCAAGGTAGACAACAGACCACAAAGTAGATGCTGGTCAATATGACAGACATCTAAGCAGAGCAAAAGTTACAACCTAGACCTAGAAAACTATCTTTAATAAATGGTAGGCCACACACTATTATTATGCTACCTTTCTGATTGCCAAAATGTTACGGCCCATTATAATGGCCACTCAAATTGAGTAGTCCATACCAGGGGTCCCCAACCCCCGGACCGGTACTAGTCCACGGCCTGCTAGGAACCAGGCCACACAGCAGGAGGTGAGCGGCCGGTGAATGAGCGAAGCTTCAGCTGATCTGTATCTACAGCTGCTCCCCATTGCTCACATTACCGCCTGAGCTCCACCTCCTGTCAGCATTATGGTGAGTTGTGTAATTATTTCATTATATATTACAACGTAATAATAATAGAAATAAAATGCACAATAAATATAAGGCACTTGAATCATCCCAAAACCACCACCCCCACCCCAGTCCGTGGAAAGACTGTCTTCTGTGAAACCAGTCCCTGGTGCCAAAAAGGTTGGGGACTACTGGTCTATACAACATAAAGAAACTCAAGGAGGCAGGGGGAGGACTGTTCTTTCTCAACTTATTAGAATTACATAAGAAACAGGTTGAGTGTTTTTTTTAAAAATAAGTTTCCTCTCTAGTCTATGATTTTTATTATAAGGTTGGATATTGTTAAGATACCATATTATATAAAATACTATACTATATAAAATATTATACCTAAGAAAATTGTTAAAGACTTGTCTATTTTATTTACTACCATAAGTCTAGTATATCAAACAGTGTCTGGCAGATGGTAAGTGCTAAATAAATATTTACTGTTGAAGGATTCACTGATACTCTAAAGAAACATATTTATTAATACTTTACTATGTTTGAGGAAAATCAGTGACATTTAAAAACTGATTTTAAACAAATATATTCTGTATGAAAAAAACAAAGTGTAGAAAAACTGATTTTGGTTCTTTTGATTACATTGAAATCAATGTAATACCTGCGTTTTGGCTCCTGGTGTCATTGGAGTTGCAAAATTGTTTAAATCCCAAATGTAGATTTCAGATTCATTAGCACCAGAGGCCACCAGATTAGTCTGTAATAAGAAACAATTAACAACTAAATAGCACTTACAAATAATTAAGAGAACTCAGAATAATCCAATTCAGGGCTGGAAAGACCTGTCTGTTTTAAGGCACATAATTTTTCTAATTAAAAAAGCAAAATGCATGAATTCCTAAAAACTATGCATAACAATCTGAAATGTATATAGTTTTTTAAAGAAACATTATAAAATTCTATTAAACTAAAAAGACAATACATCTACTGACATTTTAATATAAGACATTAAAAAGTAATTGCATGGATAAATTCTTAATTATGCAACTATATGGGCATTACTGCTTGTGGTTTGCATCTCTGGAAGGGGCCCTGTTGTGGGAGACAAAAATAAGTCACCAATTATTGCTTCAGACAAATAGCCAAATCCTAAAATAATGGCATCTATCTCAGGATACCTCAAAGCCAGCCTCTGGAGCTGGACCAAGATAGGGCTAGTAAAATCTCTTGTCTTAAATCCTCACATATTTACGTATTAAAAAATTTCTTTTATTGAAGTATAGTTGATTTACTTCAATTAAAAAAATATAGTTGTTTTAGTTTCTGGTGTACAGCAAAGTGATTCAGTTATATAATCATATTCTTTTCCATTATGGTTTATTACAGGATATTGAATATAGTTCCCTGTGCTATACAGTAGGACCTTATTGTTTATCTATTTTATATATAGTAGTTTGTATCTGCTAATCCCAAACTCCTAATTTAGCCCTCCCCTAGCCCTTTCTCCTTTGGTAACCATAAATTTGTTTTCTATGTTTGTCCTCACGTATTTACATTTCATTTATGCTTAATCTTGTTACATTTCGTTTATGTTCAATCTAGTTCCTGGTGGCACAATTTTAGGGTCAAAAAGACCCTAAAATTGTGATATGAAGTACAGGAAGATAATGAGGTTCATATACTGACCTTCATCCTTTACTGTTCACTCTCATTAATACTTCTATAAACAACTGACATATAACTATGAAAACAGAGGAATTCTGGTAGTAGCCACCTATGATACAAGACACTAACCAAAAATCAGCAGCTGTTTAATCCAATTAACAAAGGAATTAGCTATCTAATCTAAAGAGTAGACACAGAAATGAAGAAGTTAGGGTTTCTATATTTCTATACGCAAAGTATCTATAATACAAGAAAAATAACTATTTTAAACTTTCTTAATATTCAGGCTTCCCTGGTGGCGCAGTGGTTGAGAGTCTGCCTGCCGATGCAGGGGACACGGGTTCGTGCCCCGGTCTGGGAAGATCCCACATGCCGCGGAGCGGCTGGGCCCGTGAGCCATGGCCGCTGAGCCTGCGCGTCTGGAGCCTGTGCTCCGCAACGGGAGAGGCCACAACAGTGAGGGGCCCACGTACCGCAAAAAAATAAAAAATTAAAAAAAAAAATAAAAAAAAAGATAATATTCATTTTCTGGTTATACTCAAGTATCCTAATAATTCAAGATCTTTATTTATTTATTTTTAAAATTTATTTATTTTTGGCCGTGTTGGGTCTTCATTGTTGCATGCTGGCTTTCTCTAGTTGCAGCGAGTGGGGGCTACTCTTTGTTGTGGTGCGCGGGCTGCTCACTGCAGTTGCTTCTCTTTGTTGCAGAGCACGGGATCTAGGCACATGGGCTCAGTAGTTGTGGCGCACGGGCTGAGCTGCTCCGCGGCACGTGGGATCTTCCCGGACCAGGGATCGAACCCATGACCCCTGCATTGGCAGGTGGATGTTCAACTGCTGCACTACCAGGGAAGCCCTTGAACCCTCCATTCTTCAAACAAATACACTCACTCATCAATCTGCACAGGCACAGTTTTAGTTTTCAATTCCAAGACTGAGGCACAGCAGATTCATATACTTATATAAAATAAGCAGCACATTATCTCAAGAATTAAGAATAAATGTCAAAAGTCTAACCTGGAAAATGTTCACATCCAAGGCTCTCACTGGGCCAGTATGTTTGTCATTCTGGGCAATCACAACTTCCTTATCACCAGCTATAATTTTAGAAGGATCATAAAGAATAATATTTCCATTTTCACCACCTGCAATCAGAACTCCAGAGACATCTCCTTTGGAATCCATCTTATGAGGCCCCCAAATCAACTTGTGGTACCTTTAAGAGAAAATGAGCAAAATAACTCTTTTTTGAAGTCAAATAAATGTAGAAAAGAATCTGAAATTATACATTTAATTGTTTTCATAAATACTTCAAAAACACTGCTTCTCCTCTATTTCTGGTAACTGCATAACTTGGTGAAATGGCATTTTAGTTTTTATTTATACTCATACATACATGTTTCATTTTGTAATCTTAAAGAGTATAAAAACTCTTTTGTAGAGCTAATATGACAAAGTACACTTGATTTGTGTGTCAAAAGATATGAGCTTAAGAATGGTTTTACCATTTAGAATCTGTGAGACCCTAAGCCAGTTACTTTGGTTCATTTATAAAATAGAGCTAATCAACCACCTCCCTGATTTTACTTGACTACAGAAGTACTCACTAACAAATTACCTGTTAAACCGTAAAGGAGTTAAGGGAGTCATCTGAAATTTTCTAAGAAAAATAATGTATTCTGAGAGTAGAAAAGTGACATCAAAATTATGTCTACTATGACAAGTACCCCATTGGTGGAGAATAAAAGATTATGGTTTGGCAAGGTGGCAGCGTGGAGATATACAAGACAAATGGTGGTGAGGAGAAAAACTGCTAGACGAAAGGTATCTGGGGTTCCCATCACAGTGGGAGGGCTTGGAAGACTATGGGAGGTCCCATGAGACTCCATCATCTGAACTGTATTGTTAGCTAAGGTAAAATTCTTCCCCAAAACTTGCCAAGCTATTAAGGCAATAAAGCATATTTTACTACTCAAAGAAAAGTGTCCTTCTCTGCATTATAATACAGCTTAAGTACTTGGAAAGGTGATCTAAACACCTATTGTATCAGAAATCATGTCAATAAAATTCTCTGTGAAATGTATTTTTAAATATAGATAAGTACAAGGGGAAAAAAAAAACCAACCTCCATTCAGGGAAAATCACTATTAACATCTTAATATTCATCCAACTACTCCTTTTTCTAGTCGTACCTACCTTTTTTTTGTAAACAGGTGAGATAAAGGAGATAAAAGAAAGTAACTCAACTATATCATAAGAAAAAAATACTACAAACTAGAGCCTCTCCTTCCTATCCTACACATAACAGTCAGTAGTAAAAAATTCAATAAAACAGATAGACACTTCTTTTGCTTCCGTAGAAATGCACTCATATATTTTTTCACAAAATATTTCACGTCATTGATAGTACTCCTTACAGTTTCTAATAATGGAACATTTGTAGACACACTAGGCATCAACCACAACATATAACTGAATAATCATGTGAATTTAAAGTTGAATCTCATACCTGTGAGAAGAGGAGAAAGTGGCACAAGATTTCATATCCAAGGACGGATCAGAAAGGTCTAATTCAAATATCTCAAGAGAAGCACTGGTACTAAATGTTGCATCCAATTGTTGAGCAGATGTTCCTACAGAAAATACATTTATGGTAACTACACATGCAAAAATAAAAGACTCAGAGAAAACCATACAAAATAATGCACACTTTTCAATTATCTCACTCATGAACGCTGCACTAGTGGTTGAAATCTCAGCACATACACCACTGAGCAGATGCTTAAATTACTATAGCAATAAGATTCTGATGCAAGGCTCAGAGATGATGTTTGTACGAGTGGGTAGTGAAGATAATTTTTTAAGCCTACAGATATTTTAAAACCTCTCTGTATAAACAGCCCCATGCTTATAGTTACAAATGATATAACTCCAACTCTTTTTATATAAAAATGCTAGCATCAAAACTGTTCTTCATTCATTCAAACTGATATTTTATTAACTTTTTTACATGTTATCTATTGTGCTTAATACTGGAGGAATAAAGATAAAGCACAATTCTATGAAGTGGGGAAGACACTCTAAATGTAACAGACCATGATTAATGCTATGATGTACAAGCACAGAACTCAGCTGATCCGAAGGTTGGACATTATCTCGCCAGGGAAGGAGAGACTTTCTAGGAGATGAAGCTTGAACTGAATTTTAAAGGACAAGTGTAAATAAGTCAGATGCGGAAGAGAAGGAATTAGGTGACTCATACTATCTTCTCTCTGTTGAGCTTACCTGTAGCTAGGTAAATGGGATGATTCTGGGCAGGGCTCCATGCCTGCATGGCTGTACGATCTATTTCCTTTAACTTCATCCTGCTAAAGAGAATATTTCACACAGAAATATAATAAACATGTAATATGGAACAAAGAAACTTTTTTTTACATAGAAATATACTAGACAAACCAATACATCATTAGTAGTGCTGGAATGCCAGTAAGTCAAATTGGTCTACGTATCATTTGTTGGGAAATGTTCAATATTAGAAAGAAGAGAAACTTGTTAAATTATTTTGAGACAAATATAGGGCTATTCTAACTGTTTACAGATTATAGCTCTTCAGTTGAAAAATCAGTCTGGAAAGAAACCTGCAAAAACAGGGACAGTATTTGGTTAATTAATCTTGGTACACAATATGTTTCTCAGACAAGACAATATGGGTGGCAGTATATCAGGGGTAAGAGACGGCACATAATAAACAAAGTGCATCTTCCTGGAGCAGGATTACTCAACAATAAGAGCAGTTTGAAAAATTAATTTAAATTAAAACAGGCTAACACAGAGGAGAATAAAGCAAACCCTCAGATTTGATAAAGATAAAGCACAAAATTTTTTTTGAATGGTCACTCCAAGTTACAAACCCACATGCCATTATTTTATATATTCTCTGTTAAAGTTACTCTGGTAGAAGAATTCAGGAGGTACTGTGCTATAGCATTAAAAAAAAATTTGTTATTTTACATAAATGCATTCACATGGCATACTATTCCACTGTAAGATGTACCATAATTTAATTACTTAGTCTGCTACTGATGAACACCTGAGCTGTTTCTAATCTTTTGCTATTTTTACAAACAATGCTGAAATGAATGGCCATATATACGTGTTATTTCATTCATGGGCAAGGAAAGCTGTAGATTTCCAGAGGTAAAACTGATGCATTAAAGGATAAAAGTAATTTTAATTTTGATGGATACTCCCAAGTTGCCCGCCATGGCAACTGTACCTTTTCATACTCCCAAGAGTAATCCATAAGGAGCTGCTGCCCTACAGACCTTCCAGGGTAACCAGCACAATAGGTGAAAAATGTTAGCTCTGGATAGTTGTAATTTGCATTTCTCATACTATAAATAACGTTGAACATCTTTTTTTATATGGTTATGGGTCATCCATATTTCCTTCTCTGTCACCTTTTCTGTCTATTCTTGTCTATATCATTTGCCCATTTTTCTATTAGGCTATCAGACTTTATCTTTGATTTTGCTTATTTTTTTTACCTTTCACAAAATTTCCATTTTTTAAAAATAGATTTTATTTATTACAGCAGTTTCAGGTTCACAGAAAATTTGAGTGAGAAGTATAGAGAGTTCCCACATACCTCCCTCCCTTGCCCTCTTGCCTCCCAAACGCAGCCTCCCCACTCATCAACATCTTGTACAGCGCAGTGGTATATTTGTTACAATCAATGAATCAACACTGACACATCATTATCAACCAATGTCTATCGCTTCCACTAGGATTCACTCTTTGTGTTGTACATTCTATGGGTTTTGACAAATGTATAATCCACCGTTTTAGTATCATTCAGAAGCTTCCCTGCCCTAAAAACTCTCTTGTGCTCCACCTATTCATCCCTCTCTTCCTCTGTCCCTCCTCTTCCCTCCCTCCCTGGTAACCACTGATCTTTTTTACTGTCTCCATAGTTTTGCCTTTTCCCCGAACATCATTTAGTTACAATCATACAACATGTAGCCTTTTCAGATTGGTTTATTTCACTCAGCAATAGGCATTTAAGGCTCCTCAACGTCTTTTTGTGACTTGATAGCTCATTTCTTTTTAGCACTGAAAAAATATTCCATTGTATCAGTGTACCATGATTTTTATTTTTTTACAGTCAAATTTCTCACTTTAAAAAAACTGGTTTCTGAATTTTGATTAGTTAGAAAAGGCTTTCTGCATGCTACAGTTATGAAGACATTCATCAATAGTTTTCTTCTAGCAAATTCATTTATGGCTTCTTTTTTTTTTTTTTTTTGCGGTACACAGGCCTCTCACTGTCGTGGCCTCTCCCGTTGCGGAGCACAGGCTCCGGACACACAGGCTCAGCGGCCATGGCTCACAGGCCCAGCTGCTCCGCGGCATATGGGATCTTCCCGGACCGGGGCACGAACCCGTGTCCCCTGCATCGGCAGACGGACTCTCAACCACTGCGCCACCAGGGAAACCCTACTTTTTTTTTTTAAACTAAACTTCAGAATAGTTTTTGTCTAATTCCAGAAGAAAAAAAGAACGTTAGTGTTTTTTATTGAACCTGTACCCAAATTAGTAAATTAATTTATGGAGAACTGACACAATGCTGAATCTTCCTATCAAGAACTTGGTGTCTTTTGATTTAAGCCTTCTTTTTTATCTTTCAGTATCGTTTGAAATTTTTTTGATATATTGGGTTTGCTTACTCCTAAGTATTTTCTTTTGTTTGTTTGTAAATGTGGCTTTTTTCCCTTCCATTATAATGTCTATGTTCTTATCGTTATATGAAGGCTAATGATTTCTTTACATTCATTTTTAATTCTGCTATCTTATTGAATTCTCTTCTTGAAGTAGTGCTTCAGTAGATTCTGTTGGGTTTTCCACATATACACTCATACCATGTGCCAACAGTGACAGTTATTTCCTCATTTCAAATTGTCATTCCTCTGATATCTTTCTCTTGTGTGAGCTAGCCAGTACTAATAGTACCATATTCAAGAGTAGTGATAACAGCGATATTTTTGTCTTGTTTTGTTCTTCAGTGAGAAAGCCTATTGTATCACCATTGAGCATGGTTTTGGAATTTGAGATATACATACATATATTTTTGTGTGTATATATACATATATACACACGTTTATATCTGTACAATATACATATATATACAAATATATATATGGAAATGGCCAATGATTACTGTTTTACTGAATGCTATTCATAAAGACTGGGTGTTGAATTTTGTCAAATGCTTTTTCATTAGGTAATTGGAGATGATCATATGATTTTTCTCCCTAGGTCTACCAATAAAACAAATTACACTAACAGATTTCCTAATATTGAACCATCTTTTCATATGCTGAATAAACTTCTCTTGACCATGATGTATTGTTCTACTACTGTGCTGCTAGATTTTGTTTGTTTAAAAGTTTCACTCCTAGAGCCTTAAGTGAGATTCAATCGATAGTTTTCTCCTTTTGTACAGTCTTTGTCAGGTTTTGGTATCAATGTTATACTTGCTTCATAACAAATGTGGGAGTTTTTCTATGTTCTGGAACACTTTCAAAAACAGCATTGGAATTACTGGGTCTTTAAAGATTTAACAGAATTCTCCTGTGAAACATCTGGGTCTGGTGCTTTTTGGGGGAAAGTACTCCTTTGGTAATTTTCTCTATTTCTTCTATGGATATTGATCTATTTGAAATTTTAAAAAATTAATTAATTAATTAGGCTGCATTGGGTCTTCGTTGCTGTGTGCAGGCTTTCTCTAGTTGTGGCGAGTGGGGGGTACTCTTCGTTGTGGTGCGCAAGCTTCTCACAAGGTGCGGTGGCTTCTCTTGTTGCAGAGAACGGGCTCTAGGCATGCGGGCTTCAGTAGCTGTGGCATGCAGGCTCAGTAGTTGTGGCACACAGGCTTAGCTGCTCTGTGGCATGTGGGATCTTCCCGGACCAGGGCTCAAACCCGTGTCCCCTGCATTGGCAGGCGGATTCTTAAACACTACGCCACCAGGGAAGTCCTGAATTCTCTTTATTCAAGGTCATTTTTTGAAAATTACATTTTCCTATGATATTCCTTTATTTTATTTTTTTTACAATCTTCTATTTGTTTAGACTCAAACATAGACTCATGATTCTTTTATTCAATGTTATTATTTTTTAATATTTATTTATTTATTTGGCTGTGCCAGGTCTTAGTTGCAGCATGTGGGATCTTTGTTGCAGCATGGGGGATCTGTAGTTGCGGCACGCAGAATCTTTTTTTAGTTGTGGCATGTGGGATCTAGTTCCCTGACCAGGGATGAAACCCGGGCCCCCTGCATTGGGAGCTCAGAGTCTTAACCACTGGACCACCAGAGAAGTTCCCCATAATTCTTTTAATTTGTGCTGTGTATGGTGATTAGTCCTTATTTATTAAGAATATTTGTGTTTTGTTTTCTCCTACCCTCCTTTTAAAAATTAACTTAGCTACTGATTTGCTTACTGAGTATTTACAAACAGCCAAATTTTGGATTTACTTATTCTACTTTTCTTGTTTTTGAATTCATTAATTTCTGCATTTATTTTTATTAATTCCTTCCTTGTACCTTCTTTTGGTTTACTTTGTTCTTTTTCTAACTTTTTAGTTAAATGCTTCACTTACCCATTTTTATTATTTCTTTAGGCTTTGAATTTTCTCTGCACACTGCTTTAACTGGATCCTATACATTACTAGTGTTTTCATCATTATGATCACCCATTTTACAATTTCCATTTGTATTCTCCATTGATGCAACAGTTTGAATTTAATATCCAAGTGGAGGGGCCTTTATTTTTACTGCATTGTGATTTTTCTGTACTATTTCTTCTTTATGAAATTTATGTAAGTTTTCTTTGGGGCCTATGCAAGTTTTTGTGAATGTTCCAGAAGACCTAAAAAGAAGGGGTGCTCTGTTTTCAGAGTTCAATATATGTTAATCAAGTCTACCCTACTGACTTAATTGTTTAAGTCTTCTATATCCTTATTATTATTTTTTTCCCCACTTGATCTGTCCTGGATCAAGAACAGCAAATTAAAAGTATCCTGCTACTAGTGCATTTGTGCCTATTTCTCCTGGTATCTCCTAAAACTTGCTTTATGAAAGTTACTTTGTTATTCAGTACATAGTTACATATTTACATATTGAATACATAGGTAGACAGATATTCACAATGCTAAATGTTCACTGTCAAATACATATTTTAGCTTTACAGGATATTTTTCAACTTAAATAATGCCTTTGGGCCTGAATTTCACTTTGTCTCATATTGAGATCAACAGCCTAGCTTTCTTTTTATTTGCCTTTATGTGTGCTCTTTGGCCTTTTCAACTTCTGAACCATTTTGTTTTCCCTGGCTATCTTGAATACAGTGAAAAAAAATCAGGTTTTGCTTAGTGATCCAATTTGAAAATTTTTTAATAGATTAGCTAATAAATGTATTTAAAATTTACTGATATGACAGAAATGGTTACTCTCATTTCTATCATAGTCTGCTATGTTTGGCTTTATAATGTTAAAAAATGTCTTTCACTGTTATCTATTTTTGTGTGTGTATTTTTAATTTTTTTGATAATTAGAGTGATTTGTATTTTTGTTCTAGTATATGTTTCTGGTTCCATCTTTGTTACTATAATTTTAAATAATTTCACTTAGTACTATTAATCCTCTATTTCTTTACACAGTTAACTACTATGAGCACTAACAAAATTAGCTTATATAATCTTACTGCCTCTCTTGCATCACACAGTTATAATCACAGTATTATCTTTCTCAGTGTTTACCTTTGTACTGCTAAATATGCTTATACTTCTACTAACTGATTTGTCAGCTTTAAATGATGTTCTTTGACTCCTAGCCATTATAGATTAGGCAATCCACAAACTTATTCTACATCCAATTTTCTTCTTACTTCCCAGTTCTCTTAATTTTTTACTTTTACGACCAATTCCTACATCATCAGATATTTAACATGTACATTTTATTCTTTCTTCCTTATTCCTACTTTTGTTTTAGCCTCAGGTCTATTGTAGTTAAATATACTCAATGTTCTCCAACAGTACTCTTGCCAGTTTTCTTACTCATCTCTGGAGGATGAAGTTCATCCTCTAACAGTTTCCTTAAGAGGGCCTTAGACTAAAAACATGCCCTGAGTCTTACATGTCCAAATTGTTTATACTTGATGAACATTTTACAGATAATAAAATGAAGGCACAGAAAGATTAAATAATTTGAAAACACTAGCAAGGGGCAGAGCCAAGATTTGAACTCAGAAGTTTAGCTCCAGAGTCCAAGCTCTTACTTGTTATTACAACAAGCTCAAGTATTCAATTTTAATCATAGAAGAAATATTAACATTTAGGAGAAATAATGAATGGCAAAGAAACTACAATGCATGATGAAATTAAGGGAAGAAGACATGTATTTTAGAAACAGCCTACTTTAGGCAAAAGTGGATAGAAGGTTGAATTACACAGCTTAGGGGCAGGGCCTCTGGAGTTAATCCTCAACTTGAATACTGGGTCTGTTACTTTTGACACCGTCGACACATCACTTGACCTCTCTGAGCCCCAATTCCTACCTACCTTTGTAAGATGGGGTTAAGAGTGATTACCTTAGGGGATACTGTGAGGTTGAAATGAGATAATGTATTTTACAGAGGTCCAAACACAAATTAAAATGTGTTTTGTTTTGTTTGTTTGTTTTTTGCGGTACGCGGGCCTCTCACTGTTGTGGCCTCTCCCGTTGCGGAGCACAGGCTCCGGACGCGCAGGCTCAGCAGCCATGGCTCACAGGCCCAGCCGCTCGGCGGCATGTGGGATCTTCCCGGACCGGGGCATGAACCCGTGTGCCCTGCATCAGCAGGCGGACTCTCAACCACTGCGCCACCGGGGAAGCCCTAAAATGTGTTTTAATATGCTAACTACTTTAAAGATTATTACTATCATGAGATTAATCAAGGAAACTGCACATCTAGTTTCCTAAGATTATTGTGAAGAAAAAAATGAAAAAAAAATCCCAATTTTCTAAGAAGTGAAAAAGAGGCCTATTTTCTTTATATGAAATGCCCTCTTTTTCTTCTCAGCCAATTGTCTTTAATAATAAGTTCAAATCCCAGGTCCTTCATGAAATCTGCCCTACTGGTCCAATCCACACTGATCTAAATAGTCTCTTAACTCTTTAACATTAGTCTGTACCACGCTTCAAGCATCTTACAATAAAGTGTCTTATTTACCTTAATAAAACTTTTTAACATTCTATTAGTACATACTTTCCCATTGCCTGTTTTACCAACTGTCTCATATGTCATCTTGTCTCACCAAATCGACAAATACTGTCATTTTTTCAATCAAGTGTTACAGCTTTTACCCTTTTTGGACTCAAAATTGCTTAGCACAGACTGAGATACACAGTTTTGCTTGACTGATTTTGAATGTCTGTATTTATGGGAATACAAAAAGACTGATGAGCTAGAAAGACCAATTTCAAGTAAAATATTTAATTTTTAAATTCTTCACTGTTTAAAACTTAACTTATTTAAAAAATAGGGGAAAGTACTAAAGTGCCTTTAGAATAATTTCTAAAAGTGAAAACAAAATAGCTACATATATAAAAAGTTTTTTAAAAACCAAATTGAATATAATTACAGTATCTTTAGGAGTAAAGATACAACAAGGGCTACTGAATTCATGAACACTTAGTTAATGTGTAACATTTACTGAGAGAGAGAGAGACGAATTCACAAGAACATAAAATGGTTAAGTAGGAATTCAAAGCATTTATAAAGTCTATTTCTTGGCCTTAGTACTCAATGTTCCACCAGAAGCAGTTCCACTTATGAACCTGTAATGAACATAAGGCTTAAATACCATTGTTTAAAAAAACATCAAATCACTCTACTACAAATAGCCTAGAACTACATTAAGCGGTCTGAATCTAATTAGACAAGAATACCATAAACTACATGTCATTCTCAAAACTATTAAGAATACTATGGAAATACAGCTTCATCTAGATACATGTGTATTTCCTCTTAAAAATGACCATTTAGTTGTAACTAGTTTTCTTGAAAATATGAAGAAAGAAGTCTTAGATTAAAACGTGTATTTCCCAAGTGAGACTTGCTTTAAAAACTTTGTGTAATTTTTTTCAATATTGTATGTGATTAGAATTCATGCTATGTAGATTTGTTTCATTCAAGACTATTTTACACAGAACATAGTTGTGAAAATATTAAAAGAAAATTGTGAGGACAATGGTTTGTTTACATATACCCCCTATAAGACAACATCTATAGCACAGCAGTTAAAAGTATGGAGACTAGAGCCGACATCCTTGGTTTAAATCCCAGCTTCACCATGTCCTAGCTCTGACTTTAAGCATGTAACTTTATCTATGTGTGTCATGGCTAACCATTTGGTAAAATAACTGTAATAAAAGTACACCATAGGTTTGTTGTGAGAATTCACAGAGAACAGTCCCTGGCACCTGGTCAATCAATGATTGTAAATGGCAGCTAATACAAAAGTCACAATTTAAAATGTTTACCCCAGTGAATCTTCAAAAGAATACATCTACTGAAGAAAATATATGATCCAGAAAACTTTTATTTATTCATCCAAGTTTGTCTCCACAGCAATTGTGTGCAGTTAAGTGAAAACTTTTCTTTCTGCATTTTCTAAACACTAATTTTGTGAAGCAACACTAAAACCCAACAGTACTATTCTCTAAAAAAATACCAACCTTACAAAGCTACATATAGAGCTGACCTAAACCAGAAAGTAAAGAGTGCAAGAGGTAACAGAACTGGAAACTCTGACTCCTAAACCAGGAATATAATCCCTAGCTGCCACTGTCTTTAGTAAAAATCCATCTTGTGTGGGCAAAATACCTCATTATGGGTGGGCACATTTGTTCTAGAGAATTTGTTTAATGTTATTGATGTTCTAGGCTCATCTCACTCAACAAAAACCAAATCAAAGAAGCAACTGTGCATTGGTGAACTAAATGGAGTCACACTTATCTGCAGTCTTAATAAAACTTTCTGAGCTGAAATTAACTTATTTAAGAATGACAACACTTCTAAAGACAATTGAAAAATCAATTTAATAATATCAACTTACAAGAATCTTTAATTTGGGATTTGTAAACCTCACGAAAATATACAGAAAATCCTATCCGTGTGTATATGTGCATTTTTTTAGGAAGATGATCCAATGGTTTCATCAGATCCTTAAAACAGTGGAATCCCAAAAGGTTGAGAATCATTGCTCTTTACAGTCTACAAAAATTTCTTTCCGTTCTTATGCTATTAGTTTCAGAAAAGAACTTACTTATATACAATTAAGGAATATAATTGTAAATCCACTCAAAATCTCACATTTCCTAAGTAAACTTAGATGTGTGTAACAGAAATTCACAACAACAAAAACAGTTCAACTTATCCAAAAGTTCTTAGAGTCTACGAAACTTTCCCAGAGCTGTAATTAAGGGACAATGAGAAACCAGGAGCACAGAAGAACCACTAAGAAAAGGTAAGTAAACTTTAGCCAACTCTAGAACAATCGTTATGTACTGAAAACTTAAGACAGCATGAAACAAGGACGAGGCTCATAATTACTGATTAAATAGAGTTACAGTTGCCCAGAAAGACAATCAAATTTCAGTTTTCTGTGGTTAGAAAGACAGTTTAGGAGGAAGGATTTGTCACCATCAATGCAACTTCAGAATGACCTAGGTAAAATTAGTTCCTTGCGCTCACGGAAAAGTTTATAATGCTCGTAAACCCAGGCAGTATTAACCCCGTAATTTAACCTCGTATAATAGTAACTTATTAGCAAAAACATACGACACTCAATGATACTTCCTTCGAGGTATAGGCTGCGACCGGCGACTACTGCCCTTAAAATAATCCAGTCCTGGTTAAATGACAACAGCCTATAGTTAAAACCTACGAACATTTAAATCTGGCAACAGTTCAAACAGCAACAAAAAATCCCAGCTAAACTAAAGTCAACCAAAGTAATCCTGAGGTTTGTTTCCTTCCCTCGCCCTTGGGGACCGCACCTCTTTGTGCACAAGGATCTGAAGGTCTCCTAACCTCAGACGCCAGCTACGGGCGCCGGCAGGACACCCCGTCGCAAGTCTCAGGGGCGGCTCTGCTCAGCAGTGGAAACGTCGGCGGATGCGGACCGGGCGATCTCCAAAGCAGCCGTGACGCCAGGCGTTGACCCGCCGGGCCCGAAACGAAGACCCGGGCGCGCCTCCACCAGAGGCCGGGCCGCAGGCTGGCGGCGACCAGCGGAGACCGAGGCCGGGATACCAGCGTTGGCCCAGGCTCTCCCTGAAGGGCCAGGGCCCTCAAAGAGGAAAGAAGGGGACAGGCGGACACACCTGGCGGGGACCCCCGGCGACCAGTTGCTACAGTAGCGCCGCGCTTGTCGGACTCTCCCAGCATTCGCTGCCGCCCCTCCTCCTGCCCAGGGCCACCTCCACGTTCCGCTCCAACGTGGCAGCCGCAACCCCGCCCAGCCGGCTGTCCGACGCTTCCGGGAGCGACGCCTTGCCCCGCCCGCCCCGGCGCGCGGCCGGCCACGGCACTTCCGGGAGCGATGGTGGAGGGTGCTCGCTCCCGCGCCGCGCGCGCCCCCGTGAGGTTAAGGATCGGTTCTCGGAGGTGGCGTGCGGTGGCGGCCAGGACGACGCGAAAAAGAAAAATCCTGCTGGGCATAGCTGCCTAGCGGAAGAAGGGCCCCGGCCCGCAGGAACGCCACGTAGCACTGGTCCTGTGAAACGTCAGCAGGCCCCGCGACACTGCCAACGCGACCAGCCACCGAAAATCGGGCTGCAAGGGACTTATTGCAACAACTGTAACTGTGACTGGGCTCTTAAAATTGCTTACTTGGTTCTACGGCATTGCTTACTGAGACTTCTTTAAAACCAAACGGATCTGTTTATACCCAAAGGCTGTTGTGGACGTACTTGATTTGTTACTCTAAAGAGGCATACTGGGGTAAATAAGGTATTCCAGTTAGTATCCTGCGGTACTATTTGAGATCTGTTAGCATTTGCCTTCAGTCACTAACTATACTAGTTTCACCAGAGCCTGGCATCTAATTAGTGCGTTGCCTGGATGTTGTTTCTAGTTTACGGAGGAATTATTTCACAGCGAACAAATAAAGCCAGAGGAAAATCACTTGCTAAAGTACAGAACCTGTATAGTTCTCTTCCCATTACACCAGTCAAGGGTCTTTTCTAAACACCTTCACTGGAAGTAGTATCTCTTTTGCACACACAAAGCAAAATATAGCAAACTTATTTAAGACAGTAGGCACATTTGTACTCACTGTACTCCTTCCAACACCCTTTTAGCATTTTATACTTCTGGTTCCGTTTAAAAAGCAAATTTATTTATGTAGGGCTGAAGTAGACCTCAAGAGTCTTAGGATAGAGTTGCTAATTTCTAGAATTCTAAAAAGCCTTCCATTTTTACTTACCGCTGCAAGGACTAGTTTACCTAAAAAGGTGTCAGTAAAAATCCCTGACTTAAAAGTGGGACCATCATTTGAGTCAAGTGAAAAGAAACGTTGAATTTCCTACTGCCCCATTCCCCAAAGATCCCCCACCCTACTACCTGTAAGTGTGCAATGGTATGGAAAAGTATTCATAAGAACAACTTTCTCAAAACTCAATGACGCAAGCAGTGGTTACATTCTTTGGTATACAATCGTACAGTTCAATTACATGTCCCTATTGCATAAATCAAACTGCAAACCTCTCCACCCCGGAACCCCCTTTTTGTAGACCCTTGTGAGCTAAGAATGGCAAAAGAAAAATGTTTCATGAGAAAATTACATGAAATTCAAATTTTTGTATCCACAAAGTTTTATTAGAACAGAGCCATGCTAAATGGTTTGTTATTGTCTATGGCTGTTTTTGGTGCTACAAGGGCAAACGAGTATTTGCTAGAGACTATATGGCCCGCAAAGCCTAAAATATTTACTATATGGCCCTTTACAGTAAAGTTTGCCAACCCCTATTCTATTAGACAGGATTTTACCTACAAATGGATTAATGCTCAAAGTCCAAATGAGACATTTAGTATTATAAATTTTTATTTCAAAGACTTGATGTAGTAGCATACAAAGACAATGTGAAAAATGTCAATTATAATATATATGGTTATAAGGCTAAAATATAGTGGTTTCTCAACTTGATGTATTTATATCTGGTTGAATACAAAGACTCCTTAGCTTGTTTTAAATGCAGGCGGTTCTGGCTTTGACTATGCAAGCTGAAACTCTGCAAAGTCTTACTCTATGGGATTAACAATCTATGATTATTCTGTAACCTTAAAATTTGCCAAAACATTAAAAACCCTCTTGGTGTTGGTTATAAATGTAACATAGTAAAATTAATATTTAAAACACTAGAAACTTTGGGAATTCCCTGGCGGTCCAGTGGTTAGGACTTGGTGCTTTCACTGCTGGAACTTGGATTGAATCCCTGGTAGGG
This sequence comes from Delphinapterus leucas, assembly GCF_059928025.1. NCBI lineage: Eukaryota > Metazoa > Chordata > Mammalia > Artiodactyla > Monodontidae > Delphinapterus > Delphinapterus leucas. The sequence continues at coordinate 96,688,896 of NC_143133.1, forward strand.
GAACTGAGGTCCAACAAGCCATGCAGCGCAGCCAAAAAACAAAAAAAACCCCAAAACCCCAAAACCGAACAACCCCCCCAAACAAACAAAACCCCAAAACAAACCACTAGAAACACTGAAAATTACAATGTTTTATTTCTTTATAAAAAATGTATCAAGTAGTTTGAAAAGTGCTTGCTTTCTTCACATTATATGACTTATAACATGGAGTGTGCATCTTATCTCTGCCTTGGCAAACTGTCATACTCCTTTCTAAGTTTGAATCAGCTTCCAAAATTTTATACTTTGTGCCGTCAATGTCATGAAACATCTCTGAAAGTTCCTTCAATGTGAAGTTTTTCAACAGCATGACTTCTGAGACACGTTCATCCTTTACAACTGCTTTACTCACGTAAAACTTTATATTTGCCTTCACTACGTTCTGCCTCCTGCATATCTAGAACTATTTCTTGAATGGCACCAGTGTCAACATTCCCAGGATCATATTTATCTTCTAACTCCATTTACATCCCATCCAAATCCTGCAGTTTTTTGCATAGTACAGCCTCTCACTACTGTGCAAAGCAAGGACTGCCTGTAATTCTTGGAATCTTGAGTGCAAATTTCACAGTAGCATCCTTATCTGAGCTTGTAGCTTCACCAGGTAGCTTAACATTAATCAATTCATGTTGACTTCTGAAACAATGAAACCAGCCTTCACTGGCAGTAAATACATGTCCTTGTAATTACCATTTTCCTTCAATGCAGCAACTAACTTCAATGCCAAACTGACTGGGATTTGTTTTTGATTACAGTCCTCAATCCAAAGAAGTAAATGCTCCATTTCAACCATCAGCGGCTTTCTGTTCCTAGTACAATTTAAACGAAAAGATGTTGAAGCAACTTTACATTGTTTTTGTATTCATCAGACTTTTAAAATGTGGCTTGTACTGTAGCTTTATGTAGGCCTAGGTCTCATCCTATCTTTGCTTTGCTGTGGCCATTTTCAAATCTAACCACATCTAATTTCACTTCCAGTATTATCACTTTTCATTTCTTTGCTATTCTGTCATATTTGTTGACTAATTCCCTCTTCTGATTTTCTATTTTTGCAAAATCTCACATGGGTTTATCCCTAGGAGACAAGGAGGCAACACAACTATATGCTTTACTATCTGTGTGTAACTAATAGATGTTCAGTGACCAATCACCAAGACTTTGAAAGAAGTGATGTAACTGTTACTGTTCATGATGCACATCTTTTCTTTGCATAATGATTTTGCAATAAAGAGCCAGTAGCAAAGTTTATGCAATAATTCAGTTAATACTGTGACAACTAAAAGTTCAGCTGTGTTGTTGTGGGACAGGTGTTGTTTAACTACATCGTGAAAACTGATATTCACGCATGGTGAAATGGTGCAAAGTAAGGACTACCTGTATCTAAAAAGAAAAACTATTGGTAGTTAACAAAACAGTCAACTTTTAACCCAATTTAGTTAACTACTAGCCAAGCCAAATCCTAGATCAAATAAAAACTTCAGTTTTTCTCAAAAGAATGTTAATTCCAAGACTCTGAATTACTCATTGGAGCTAGAAGAATGTTTGGAAGTAATATAATATAGAATTCTTCAAATAAGGATTTGCAGACAGTCCAAAGACATCCTTTTGTGAATTTAGGCCCCCTTCCCTCATTTCAATAATCTTTAGGTCTGCAAAAGAGTAAAGTTCTGGACAACCATACTGCTGTCCAGATTGTAAAACTTTACAATCATCACAAGGCACAAGGCACAAAATTTACTGGATAGCAGCCAGTACTGTGTTTACTTCTGCAAAACAGTAGCATCCACCCCGTTAATGTTTAAATTTTGTTTTCGAATGCATTTATTTTGTAAATCTTTTCATTAAGGGCAATAAACAAAGTTTATATCAACTTTAAGAAATAGAAAATTAACTTAAATCAACATTGAGTATTCACAAAAATTTTCCCGCTTTATATTCCTCCAATTTGAAAAACACCCCAAGATTACACGCCTGATTAATGACAGATTAATCTGGTATTAGATTTGAGATTCTTAGCTTCTGACCACTGGCCTATCTGCTATTCTTGAAGAAAGCTAAAGTTATAGGATGGTCATCCACTGGCACACCAAACAATTATGTACAGAATATCCAATAATTCAGCAAATTTAAATCCCAGAGCATATGATCTCTAATTCAGGGCCTGAAAGAATTGTATTATTTTTAAGAAAAGATGACTGTCAAGGTTAAAAGTCCTACCCCCCACCCACCCAACTGCCTATGCTGTATCAAATCTATTGATTTGGAAAATTATATTATTTTTGAAATAGTATTTGTTATCTTTGAAAGCTGAAAAAATAAGGAAAAATTGTAATTGAATATGATATCCACATTATGCTCGATATATAATGAATACAATATCCAATTTTTTGCTCAGATTTGATTTTTTGTCTTCTTTTGTCAAAACTGAAAAGTTTATAAACCTCTTACCTTATATAAATCTTCGAATTCCTGATAAATCGGACAAATGGTGTTCTCTAAGAAAAACACCCTTCAATTTTATTCCTAAAATGAAAAACATTTATAGGCAAGTCAATGTACAAAAACCACATTTTATCTATAAGCCTCATGATTTTTTTTCATTATGTCCTCATCCACATACATTAATCACAACAAATCATGATGTGAACAGCAGTGGAAAAGTTTAATCATTGGACATTTATACTTTCTTCTTATTTTCAACTTAAGCTCTAGCCTTAAAGTTTTTATTGCTTAGCTCCTTTTAAAAAATACGTAATAAATGCACATTTCTATAGTTTTAAATTCTCTCACATGGAACAGATAAGACCTCCAATTTTACTATGATTGGAAAAAACCCATAACAAAGATAATTTCAAGCATATCATTTACTACTTTGCACAGGTTACCTTATGCTAACTTGGAGGTGTTGTCTTCTCAAGATCAAGCCTGATATGGGAAGGGTAACTATACCTTAATACATTCCCAAACTGGTTATGCCTTGCTTTATATGTAATGTTTTTGTTATCAGACAAGGTTTCCAATGATCAGAAGCACTAAAGCTTTAAAGGAAAAGGGGGAAAGTTGTCTCTGTTAACAAAGAACTTTTAAGCAGTAATAATGGGAAAAGACTCAAAAGATTACAAATCTCAGGAACTAATTAGAATTCTGCCAATTTGGAACATTCTGACTTCTTGACAAGGTCTGTTTTGCTCATTAAGAGGGACAGAGCCCATGGTGGGGGAGAAAGTAGCAGAAAGAAAAGAAAGTATACTCACCCTATTGGATAAAAATCAAGCTTTGGGGGAAAAGGGCAAACTGCTCTAAGTCTGCTGCTGCATATTTGTATCTTTACTCCATACTATGTCAAATATGTGTGTAATTGCCTATAAGTAACTGGACTACATTCCTTGAAAAACTCTAAACAGAAATGTCAACTCCTCCAAGTCAATCTGAACCCCAAGCAAAATAATAGAGGAAGGGGACACAGAATTTCTATCTATAGTCTAGTGTCACCAGCTTCTCTAACCGCCTCCACCTAGGAGGAATTGGGAGAGGGGAAATGGGTCCGAGAAAAACAATATTTAATCAAGGCAGAAGATCCTGACTATAAACTGAACTTTCTTTTCTTCTTTGGCTCCGGACACGCAGGCTCAGAGGCCATGGCTCACGGGCCTAGCTGCCCTGCGGCACGTGGGATCTTCGCGGACCGGGGCACGAACCCGTGTCCCCTGCATCGGCAGGCGGACTCGCAACCACTGCGCCACCAGGGAAGCCCTGAACTTTCTTATAAACTCCATAGATATTTTCCAAAATGAATGTAGCACCACTTAAGTAGTTTATATATACATAGGCGAGAAAGAAACCATGCACCATAGCAAAGAGAGCACTCATTTGGATCATATGCTCTCATACTTCATCTGACTTGAGGGTCAAATATTAAATCTCTTGATTTAATAAACTGAAACAGTTTTTTTAAAAAAGTATTTAACTAAAGTGTGGCAGTCAACCTCCAAGATGGTCTCCAATGATCCTACACCTCTTGGCAGTCACACCTTTGTATAGTGTCCATCTATACCATACCAGGACCAACAGGATAGGGTCCTGTTGGTGTTTTGTCACTTTCAAGACTATTGAAAGACAACCTTCTATCTTGGCTTTTCTCTCTTGGACGAGTGTCCGAAAGCCAGCTATCATGCGGTAAAGACACTCAGGCAGCCCATGGAGAGGTTCACATGGTGAAGAAGAACTGAAGCCTTTAGCCAACAGCCATCAGGGAACACAGGCTTGCCAACTGAGACAGTTTGGAAGCTGCTGTCTCTCTTCTACCTCCTCTCCCCAATGTTCCGTAAGTGTTTGTTGTTTTAAACTGCCAAATATTGAGTAATTTGTTACACAGCAATAAACAACTAACACAGAAGGTCACAATCCATATCTAAAAACTAAAACGCACAACTTATAAATTAGCTGAAAAGGTCTAAAATTCTTGGGAAAGGATCAGGTTCAGAACTGTCTTTATATTTAATCACCAATAATTTCAAGACCCCAAGGCTTTCTGAAGCAGAAAAAACCCCAGAGAATTAAAAGGATGAAAAATTCAGCAAGAATATGTCAGTCACTAGAAATACATTTTATTATATCAAGATGACAAATAAATGTAAAACTAGCTAAAAATCTGACAAAAAGGTAGGTATTCAATAAGAATGATACCAATCCTAGAAGGCAAAAAGTCTATTTACTTTCATAGGGTTGTTGAGAGAAATAAATGTTTAAAACAAAAACAAAAAACTGTGTGTATAATACACTTAGTACAATGTCTTACATGTAACCACTCAATAAGCATTAGCTGTTACTATTTTTTCCCCCAAGTAACCAATTAATGAGATTCTATACCATAAAACAGAAAATTAGATTTCACTCAAGGCTTTATAAATCCATTTTTTACTTGGACAATCCTCCCCTTCCAATTCACTGCTTTCGTTCCAGGAATACGTAATACATTAAAAAAAGAAAGATATACTACCTCCCCTGCATATTTCTAGTAATTATCTTCCAAGACCCAGGAATCTTTTCCCAACATCTCCAAGAATATAATTCCTGAAAAGAGATATTTTATTTTAAATTATATCTGCACTGGTCAATGCTTTTGACAAATAACATCTTTAATACAGCTGACATATCCTCATTTACATATGCAGTAATCACAACAGTTCATTATGTGAACAGCAGTAAAAAAGTTTAATCATTGGATATGAAGTTATCAAAGGAAGCAAAGATGTAATCAAATGATTAAATTGAGAACTTCAATGTCACCAGTAAAACAATAAAAAATAGCAACAAAAAGCATGTACAACTTATAAGCAAATGTAAAAATACATAAATACAACTCAAAATCAATGATTCCATTTATAAGGGACTGCATACTTCCCTATCCAAAAGTACACTAAAAATACCAAGAGCAGCGACCCCTTGTGGCTTCTGTAAAGTAAGTGGGTTATTTTCATTTAGCAGGTCTACAGTTCTGCAACATAGCAGTTTTCTGTAATTCATCTGTAATTAATAATTAGAAGAATATTGTCAGAATAATGTGCGAGCCATATTATCAGGAAACAATGCAGCAGAAACACATGTATCTATTTGCGCGCCAGGGATTGAAAACACAAATTCACCTTAGACATTGTCTCTGCACTCAAGGAGCATCCTCTAGCAAGTTTCTTACAAACTTTGAGTCCTTAGAAAAGGGCAACCGCCACAATGATACCACTTCACACCCATGAGAATGTGGAGAAACTGGAACCCTCGCCCATCGCTCGTGGGAATGTAAAATGGCAGCCACTTTGGAAAAAGTCTGGCATTTCCTCAAAAAGTTAAACATGAGTTAGCATATGACCCAGCAATTCCACCCTTAGGCATATACTCAAGAGGAATGAAAACACATGCCCCGACACAAACTCGTACACTACTGTTCATGGCAGCATTATTTGTAACAGCCCCCAAAGGAAAACAAGCTGAATGGACACATAAAATGTGGTATATATTCATATAATGGTATATTTTTTGGCAATAAAAAGAAATGAAGTACTGGTACTACAACATAAATAAACCTTAAAAATATTCCAAGTGAAAGAAGCCAGTCACAAAACACTAATTTCTGATTCCATTTATATGAAATATCCAGAATAGGCAAATCTACACAGACGAAGATTAGTGGTTTCCAGGGACTGGGGGAGGGAAAATGTAAGCAGTGACTGCTAATGAAAAGGGAGTCTCTTTTGGGGGTGATGAAAATGTTCTAAAATTGATTGTGGTGATGGGGGCACAACTCATGATACACTAAGACCCATCGAATTGTGCACTTTAAATGGGTTAATTGTATGGCATATGCATTATATCTCAAACTCTTGCCAAAAAAAATAAGGCAACCAATTTTTAATTGAAAACTTATTTATTTCTATTTACCCTTATTCAGGTCTTAATTGGTTGAGTGCTAGAAAAGCTTCTAATAGTCTAACCAGCTGACAGTGATTTAAATCCAGGTCCTACCCTTTGCACATCTTACAGCCAAGTTAAGTACATCCCCCATGAACCAATTTCCCCCATTCATGTACTATCCTTAGACCTTGTGATTTTTAACAAAACTACATAAGCAAAAGCTATGTTAATTTCATTCAAATAAGATATAAGCATATTATAATGGAAAGCAATCGTGAATAAGTAATACCTTGAGATGAATCTTTTTGGCTAGAGTCTGGATAAAGTAAACAAGAAGGGAAAAAAAACAATCTTGCTTGGAAATGTTTGACTCATTCTTGCCAGCTGGAGATAGAAACAAAAAAGTTAGGAACATTTCTGTTTCCTAAAATAGGCCTCCACAGTTAAGCAGGAAAGATGCCACTTAATATATACTAAGGACCTCTTCAAAGATACAAAATAAAAACTATGTCCTACCTTGGCCCCATTTTGTTTCCTCTATGAAAACTTAAATCTTACACTGTAAACATAAAGAGCTTAACGAAGACATCGTTCTAAGATCTTCTCACCCTGAAAGCTATCCAGGATGCCCCACACCCCAACCAAAACCATTTCATTGGCCCTCTCTCCTGCCCCTCCTAGCACTGCTATTGATGAGTCCAAACTAGACCGTGCGCTTACCCCCAAACCTTGAGGACCTTCTTACCTTATTCCCTTCTTAATTCCCCCATTGCGGCAAAGGATCTTGCAGGAAAGAGTCAGTTGAATTGAAAGTCGACTTATCTTGGTATTACATTCTCATTCAAGCTCCTCTGAGGTCACATACCTAACAGTCAACCATACCAATAGCTCCTACATTATCTCTGCATCAGAGAACTACAAAATAAAAGGCAAGGGGCTTCCCTGGTGGCACAGTGGTTAAGAATCCACCTGCCAATACAGGAGACATGGGTTTGAGCCCTGGTCCGGGAAGATCCCACATGCCCTGGAGCAGCTAAGCCCGTGCGCCACAGCTACTGAAGCCCACGCACCTAGAGCCCGCGCTCTGCAAGGAAGAGTAGCCCCCCACCCTCTACAACTAGAGAAAGCCTGCGCGCAGCAACTAAGACCCAATGCAGCCAAAAATAAATAAATAAATTTATAAAAAAATAAAATGCAAGGAAATGACATGCCTCCCAGTAAATCATTTATTCGGGGTCCAATTTTGTCTTCAATATTTCTAAGGCGCTGCGTTTACCCCCTCCCTCCTGTCCCTCCCGTCACATCCTCCCGTCACTTTCAGAGCTCGCACCTGGAGACGCATCGGCATGCTACTGGATTCGCCTCAGCTTTGGTCCTGCCTCTCCCCTTCGCATTCTCTCGCTGAGACTTACAAGAAGCGCGATGGCACTGGATTTAACCAGAGAGCACGGACGAAAAGGAGCCCATGCCCGCTAAATCCAGTAACCACCCTCCAATAAGCGGGGAGGGGCGGCCCAATGCGCGTCTTAATGCCCCTGGCCTTTCCGATTGGCTGCTGCGACACGACGTGGTCTGTGATTGGCCACGGAGACTGCCGCAGGGCCCCCGGAGAGAAAGGGTGGGAACCCTGCGCCTTAAGAGCACGCTTTTCTCGACAAATAAAGGTCATAGCCACAGTGTCTGCAGGCGGAGCTAACTTTATCGGGATTCATGCTGTCGCGGGAACACCGACGGTGGAGCCCCACGTAGCAAGAAGATGACCCGAAGTTGCTCGGCAGTGGGCTGCAGCACCCGGGATACCGTGCTGAGCCGGGAGCGCGGCCTCTCCTTCCACCAGTGCGTGAGAGCAGCCTCCGCGCTAATTCCCAGCACGGCGAGGCGGGAGGCAGGGCAGCCTGGGACGGGGCGGGTGGGGCGCCATGCCATCGGCGTGGCGTGGCGTGACGTGCGTAGGGTGGGGGCGGGGGAGGGAATTGGGCAACTTGGAGGGCTAACGCTTTTCCTCGTCTTCCTGCTCAGTGTTTGCTTCCAAAGTGCTTGCTTTCTCCATTAGCTTTTAGCAGGGGTTACTCGAAAGGAGTCTTGCTTCCTTTCGGGAGACCGGAAGGGAAGGCAGTTTAGAAGAACTGCTGAAGGCGTGCGCTTTCATTAGAGTGTGTGGCTTGCTCAGGAGCATGAGTACAGATCAGTTTGTTATGGAACTGAACTGGAGTCCCCTTTCCCACCGCGCAGGAAAGCCACTTTACTGACTCCAGGTTGTAGTGAAGGAAAGTCCAGTGGTGATTGCAGGGTGCCAAGCAAGGAGAATGGGCAGCCGGTGCTGAAAAGTCCCGAACTCCCTGATGGCTTTTAGGACTTTTAAAAGCAACATTTGGGGTGAGGGCTGCAGGGATTTGGGATGAGGGCTGCAGGGATTTGGGGTGAGGGCTGCAGGGTGCATGACATTCTGATTGAATGGGGGGTGAGGTAACAGTCTGGTGTTTAGAGAATGTGAATCATTGGCCTTATGGTTCTAGCCAGTCTGAGGTCTAAGTACTTGTGGTCAGCAGGTAGTCACCATCCTCCACCAGGTTGAGGGGTTAGTTTCTGCAGAACTACCCAAAGATATGCCATCAGATTGTTTTGTATATCCCTTGAGGAGGAACTAGGACTCTATTTATCACTGAACTATTGTTCAGGCTATCTGGCTTAACTGCTTCCCCCCTACCCCCTACCCATTCCCTAACTCCCCTAACTTCCCTAATTAGTAGTTGCTTGGGTCCGCTCTTTGGAGCTCAGGGAAGGCCTAGGAGACTGAATTTTTTTGGGTTTTGTTTGTTTTTTTGACACAAAATGGGAGACACAGAGGGCTTTTGTACCCAGGAGGGCCCTGAAGGGACCTGCTCAGTTTCAGATTTTCACCAGTACTGTCATTACCAGTTGTTCAGTATCATTAGCCCAGCTCTGCAAGCCTGGTCCGACTCTGGCTGTAACTGGTTATGCAAGAAAATTATATTTGGCACAAGAGGGGCTTATTTTCAGACCGATCTAATTTGAACCCACATCTGTGGTGTAGTCTAGTAAAGGTCATTGAGATCAATGAGAAGTGGAAAAGTGCATAGAATAGATACACACAGACAAAAAGAAATGTACAGTGTTTTTTTAAAGTGGTAGCCTATTAAGGCAATATGAGGGGTAGAGAGTCAAACCCCTGACAAAGGACTTTTATGAAAAAATCAAAAAGAGCTGTGTGGGACAAGTGGTATTTGAGTTGGACCTTGAACCTTACCTAGATTGGAGAGTGGGGCGGAAGGAAGATAGCATTTAAATAGGAATAACATGGAAAAATATAAAGGGATGGAAAGTGAAGATGTAATGTAGAAGAGTGGGAAAAGTAACTTGGAGACAAATTATCTAAAAAAATTTAACATGTCAAGTTAAGTAGTTTCAACTATATATGGTAGGCCATTTGTAGTATTGCTTAGTTTAAGTAGGGCTGCTTCCTCCACCTAAGCTGTTATAATTGTATCCTTTCTTCTCTGGGATTTGTTTCCATCAATTAGTTCCTGTTCTCTTTTTATTGTAAATTGCTCTACTGGTTACTTGCCTAAAAACACTGAACATGTTCACATGACTTCCACTTTTAAACACAGACACATAGACTCTTGAACCTTTGTGCACCTCTACACTACCCTCCCCTTCCATTTATAACCAAGTTCCTCAAAACAGAAGCATACACCTATTTCCCTAAGTCCTGTTGCCTTTTCACCCTACTGTAGCCAGATGTCTATCACCACTATAATGAAACAGCACTAACTGAGGGTCATTGGTAATCTTGCCAAATCTAAATAAGCGCTTGTAAATCTTTCTCTTGACCTCTTTTAACTTTCAGTCATATCGACCCCTCCTTGAAACTCTCATCTCCCATGGCTGTACTGACACTCTCTCCCTCGTTCTCTCCCTTTTCTTTAATTTCTTTCTCAACTTTTTGCTGCCCTGTTTTTCCTGTGCCTTTTTCTTAGTTTCTTTAAATAGGGAAGAACTGGCTTATTGCTTTTATTTGTTTTATATGTTGAGAACCACAGTAAGACCTGCTTAATTAAAAAAAAAAGTGATGCATTTATTACAGTAGTCTGCTATGATTCTTCCAGCCTGATTTCTTCCCCATTCATTCCATTTTCTAGATTTCTGGAAATGATTTTCCTAAAAATGCAAATTTTATCATGCTGGTTCCCTGAAGGAAGGATTTTAATCCCTTGGGCTCTTCAGTGCCTACAAGGTAGAGTCCAAGCTCCTCTGTGAATCCTTTCCTCATACACCTCTCTTCCAATCTGAAATATATTTCTATTATTTTATAATCCATATGTGCGGAATTAAACACACGGAATCGTCTTCCTGACACCTAGGAAGTTGTAAGCAAGGCAGGAAAGAATAGAGACAGGAAAAGGAGTTAGAATACTATGGTGTTAGTTCTGGTGACAAGGTAATCTGCTGATCTGAAGTAAGGGCTCAGCAAAAAGGTAATCTGAGAAGGAGAGAATTAGTCAACTTGCTGTTGCCTGAAGCCTCCATCTTCAAGCTATGTGATTCTGGAGCTCTTTCCATAAAAAACAAAATAAAACAAAAACAAAGAACCTGAATACATGCCTCTGATATATGGATAGTGATTTATAATAATTTATAAATTTATATATGAAGTGATATACTAATATATATTATGAAACACAAAAATTAGAAGATGGGGCAAAGAGTTATAAAAATGAATTCTAATAATTTCTTCAACTCTCAATAGATGAGTGTAGACTTCTGTGGTGGCCATTGACCTGAAGGATGGATCGAAAGCTTATGTAAGGCATACAAGACCTTTTGTGATCTGACCTCTAGCTACCTCCCATCTATAACTACTCCCAGCTACCTCTGCATTCTCCTTTCAAGCCTGTGAATTAGTTTACTTTTCCAAGCTTTATCAACCAGAAAGTTCCAAGTAATCATTTCATACCTCTGTGTCTTTTGCATCTGCTTGGAGTGGCCACTCTGCATGGCAAACTCCTATTGACTCTTCAGCTCTAGCTCAGATATTATGTCCTCTGAAGCCTTTCCCAGCATCCCCAGCACCATCACCACAGTCGTGAAAGAGGTTGTAAGGACATAAGCAAGGCGCTGTGGTTGAAAAGCCTGAATCAAAATGACTCACAAGTGTGGAAACTTACTATGAGAATATTGGTGCTCTGTCAAACACATAAATGGCTAAATACAAAGTGGGACTGGCAAGTTAAAATTTAAAGCGTCCCTTTGATTCATTCCCTTTTTGTAGGTATAAAAAGATTAAGAAATTCAATTTATTTCATAACCAAGGAATTTATGCATGATCATTTGGAAGAGTTTTTGCCTTAATTGTTGTAATGACTTCTATTTTTAAACTTTTATTTATACATAACAAACACCTATTACCCATCACTAGGAATAAGCAGATGTTAACATGTTTGCTTTTGTTCTGTTTAGAAGAGACTTAAGTTATAGGTATAGTTGAAGCCTTGCCCCTCAATCATTTCTCTCCCTCCCTAGATGTAACCACAGTAGAATTGGTTTTGTTAGCCACTTTTCTGGAAAATATTTGATGTGCAGGATACAAGAAGTAAATCTCTGCTAATAGTATAAAAAAGACATAGTCGATAGGAGGAAGAAAATGGATTCTGTATTACAGTGTAAGCCATTTCATTACTGTGTATATGAGATGGTGATGGGTTTGGGATTTTTCTTCTGCCAGAGGTGGTTTTAGACTAGGGAGACATGAATTCCAGTTTTAATTGACTATTTACTGGTAGCTAAACTTGGCTGCTCCAGCCTTGGTTTCATCTTCTGTAAAAGGATAAAAACCTGTCTTGCAGAGTTTTTTAAGACCAAAACTAAGTCTTTAAAATATATATATAGCACAAGGTAAATGCTTTAAAAGTGGTATTAATTGTTAATACCAATTTAATTTTGTCCAGAACTCAAATTAGTCAGTCATGCTGGTTAGACTGCAGTATTTACCAACCCTTTTCATGTCTTTTTGAAAATTGGAAATATTTCTTTAATACTTTGGGGCACACCTACAAAGCAGTTTGGGACTAGCTTGATGTAACTACTTCAAGGGCTCCAGGTGGCCCAGGCCCACCCCATGGGCTGAGGGCATTGATAACTGTCCTCAGCAGGCATGCCAGCTGGGAAGCTTTGCATCAGAGAATCAGGCTGCTAATGTAACTTGGTGGACTAGTCAACTTTTGATGGTCCCTTGCATGGTTAGAGACTACACCCAGTCTAGAAGTGTGGCCTCACAAACACGTGCCATCAGTTAAGAGAAGAGTCCAGTGAACAGAGAAAGGTGTGCCTCATCTTTATTGGAAAAATAATTCCCTGTACATTCTCTCTTGATCAAGTAGCATCATCTTCCTGGAACAATAAAATAAAAAGTTCCGAAAGTGGAATTAGTTGTTCCTAAGAAAGAACAAACCTTGGATAGTACTTTACCATTTACAAAGTGCTTTTGAACGCATCTGTATCCTCAGGTACTCTTACTATAGCCCTGGAGGAGGCTGACAGATTGAGAGATGTATCTAATACTACATGGCTAGTAAAAGGGAATTGAGACTTAGAGGTTTACCAATTCAGTGTTCTTTCTCAAGGTGATTGAGAGAGTATCTCATAATTAAGTTTTATCATAACTGTCATATCATTTCCCTAACAAGTAGCTAAGGAAATTAAAATTTTCACCAGTTTCAGTTCTAACAACTATGTGTTTTAAAGCCTGAGTTAAAATATATAAAAGTCATAGGCTACCTATAGATCTATCTCCAAAATAAATCAAAGAAGAGGGTGCAGGGAATTCTTGCTAGTCCAGTGGTTAGGACTCCGTGCTTTCACTGCTGAGGGGCCGGGTTCAGTCGCCGGTTGGGGAACTAACATCCCACAAGCCACGCAGCATGGCCCAGAAAAAGGAAAGAGAAGAGGGGACAAATTTCTGAGGGTCAGGAATTGAGGAGTGGATAAGGTGGGTGTTACGGAGTATCTCATAAGATTGCAGTCAAAATGTTAGCCAAGACTGCAGTCATTTGAAGCCTTGACGGAGACTGAAGGATCTACTTTCAGAAAGGCTCCCTCACATGGCCTTTGGCTGGAGAATTCAAGTTTCTTGCCAAGTGGACTCTCCATAGGGATCCTTATGACATGGCAGGTAACTTCCCCCAGAGAAAAACCATTCAACAGAGAGAGCAAGCATAGATTCTCAGTGCTTTTTATGATCTTGTTTAATGCCCACTATCACGTCTGCTTTTTTATATTCCTTAGAAGCAAATTACTAACCCCAGCCCATACTCAAGGGGAGGGGAATTAGGTTCCACTCCTTGAAAGGAGGAGTACTGAAGAATTTGTGGACATCGTTTAAAATTGACATAGGGCTTCCCTGGTGGTGCAGTGGTTAAGAATCCACCTGCCAGTGCAGGGGACATGGGTTTGAGCCCTGGGCCGGGAAGATCCCACATGCCACGGAACAACTAAGCCCGTGCGCCACAACTTCTGAGCCTACGCTCTAGAGCCCGCGAGCCACAACTACTGAAGCCCGTGTGCCTAGAGCCTGTGCTCCACAACAAGAGAAGCCACTGCAATGAGAAGTCCGCACCCTGCCACAAAGAGTAGCCCCTGCTCACCGCAACTGGAGAAAGCCCGCGCGCACAAAGACCCCATGCAGCCAAAAATAAATAAATAATTAAAAAAGAAATTGACACAGGAAAGGAAAGACACACATATTAAATTTGAGCAGATTCTGTTAAGTGTAGGCTATGAAGATAGAATGTGCAGGGTGTTTAATAGGAGAATTGTCCACATACAAATTGAAACAGATGAGATCACTTAGATATTAGCTTTTGGATTTAAATTTATTTTATTTCAGTAAATTTAAAAAAGCACGCGGGCTTTCTCTAGTTGTGGCGAGCGGGTCTACTTTTCGTTGCAGTGCGTGGGCTTCTCATTGCGGTGGCTTCTCGTTGAGGCGGCTTCTCGTTGCGGCGGCTTCTCGTTGCGGAGGCTTCTCCTTGCGGAGGCTTCTCCTTGCGGAGCACGGGCTCCAGGCGTGCGCAGGCTCAGTAGTTGCGGTTCGCGGGCTTAGTTGCTCCACGGCATGTGAGATCTTCCTGGACCAGGGCTTGAAACTGTGTATCCCGCATTGGCAGGCAGATTCTTAACTACTGTGCCACCAGGGAAGCCCGAGCTTTTGTATTTAAAAAGTCAAAGAACTTTGAAAAATGAAATCAGATGAAGTGAATTAAACTTTAATTAACTGGACTTAATGTTTATGTAAAGCAGTTAAATAATAAATCGGTTTATATAATAAATACTACTGTAGTATTTCTATATTTTCATGTTAATGGAATTTTAATATGATTGCTGTAGATTTCCAACTGATACCATTCAGCGCTCAAAATGGATCAGGGCTGTTAATCGTATGGACCCCAGAAGCAAAAAGATTTGGATTCCAGGACCAGGTGCTATGCTATGTTCCAAACACTTTCAAGAAAGTGACTTTGAGTCATATGGTATAAGAAGAAAGCTGAAAAAAGGAGCTGTGCCTTCTGTTTCTCTATACAAGGTATTTAAATCTAGGTGTAAACAAAATTAAATTTTACAGAGCCTTTACAAATCAAGACAGCTCACATTATAGCTAGATTTTACAGACATAAACACAAAACCAAAAACCTAGGACTTAAAATAAATCCTATAATACACTTTAAATGCCTAGAAAATTAGTGTTTTTTTTTAATATATATGTAATATTAGTAATTGTACTTTGGAGCTTTTTAAAAAATAAAAATAAAGCGTATACGGGACTTCCCTGTCGGCCCAGTTGTTAAGACTGCGCTTCCAGTGCAGTGGGTGCGGGTTCCATCCCTGGTCGGGGAACTAAGATTCTGCATGCCATGTGGTGCAGCCAAAAAAATAAATAAATAAAATGTATAAATGTAAACCATATGTCTAGATATACATAAGGTTACTAAACTGATCACAAAAATCAACTAGTAGATATAAACAGCTTTAGAATGCAGGCTTTTGTTTAAGTATGAGACAGTTTTCACAATACTTTGAAATTATCTACCCCCTCCTTTTTTTTGGCTCTCCCCAAAAATGTTATTGATCTTGACCAAAAACATACCTAATTGTTAGCATTGATATAGAAAGAGGTATACGGAAAATAGAAGACTTTCTATGAGTCAGTCATCAGTATTGGTGTTACAGTCTTATGTTTCTTTTGATTGCTTTTATTTTATCCCAGTCATCAGTATTGGTGTTACATTCTTATGTTTCTTTTGATTATTTTTATTTTATCCTTTTACCCCTTAGGCACATGCTCATATATGACTCAATCACTGTCTGCAGTCTGCAAATAGTCATCCAACTGTTCTATCCTTACTCTACCCTCACCTTCCTCTTACTCATTGGAGTCTCCTTATTTCAGTATTGTTTTACCTTATTCCCTCTTTCAAAAGAATATTGTTGGTATCAAATCCAAACTCATAAGTTCGAAGAGCTTTCTATTAATTGATTTGTGCATCTCTAACTGCCGTGAATTCTCTTTTTGAACCACATGTACTTACCCTCTGTATATATGATAAATTGACTTGCTTTTATGCTTTCGTTTAAAATCAATAATGGTTACAATTTATTGGGACCTACAATGGTCCAGGCACTGCACTAGGCGATTTACGTAAAGTATCTTATTGTATCCTTAAAACAACTCTGTATTATTATCCACATTTTATAAGTGAGAAGATAAAGGATTATAGATGTTAAGTCACAGCTAACAAGTGAGGGGAGCCAGGAGTCTTAATTCCAAAGCCCATGCTCTGTCCTGTGCCTTCCTGTTTGTGCAAATAACTTCCCTGTCCCCTCCATTAAACCATGTTATTACTCCTTCAAAGAACAACTCAAGGGGCTTCCCTGGTGGTGCAGTGGTTGAGAATCTGCCTGCTTAGTGCAGGGGACACGGGTTCGAGCCCTGGTCTGGGAGGATCCCACATGCCGCAGAGCAACTGGGCCCGTGAGCCACAACTGCTGAGTCTGCGTGTCTGGAGCCTGTGCTCCGCAACAAGAGAGGCCGTGATAGTGACAGGCTCGCACACCGCGATGAAGAGTGGCCCCCACTTGCCACAACTAGAGAAAGCCCTCGCACAGAAACGAAGACCCAACACAGCAAAAATAAGTTAATTAATAAACTACCCCCAACACCTTCTTTAAAAAAAGAAAAAAGAAAAAGAACAACTCAAAACTCCTGTGAAACCTTCCCAAATTACCACCACCTTTCTCTAGTTACTTTAATCATTTTGGAAACTTTCAGCATCATGTTACTATTTCTGTATAGAAGCCAAAAAAAACAAAAACAAAAAAACCCAAAACTTGTTTACATTATCCCAGAGATCATATATTTTAAAAAGTCAGAGATTATGACCTTTTCTTTCATAACTAACTCTCCACAGCAACCAGGTGAGTGCTTTGTATTCAGTGGTATTTTTATAGATAGTCATTGTGTGATATTTTCTAAAATAAACTTCACTTTCTATTTGTGTCATAGGTTCTCCAAGGTGTACACCTTAAAGGTAAAGCAAGACAGAAAATCCTAAAACAGCCACTTCCTGATAATTCTCAAGAGGTTGCTACTGAGGACCATAACTACAGTCTAAAGAGACCTCTCACAATAGGAGCAGAGAAATTGGCTGAGGTGCAACAGATGCTACAAGTGTCCAGAAAAAGACTTGCTTCCGCAAAAAACTACAGGATGATCAAGAAGAGAAAGGGCTTACGATTAATTGATGCACTTGTAGAAGAGAAGCTACTTTCAGAAGAAACAGAGTGTCTGCTACGAGCACAATTTTCCGGTATCTTCCCTAATGACCTGTAATACTTACAATGTAGCTCTTAATTTTTCTGAAATATCATTACATGTTTATTTTGTATTGCCAATGGAAATATGCTTTTAGCTGAGAAGTGAAAAGTCTCTAGCATAAGCAAGAAGAATGAAAAATAATCACCAAAATCCTTTTATGATTTTACAATTTTAAAAGTAATATGTTTGGGCTTCCCTGGTGGCACAGTGGTTGAGAGTCCGCCTGCCGATGCAGGGGACGCAGGTTCGGGCCCCGGTCCGGGAAGATCCCACATGCCGCGGAGTGGCTGGGCCCGTGAGCCATGGCCGCTGGGCCTGCGTGTCCGGAGCCTGTGCTCCGCAAAGGGAGAGGCCCGCGTACCACAAAAAAAAAAAAAAAAAAAAGGTAAAAGTAATATGTTTATTACAGGAGAAGCAAAGAAATGTATAAATAATAAAAATAACACATAATCCTACTACCCAGAAATGAGATCATATGGTTTATACCATATATTGTACTTTTCACTTTTTTTGTTTTTTTTTTAATAAATTTATTTATTTATTTATTTTTGGCTGTGTTGGGTCTTAGTTTCTGTGTGAGGGCTTTCTCTAGTTGCAGCGAGCGGGGGCCACTCTTCATCGCGGTGCGCAGGCCTCTCACTGTCGCGGCCTTCTCTTGTTGCAGAGCCCAGGCTCCAGACGCACAGGCTCAGTAGCTGTGGCGCACAGGCTTAGTTGCTCTGCGGCATGTGGGATCTTCCCAGACCAGGGCTCGAACCTGTGTCCCCTGCATTGGCAAGCAGATTCTCAACCACTGCGCCACCAGGGAAGCCCTGTACTTTTCACTTTTTAAAAATACTTAAAAAAAATTTTTCTTTAATTAATTAATTAATTAATTTTTTTGGGCTGCTCCGGGTCTTAGTTGCAGCACATGGGCTCCTCGTTGTGGCACTCAGGCTTCTCTAGTTGTGGCATGCGGGCTCTCTAATTGTGGTGCATGGGCTTAGTTGCCCTGTGGCATGTGGGATCTTAGTTCCCCAACTAGGGATCAAACCGGCATCCCCTGCATTGAAGGATGGATGCTTAACCACTGGACTACCAGGGAAGTCCCTACTTTTCACTTTTTATAATCACACACTTGTCACTGCAAATTCTTTGTAAACAATTTTAACTGCTAGATAATTTATCACTAAAGTCTTTTTTTGCAGTAAGTTGAACTAGATAATTTGCAAAATCCCTTTGAGTTTGAAAATTGTGTTAAGTCTCCAAATTTTTTTCTGTAATACTCTATAGAGTATATATATGTCCATTGAAAGACTACCTAGTCTTCTTTGTGAACCAGGATATTTGAAGAGGGGCAAAGTAAGAATTGCCAACTTACTCTCTGATGAAAGCAGCAGAGATTTTGGATTTGCATTCTGGTAAAAGAAGCATGTCCTTTTCTAGACAAGAGTAGGTATCTCCAATGGAAGAGAGTATTTTGTGTTTTTCCAAGAGGGGAATATAGGTTATAAATAGGGGTCTGCACCAGGAACAGAGGATTTTTTTTTTCTCTCAGTGGTAGGGAAGATTGTTCATTCTGAATAGTTCCCTATCCCCCAAAATATTTCTTGTGTCTAATTTTCACTCTCAGATAAATGATGACCAGGGAACAAACTAAAACTAATAAATGTCCTCATAATCCAGAGACTTAATTTATCCATTTATTTCATTTTCTTCCCTGTTCCTCTAAAAATCTCCACTCAGGCTGCCAGTGAATAGTAAAACATAATGACTGAAGTTGACACATTTTTCGTCCCTCTTTCTAGTGAAATGATCCAAGATGAACAGGATAAATTGGTTAACAGTCTCTAAGACTGGATAGTAACCCCTGAACAAACTCAGTTAAAATGTAACTATTTGAATTTTGGTGCCTATCACATTTTATATCCAAATGCTATGGTCTATGCCTGAAAATGTTACTGTACACATTTTTCATCACAAAGAATAAATTTATTTTAACAGATTTTAAGTGGGAGTTGTATAACTGGAGAGAAACAGCTGAGTACTCCACAGAAATGAAGCAATTTGCGTGTACACTCTACTTGTGCAGTAGCAAAGTCTATGATTATGTAAGAAAGATTCTTAAACTGCCTCATTCTTCTATCCTCAGAACGTAAGTGAATTACATTTTAGATATTAAATAAAATAAACATTTTGTTCTTTCACTGTAGTTTATACATTAATGCTATTAGTATTCATACTCTCCTTTTGTCCACTTTCTCTTTTTAAAAACTTCTAGGTGGTATTTGCATGTTATCACAGTCGATATTTCACCCACAGAATGAAGACATATAGGCTGACAAATTTTTTTGCATCTTTCAGATGGTAGAGACACTCTGGGTGGTAAAATCTAAATCTTGGAATATTGGAATTTCTCAGACACTTCAGTAGTTTTAATATGTGACTAATCTAGAAAATCGAGAACAATTGATTGGTATCTAGGTTGATACCATTGGTTTGAGGCAAAGATCAAAAATCTGAATTTTTCCTAAGCACTGTAGTTGGTGCCAATGCAGGCTGTCCAGAGACCAGATTATGAAAAATAATTTTTTAGAATTTGTGGTCAAAATACATAGCTATATTTATATTCTCTTAGTGGGAAGCAAATAACAGTGACTTTTATAGTAATGCCTTATAAATTTAATACTCAATTTTTACTGTTTTTTTCATCACAGGATTTACAGATTCTTTTATTTTTATTTATTTACTTATTTGACTTAAATGACAGAAATGTATTATTGCCTCACAGTTTTGGAAGTTAGAAGTCCAAAATCAAGGTGCTGGCAGGGTTAGTTCCTTCCGAGGGCTGTGAAGTAAGGGTCTGTCCCACGCCTCTCTCCTTGGCTTGTAGATGGTGGTCCTTCTCCCTGTGTTTCTTCACATTGTCTTCCATTATCCATGTATGTTTCTGTGTCCAAATTTCCTCTTTTTATGAGGACACAAGTCATGTTGGATTAGGGTGTGCCCTAATGACCTCATTTTAACTTGATTACCTCTGTAAAGACCCTATCTCCAAATAAGATCACACTCTGAGGTACTGGAGATTAGGACTATGATATATCTTTTTTGAGGGACACAAGTCAACCCATACCAGTCACTTTCCTGCTGCTCAAGCCTCCCATTACCCATAGACTTCTTCCTGTGCTTCACTGAGCTTCTGTGATGTGATGTGGCTCCTGCTGGACTCTGCGGCTCATCTCCTGCCTCTCTCCCTGCCCTCTTAGATTCCACATTCCTATTGTAAGGCATTTCTTGCTGCTTCCTTACCTTCGAGACTTACTAGTCCATCTGCCTGAAATGCCCATTCTCCCTGTTAGTCCTGGAGATTGGTCCTCACCCTTCAGGCTCAGATTAGATATCACATCCTTTCTGAAGCCTGGCCTGCCATTCTTCCGATTCTGGACTAGGTACCCTCTTGCGCACACAATGTGGAACTGAATCTTAGTACTTAAAACTGTCTTCCCCGCTAGACTGTGAGCTGCCCAAGTATGAGGTCTGTGTCTGGTTCTTTGTTACACCTCCTGCCCTGGCGGGGTGCCTGGAACACAATGGTCTCTTGATAAATATTTGTGGAATGAAAGGATGCCTGGATGGTTGTTTAGGATTTTGAACAGATGTAAAGAAGAATTGCATTGGACCTCAAATCGCTGTCTAAAGAGCAGCACTTCATTTAATCCACTGCTGTTGGGGCAGAGGCCGCCCAGGAATGGCAGGAGCCTTCTCTCCTGGAAGGTGCTTCTTGGTTTCTTATTGCTTCAACTTTAAAACAGACTCATAGGGGCTCTGGACTGGAGAAACTCCTAAAGATCATGTAGTCCAACCCCCTCTTTTTTTTTTTTTTTTTGCGGTACGCGGGCCTCTCACTGTTGTGGCCTCTCCTGTTGCGGAGCACACGCTCCGGACGCGCAGGCTCAGTGGCCATGGCTCACGGGCCCAGCCGCTCCGCGTCATGTGGGATCTTCCCGGACTGGGGCACGAACCCATGTCCCCTGCATTGGCAGGCGGACTCTCAACCACTGCGCCACCAGGGAAGCCCCAACCCCCTCATTTTAAAGAAGGGGGAAACTGAGGCTTGGTGGGAGGAAGGACCTTGATTATTATGAGGGTTCCTTTTTTTCCCACTTGGGGGGAAACTTCTCTTCTTTTAAATTGAGATGTAATTGACACATAACATTATGTTAGTTTCAGGTATACAATGTAATTATGTGTTTGATATTTGCATTCGATATTTGTATATATTGCAAAATGACCACCAAGATAAGTCTAGTTAATATCCATCACACACATAGTTACAAATTTTTTGTGTCTGTGATGAGAACCTTGAAGATCTACTCTCTTAGCAACTTTCAGATATAGGTACAGTATTATCAAGTATAGTCACCATGATGTACATCACATCCCCTTTAAAAAAAAACATGAATGAGAATTTTCCTCCACACATACTATTAACATAATACTACTACTAACAAATTTAGAAATGAGAGAAAAAGGAGGAAAATTCATTAATTGTTCCTCTAGGTTATATTTAAACAATTACTATTAACATAGGGAATTTTCTTCCAGTCTTTTTTCTGTGCTTAGATTTACTAGTTTTTTACATAGTTATGATCTTGAATAGCTGCAGAATATCAGGTAGTCGTACCCTACTTAACTTTGGCATTCTCCAACTATTGGACATTTATATTGTTTTTACTTTTTCGTTGTAACTGCTGTTTTGTATATTGAGATGAACATTTGTGTATAGGCTGATTCACTCTCTTCCATATGTGATTTTACCATTTAGGCCAGATATTACACTTATTTATAAATGTCTACTTTCTGGTAAGCAGGGGACATTTTTATAGACACTATGTTGCTATCACTTCCACACGTTTTTTAGTCAAGTCCTCTCCTTTGCACTGGTTTTAAAGCATTAGTTACTGATTTTACACTATGGTTTATGTGAGACATTCCATACGACTTCTCATCTCCCCCCCACCCCGCCCCCCATGGTTTTCTTCCTTTCTATAGTTCTGCATCAACTCCTGAATTAAGTCTTCTCTGGTAATTCCAGCTCACACTGATCTTTTTTCTCTTCATGTCATTTTTCATTTTGTAACCTTTGCTGTGTCATTATTTCGATTTACAATTTTAGTACTCAAAGGGTTGCTTATTTCTTTGGATACTTTGTCTGAAACTAAGTTACCTTGTTTAATGTGATAGTAATACATGCTTAGTATAAAACATTGAAACAATATGTAAGTATATAAATACCAGAAAGTGAAAAATATTTATAATACTTCCATTCCCCTAATCCCACAAAATAACCAGTTAGCAATTTGGTATGTATTCTCCCAGACTTTAAGAAAAAACTAGCCATCACCCAAATTTTGTTTTAATGGCCATCTATTATTCCAACATATTAGAAATACCTAGATTTTATACTGAGAAATCTGAATGGTCAAAAATTTTTATTTGATTACATTTCCCTTCATTTCCCCTGTTTATATCTATTTTCAACACATCTGTGCTTAAGTATTAGATGTCTAATCATACTGAATATTCATTTATTCAAGAAACATTTATTGATCATGAGCAGCCAGTGAGACAGGAGGAAAACCAGGAGATTGTGATGGCCTAGAAGCCAAGTGTAGAAAGTATCTCAAGGAGATAGTATTGCACTGTGTCAAATGCTGCTGGAGATCAAGTAAGATGAGGACAGTCAATTGACCATTGGATTTGGCAAGATGGAGACATCAGTGATGACCTTGATAAAAGCAGTTGCAGTACAGTGATGGAGAGATAAGCCTGGCTGAAGTGGAATCAAGAGATACTGGAAGGCAAAGAAGCAGAGACATTGATTATGGACTCTCTCAAGGAGTTTTGCTGTGAAAGGAGAAGAGAAATGTGTCCGTAAGTGGAAGGAACATAAATGGAGGGGAGGATATTTGATGAGATAGCAGATGCTGCACGTTGTTTGCCTGCTCATGGGAGTGATCTAGTGCAGGTAAGAAAATCAGTGATGCACAACAGAAAGGATAACTGCAGGAGGGCAACATCCAACACTGCTGTGGAGGGAGGTCTGGCCTTAATTAGGAGCAGGGACAAATCATGCGTCGAAACAGGAAAAAGAGAGAGATACAGATGCAACAGGTTAACAGATTTGGTGGTAAGAAAATGAGTTTTTATCGCATTGCTTCTATTTTCTCAGTGACATGAAGTTAATAGCTAAGAGTTGGGGAAGGAAGCATTAGAAGTTTGGGAGAAAGGAGAAAATATGAATAGTTGTTTTTTCCCCTCCATGAGAATGGAGAAACAATTGTATGGATGACAGACCAAGCCAGACTTACATTTTAAAAAACCCTTGATTCAGTTAGATAGGTACCTTACTCACTCATTTCTAACTACTATTTCTTCAGTTCTTAGCTACTATCAGTCACCTCTCTAATTTTCTCTGTACTGAAGTTGGATCCTTTTTCAGTTCTCCCTTGAATTCTTTATGTCCAGAACCTTCCCACGGCTCTGCTTCTTATAATTCCAGAGCTTTGGGTCTTTAAGGTAGTTTGTTTTCACAACTCCTTTGAAATAATGCCATAGCACCCTCAGCTTTCCTAATTATAATAGTGATACATTTAGTATGATCTTAGTAGATTTTTTCTGTTTCTAATTTAATTTTCTATTTTGGTATTCATTGCAGTTTAGTAAATTAGCTCCCTGTATAGGTGAGTTGATGTGAGAGCTTCAGAAATAACCAAGACAGTGGGAGGAGCTAATAGTCTTAAAGAAGAACACCCAGCTCAGCATTATGGCTCTTCAGCACAATATTTTTCCTAAGCAGAGCTTTAAGCTACCCAAGTGACTCCCTATAATTATTCCATAACTAAGCTAATGTTTAATTTAAAATATATTGATGAGTATGTCAATTATAATTGGTATGAACTGTCTGAAGGACAATTTGGGAATGTGAATTATATTTAAATTGACTCAATTATGTGCACCTGCGGCCCAAAACTTCTTTAAAAGTTGAGTTCATTTATTCTAATACATGCATAAGTAAATTTACCCCTGCATCCTACTCCTAGGAATTGCATAAATGACATAGATATGTATAAGTGTATGTGTGCCCACAAACACACATTGTGTTGCTCTTTGTATTGTTTAAAAATTAGAAACAACCTAAGTGTCCTTCAATACAGGTTGGTTCAATTATTTATGCTTTAGTTTTACTGTGTGTACACTTAAAATATTGCTGTAGGTCAGTAGTTAAGAACATGCAAAAGTATGTCTATAACATTACTATAGTAAAGAAAAATAGGTTCAGTATAATTTTTGAAAATTATATCTAGTTATGTATACATAAAGAGATCTGGAAGAATGTCCCTGAAATATTAAGTGATTTAAAAAAAATATCTATTTATTTATTTATTGGAGTGTAGCTGATTTACAATGCTATATTGTTTCAGGTGTACAGGAAGGTGATTTAGATATACATATATATACTTTCTGGGATTCTTTTCCATTTTCAGTTATTACAAGATATTGAATATAGTTCCCTGTGCTATACAATAGGCCCTTGTTGTTTCTCTATTTTATATATAGTGGTGTGTATCTGCTAATCCCAAATTCCTAATTTATCCCTCCGGGCTCCCATCCCGTGCCACCCCTTTGGTAACCATGCGTTTGTTTTCTATGTCTTTGAGTCTATTTTTGTTTTGTAAATAAGTTCATGTATTAACAGTGATTTTTACTTTTTTGCACTTTTCTATATTCTTTCAGTTTTTTAAAAAATGGATGTGTCATTTTATACAATCAGAAAGTGTTTTTTCATTTTGAGTGGGGGAAAAAAGTTGGTTTGAGAGAGAAATCAGTCACTTCCCTACAACACTAAAAACTTGGTTTGAGTGTTTCTACTCTCAGTTTTAAAAACTTAAAAAGAAAAAATCAACAAGTCCACATATTTTTCTGCCTGAGAAACGTCATTCTAGTAGTTGTGGACATTAGGATACCATTTAATTTTCATTTAAAAAGCAAGCTCACCGGAACATAAGCTTTTTTAACCTATTTAAACTAGAACTTTTACCTTGAAGCATTAAGTAGTTTCATTAGATACTTACTGCACATGTAACACATTTAGCATCTTTAGTGTTCATTTGAGAATCCTACTGCAAAAGAATAAATTTTAAACAACTGATTAAAATTTGGTGACACACTTGAAAAGGCTTTTCAACGTACTAGTGGGCTGTAGCACCCTGCTGGAGAGCCACTGTTCTGTTTTCTCATTGTCTTATTATTTTGCCCTGTTTTTAAATATAAACAACTGATTAACACTTTTGTCTCCTAAATAGTCAGAGTATGTCTTCTGCATTCTGTAACTGTGTTTTTCAGATCTGTTAGTGCATCTTGAAATCAATTCAGTGGGTCATAAGTGGCATTAAATTTTGTATATACATTTATATACACACGTATATTTGTACCTGGCATATAGTAAGGGTAAATTCTGTTCATGAAACTTCTTGGTTGCAGCAAAATATTTGGAAAGCCCTGTCCTGAAATACTTCTGGAAGTACATTAAAATTTCAATTAAATAGAGATGGCTGTCCAGGAAGAAACCTTGGCAGCCTGGAATATAGCCCCAAAATCAGAAATTCAACCTTAAAAAAAAAAAGTCATTTGAGTTATAAAAGTAAACTTCAGTGAAGATGAACACTTCAGTCTACCTCAGAATCCATTTAGTCTTATTTTAGACAATTATTAAACTTGGCTACTTCCTTTCCTGATCTATAACAAATTAGAAAGTGTAAATTAGAACTGAGTGAAAAGAATTCTGTTAGCGACAGGCACTAACAGAAATAGAAAAGAATAATCAGCAGTTTGGGAAGATCAAAGAAATACTATGAAAGAACTCCTAAGATAAAGATAATAGTGTAGGCACTTCGGATAGGAGCAAACAGATGCAGACACTCTATTGCCCCAAAGGGCATAATTCGAAGAGCAGTGAGAAAAAGCATTGAACAAGGGCCTCAGGAAAGCTGGTTTTCACATTTGTGCATGACTAGCAGCACAACATGGGCCAGGCAACTTAACCTCTCCCTCTTCCTCCCAGTTTCCTCATCTATAAAATGGGGTA
Organism: Delphinapterus leucas; assembly: GCF_059928025.1. Classification (NCBI taxonomy): domain Eukaryota; kingdom Metazoa; phylum Chordata; class Mammalia; order Artiodactyla; family Monodontidae; genus Delphinapterus; species Delphinapterus leucas. Next base: position 96,715,361 of record NC_143133.1, read on the forward strand.
GATGTACTAGCTGTTCTCAGTTTCCTTCCCCCTCAACAGTTTTCTCATCTCAGTGAATGTACAGGTAAGACTGGTTTATGATCTAAATTACAAACACATCAATGAGAACAAACTGGGTAATTGATTTTTATTAAGAAGTGAGTAAGAAGTTAAAAATGTTGTGGTATGTTTGCATCTTCAGTTGCTATTCTGTCTCTAAGTTTCTCTATTATCTATTTTATCAGAACTATGAATAGATGCTTGAAATGTTGATAGAATTTGGCTACTATACTTGGCTTTATTTCAACAGGGATTTGAGGCTACTTTAGTAGAAAATGCCATTTAAGGCATTTTCCCTTTTTTAATTTCTTCATTTGTGTTTTATGTTTTTCATTTTTTACATTTTCTAGATGGCTGTCCAAATGCAAACCCGGTCCAGGTTTCAGCAGCAACGTTTTTTCTTTTCTTCAACGAAAAGTAGAGAATGGAGACCAGCTATATCAATATTGTTCACTGATAATAAAAGGTATATCTCTCAAGCAACAACTTCAGTGGGACCCCAGCAGTCACCATTTGCTAGGGTTTATGGACTTTGGTCTTGGCAAACTTGATGCTGATGAAACGCCACTTGCCTCAGAGACTATTTTGCTCATGGCAGTGGGTATTTCTGGTCACTGGAGGACACCTCTTGGTTATTTTTTTGTAAACAGGGCGTCTGGATATTTGCAAGCTCAGCTGCTTCGTCTGACGATTGGCAAACTGAGTGACATAGGGATCACAGTTCTAGCTGTCACGTCTGATGCTACAGCTCACAGTGTTCAGATGGCAAAAGCATTGGGGATACATCTTGATGGAGACAACATGAAGTGTACATTTCAGCATCCTTCATCTTCTAGTCAACAGATTGCATACTTCTTTGATTCTTGCCACTTGCTTAGATTAATAAGAAATGCATTTCAGAATTTTCAAAGCATTCAGTTCATTAATGGCACAGCACACTGGCAGCACCTTGTGGGGTTAGCAGCACTAGAGGAACAGGAATTATCAAATATGGAGAGAATCCCAAGAAAACTTGCAAATCTGAAGAACCACATACTGAAAACGAATTGTGCTGCCCAACTCTTCAGTGAGAACGTGGCCAGCGCGTTAGAATGTTTGCTGTCATTAGGCCTGCCTCCTTTTCAAAACTGTATTGGTACCATCCAGTTCTTACGCTTAATTAACAATCTGTTTGACATTTTTAATAGTAGGAACTATTATGGAAAGGGACTTAAAGGACCTCTATTACCCGAAACTTTTAATAAAATCAACCATGTGTTAATTGAAGCCAAGACTATTTTTGTTACATTATCTGACATTAGCAATAATCAAATAATTAAAGGTAAGCGAAAACTGGGATTCCTGGGATTTTTGCTTAATGCTGAGAGCTTAAAATGGCTCTACCAAAATTACGTTTCCCCAAAAGTCATGCCTTTTCCATATCTTCTGACTTACAAATTCAGTCAAGATCATCTGGAATTATTTCTAAAGATGCTTAGACAGGTATTGGTAACCAGTTCTAACCCTACCTGCATGGCATTCCAGAAAGCTTACCATAATTTGGAGACCAGATACAGATTACAAGATGAGGTTTTTCTAGGTGAAGTAAGCATCCTTGACATTTCAGTTGCTCGAAGGACGGACTTGGCCCTTTGGACAGTTCAGCGTCAGTATGGTATCAGCGTTATAAAGACTCTTTTTCGCAAAGAGGATATTTGCCAAGACTGGTCTGACTGTTTGCTAAGTGAGGCATTACTAGACCTGTCAGATCATAGGCAAAATCTTACCTGTTGTGCTGGTTATATTGCAAATAAGTTATCAGCTCTTTTAACATGTGAGGACTGCATCAGTGCACTATATGCATCAGATCTCAAATCCTCTAAAATTGGATCACTGTTATGTGTTAAAAAGGAAAATGGCTTGCATTTCCCTTCAGAAAGTTTGTGCCGAGTCATAGATATTTGTGAGCGAGTTGTAAGAACCCATTCAAGGATGGCAGTTTATGAACTACTACTTCCTAAACAGAGGGAATTTTATCTTCAGCAAAAAATATTACATGAGCTTTCCGGGAATATTTATCTTTTTGTAGATTTAGATAAGCATCTCTTTGATGGAGAAGTGTGTGCCATCAATCACTTTGTAAAGTTACTAAAGGACATAATAATCTGTTTCTTAAAGGTCAGAGCTAAAGGTGTAACTCAGTACCCTTTAAAACACCATTCAGAAAGAACTGAAACGAAAACTTTGTCAAGGAAACACTGGTCATCTTTACAGAATTACAAATGTTCAAGTTTTGCTAATACCAATAAATACAGGCATTTGCTAAGGAACGACGGCTGTCTGTTCAAATGAAGGACCTAAAATATATTAAAATTTTTATTAAAAATAATTGGTCAACATTTACTTTAAAATTCAACTTACTATATTTTACAAATTGACCATTCTGCAGAGTGGACAAGTTTGTGGTTCCGACTTAGGAATTTCTATCATGCGTATTATCAGATCTGCTCGGACTTTGGTGGAGCTTGCAAGCATTTCAGAGTTACCCAAAATGTAGAAAGCAGTAAGTCAGTCAGTAGGAACAGACTAGCCAACAGGTGCTGTCTTTGAATTTACTGTTATACGACTGAGTAATCTGACTGGACATACTTCGAAAACAAGGGAGAATAATGACAAGGAGTCACCAAAACATCGACCCTTTTTATAAAGACTACATTCCCTAAAAGAGCTTTGGTTTTCAGCTCTTAAGAATGTTAACACTAAAAAAGAAAAATAGAATGCCTATCAAACCTTGAATATAATCTTTACTTACACATGAAAATTAGGCTAAATTAAACATCAAACACCACCACCATCAAAATCCTTTTGCTGGGGTACCCTAAAATAGAAATCATTATGCTTTATCAGGCAGAAGGTAAACGAGCCATGAGATGATTCCTTGTGCTGCAACCAAGCTGGGAAATGTTGTCTGGGGAATACATAGGAGATGTAATCTTCACAGTCCATTGTCTCTGGACTTCAAAATACTACTTTCAAGTAATAAAATAGAGTGGATACTTACTTGACTCCTGTTGGAGGAGCGCGGTGCTCATCAGAGAATGAAAAGAAGCCCTTATTTCAACTTCTCTTTCTGAAGAGGAAAATAATGAAACATATTTTCAGTGTTGAATAATGGCATTTCATACCATGTGATTAATAAATTGGAAAAAGATGGTCAGTTGAGTCAATGAGAGTGAAAAAATTTGTCTTAATTACATAATGAGTTTTTTCAGAAATTTAGCTTAAATAATCTGAAGATGGAAACATACTAAGAACAATATTCTCCATTCTCTAATACCCAGATCTGAAATGATAAATAGAAAAACATTTGTTTCACAAATGGGAGTATTTTAATGGAAAAAGAAGAAACAAGCACATTTTTCACCTGTGTATGTAAAATATCTACTCTTATTGTCATTGAGTGAATGTTCACAAAGTACAGTTAATATGAAAACTTAAAGTTGTAAAAGACTAATGAGTAGGTGAAAGTTTAGTTTTATTAGTTGAAATTCCCCTTAAATAGTATATTTTGATATATTTCTGCTGGTTCTACCTCAAACAAAGGCTTCAATTCTGAAATGTAACCAGAGTTGTACTGTACTACATTTTATAAGGGGCTATTGCTGAGAAGTCTAAATATTGTGGTTTTTGTTTTGTTTGCAATAGAATGGGTTTAGATGCACTGGGATAAATCTTATTTAAAGGAAGCCTGTTTATAGATCACCACCTTTATCTTATTGCTTATATGAATCCAAGTTTTGTACTTGATCTTTACTTAAAATTAGGTTCATATCTGTAGCGTCTTATGTTCTTTGCTGTTACATTTCATTCACGTCCTATATATTCTGTAATTTCTTAAAATAGTGTTTTGCGCTGTTTAAGTGCTGGATAAATTGGACAAACTTTGAAGACAAGAATCTTTCCATCACTGCCATTAGCACAGTTAATTGCTCTTGCCCTAGTGAAGTGGTACAAGTGTGATGTCAGATTTACTTGATATGCTTGACAGTGAAATTTTTTAAATAAATTATTTGTTCATATTTGATTAGGGTAATTTAGTTTACAATTTCTACTCAGCACCCTTGTTCTTTTTTTTTTTTCCCCCCTTCGGAGAAAACAAACATTCCTTTCAGAAATTTATTCTTCTTACTTTCAACAAATAGTGCTGGATATGCACATGCAAAGATGTTAACTCTAAATGGAACAAAGACCCAAATGTAAGAGGTACAACTGTAAAACTCTTAGAATAAAATAGAGTATATCTTGGAGACTTGGATTAGGCAATAGTTTCTTAGATATGACACCAAAAGCACAAGCAAAACAAAATAAATTGTAGTGCAGCAAAATTAAAAACTTGTGCTTCAAAGGACACCATCAAGAAAGTGAAAGACAACACACAGAAAATTTTTGCAAATCATATATCTGATAAAGGACTTGTATCTAGAGTATACAAAGAACAATAATAAAGGACAAATAACCCTATTTTTTAAATGGGTAAAAAATATGAATAGTTATTCTTCAAAGGAGATACACAAATGGCCTGTAATACATGAGTACGTGCTCAACAAAATTAGCCGTCTGGGAAATGCAAAACAAAACCACAGTGAGATGTCACATCACACCCACTAGGATGGCTATAATAAAAACGACAGGTAACAAGTGTTGGCAAGAATGTCGATAAACTGGAACCCTCATACAATGTTGGTGGGAATGCACACTTTGGAAAACAGCCTGGCAGTTCTTCAAAAGGTTAGTTAAATGTAGAATTGCCATGTGACCCAGCAGTTCTACTAATGGGCATACACCCAAGAGAAATGTACAAATTTCATAGCAGCATTATAATAGCTAAAAAACGTCCAACTGATGAATGGGTAAATAAAAGTGTTGTACCCATACAGTGGGTCACATGGTAAGTGTATGTTTTACTTTATAACACACTGCCTGAACTGTTTTTTTTGCAAAGTGATGTACCACCATGCAGTACTTCAACCAGTTATGTATGAAAAGTTCTAGTTCTTCTGCTTCCTCCCTAGCTCTTGGTATTGTCAGGGTTTTGTTTTGAATTAGCCATTCTAATGGGTGTGCAGTGATATGTCACTGTGGCTTTCAGTTCCATTTTTCTAATGACTAATGATGCTGAACATCTTTTCATAGGCTTATGTGCCATTCACAGTCGTCTTAGGTGAAATGTCTGTTCAAGTCTCTTCCCCATATTTTAAGGAAGGTTGGTTGTTTTCTTATTGAATGTTAGTTATATATTCTGGATACAAGTGCATTATCAAATGAGTCCTGCAAATACCTTCTCCCAGTCTGTGGCTTTTTATTTTTACTGAGGTGTAGTTGATGTACAGTATTAGTTTCAGGTGTACAACATAGTGGTTCACAATTTTTAAAGGTTATAATGTGGCTTTTACTTTTTCAGTGTTTTGAAGAACAGACATTAATTTTGATAAGTCTAATTTATTGACTTTTTTCTTTTAGGGATCATACTTCTTAGTTTCGTCTAAACCAAGGTCACAGATTTTTCTTCCTATGTTTTCTTGTAGATATTTTGCAGTTTTAGATTTTGCATTTAGGTTATGATCTATTTTCAGTTGAGTCTGGTGTGTGGTATAAGTTCATATTTTCACATATTGATGGTATCCCAGCACCATTTGTTAAAGGGCTATCCTTTTCCAGTGAATTACCTTTGATCCCTTGTCAAAAATTGACCACATAAATATGAATCTATTTCTGGGCTCTCTATTCTGTTCCCTTGATCCATGGATCTTTCATCAATACCACATTATCTTGATTAGCCTTATATAAGTCTTGAAGTCAGGTAGGAATCCTCAAACTTTGTTCTTTTTTTTTTTTTTTTTTGCGGTACCCAGGCCTCTCACTGTTGTGGCCTCTCCCATTGCGGAGCACAGGCTCCGGACGCGCAGGCTCAGCGGCCATGGCTCACGGGCCCAGCTGCTCTGCAGCATGTGGGATCTTCCGGGACCGGGGCACGAACCCGTGTCCCCTGCATCGGCAGGCGGACTCTCAACCACTGCGCCACCAGGGAAGCCCAAACTTTGTTCTTTCTAAAAAAATGTTTGGCTATTCTAGTACCTTTCCATATAAATTTTATAATCAGCTTGTTTTTACAAAAATTCCTGCTGGGATTTTGACTGGAGTTACTTTGAATCTATAGATTAATTTGGGGAGAAATGATATCTTAATAACATTTAATGTTCCAATCCATGAATATGATAATATATATTTTTGAAGGTCGTCTTTGATTTTTTTAAATCAATGTTTTTCTACATTTCACATACAGATCTTATACATATTTTTGTACATTTCATGTTTTGTGGTGCTACTATAAATGCTAATTTTAGAATTTCAGTTTCTAAGTGTTCATTGCTACTACATAGAAATACACTTTTGCATACTAATGTTGCTAAACCCACTTATTAGTTCTGGTACCTTTTTATTAAGATCCTTTGACTTTCCTATATAGGCAATCACATCACACCATCCACAAATAGATACTGTCATATTTATTCATTCCCAATCTATAATTTTTGTTAAAAAAAAATTTATTGTACAGTGACCTCAGACACAACGTTTTAGAGGAGGGTTTTGTTCCCAATCTTAGGAGGAAGCATTCAGTCTTCACCATTCATATGATGTTAGCTGTAGGCTTTTTTGGTTGAGGATCCCTTCTATTCCTAATTTGCTGAAGAGTTTTGTTTTTTTTTTAAATCATAAATGGTTGTTGAATTTTGTCAGAGGATTTTCTGCACCTTTTTGGAAAAAAAACTTTTTGAGATATAATTTACATACCACAGTATTCACCCTTTTAAAGCATATAATCTAGTAGTACTTGGTATATTCAAAAGGTGGTTTTCTGCAATTTTTGAGATGGTCATGTAGTTTTTGTTTTGTATGCTGACACACTGAACTACATGGATTTCTTTGAATGTTGGGTCAACTTTTTATTTCTGGGATAAACCCAACTAGTCATGATTTTTTTTTTCTTTTACATATGGCCAGATTTCATTTACTAATATACTAAACTACAGAGTTACATTAAAGTCTGTGGCTTTAAACATTACCCTGCATATACCCTTATGGCTTTTGAATAAACTAAAAATGCCTTAAATGCTTTCATAAGACAATTTTTAAACAAAATTTTAATTAAAGCCTTTATATCTTAACATCTTATAAAATCACTTGGATTATAAAAAGCTCACATTTGGTCTATAGATAAGGACAAAATGTGCATTAAAGAAGCCCTAACAAGGAAAAAAAAAGTCCTAAGTTATTTACATAATGAAAAATAACTACAATAGTCAAGGCTTTCTAGCTGGTTGGCTTCCCTCTCCTTTGGACTGCTGCTCCAGAATTCCTTTATAAAACACATAAGGGATGCAATATGATCACAGGGCTGGAAGTCCTGGTTTGAAGCTGCATTTACATAAGAAGCATTCATTTTCTTAGCTATTTGTGTTATAAAACAATAAAAATAGAAAACTTTTCTAAAGGTATTTTTATTCACATTTTACATAAGACTGAGAAAATGTCAGTTGTCCATATCAAAGAATGGGGAAGCCAAAACAGTAGTCTCTCCCGCAAGGTCACTGCTCCGCTTGTTTTTTTTACCTGTAACATTAAGTTTCTGTCTCCCGTAATAGTCCAGAGGTAAGACCTACAGGTTGCTTTTAGTTCTTGAGTGAAAAGGAAATTAAGAAAGGTGCTCATCATAAGAACATCAAACATTAAGAGAAAAGAGTTTCTGCCCTTAAAAGAAACAGTGGAAAAAAGACAAGACATATTCTCATTTCAAAGCAATTTATAGTTAATGATAACTGGGCAAAATGATAGATTTATTTTTTAGTTGTGTGCTTTCAGAAGTAATGTCAAATTTACTTAATATCAGATATTTTAAAAGGTTTCTTGCATCTTAAATGGTTAAAAGTGGTGTTATTAAAGAAAAAATGCAAACCCTTTTTTTACAGAATAGTATAAATGTTTATTTTCTGTATGATTTACTTTGCTGTCCTGTTTTTACAATATAGAAAAGTGTATTCTTTGAATAGCTCTAGTAAATATAAATTTAATCTTTCTACTTTGGGATGTAAATAGAGCTAAAAAATTATATACCCAACCCTCCCCAAATAGTCTTTTAAAATTGTTGAATTAATGTGGATATTAATCTTGTTCAGCAATTTGATGCAAATGCCTAAATACAAAAAGTTGTTTAGTAAGTACTACACAGGAAGGAAAAGTCTTAATACTTTAGATAGCTTCCTGAAAATCAGAAAAACTAGTAGCATTTGATTGCACCTTCAAATTTTTACAAGCAAAACATTCTCAAGCAATGCCATCATACATAATCTACAACTGTAATCCAAATTTCACAAACATTTTATGCACACTGTATATAAATACACATCACAAAGGTGCAATTAGAATTAAACACAGAATATATACAGAATGAACAAAGTTCAGGTTTAGACAAAAAAGGTACTGTAATCTTTTGAAAAATAACTTGATTAGATATTATTTTATCCTCTTACACTAGTTTACATTTTTACAAATTTTAATTAAACATACTAGATTGAGGTGCTAAGAATGTTTGCACTATCTACATTTAAAGTTACTGCACTATAATTTTATAAATCCAAAGTTTAAAAGGAAGATGCTTAATGAATAACGGAATCTTTTTTGGATTACTTAATTTCTATTGCCTATATCTTGCATGTTCATATGAACATATATACACACTTAATACATACAACTATAGATTCCTTGTAGGAAATGTAATAATCATATACTACTAATTACTGAGGATTAAGGTACCTAGCAAAATGCCTGAATTCCAACATGGTTTTTTCTCATCATAAAATCCAGAGTCCTATTATAACAGGCTCTTAAATTCATAAAGCTTTTGAATTCTGAATTACTGAAAATGATTTAGGTTATCTTAGTAATTATATGAAAACACTCATACCTTTAGCTAACCAAATCACTGGCTACAAATAATGCCATAATAAGCTTCCCTTATAAAAAGAAATCCCACTACAATTTTGAAAGCTTTGTTAGGAGGCCCCTTTCAGTAAATCAAGTAAGAGTCATAGATTGGTTTGAAACATCTTAGTTCAAAAGTCTAGAAAAAGAACTGTTTGTATAGATGAAAACTCCTTCTCTAAATTCATCTCTTAGAGCTTCAATATTCTTTATTTCTCCATCCAAACCAAATTTGTTAACTGGTAATTATGTAAGGTTCTATTTTATCACTACATAATCATAATGTTTACTTCTATTCATATGCACCGCTCATTTTAATAGTACCCCTTAATCACTGAGTTTATTATTTCAAATACATACCGCCTCCTTGAAAGAAAATGGAAACATCCCAGAGCATTTCTTAGTCACTTCTTATTATAGAAGCAAACTGTCTGCCCTTTGAGAATTATTTTCTGTCTGTTAACACTTTATATGTTTTTAAAAAAAACAAAATAACTTTTTTAAAGTGTGCCCTACAGAGTACTTCCCCTTCTGACAATTCCCAAAGTGACAACAGGATATATTCCAGAATCCACCCTAAAATGTTGATTTTTCTTAAAAAGATAGTGCTTTTCTAAACACAAAATGTCATTTGAATATGTTTCATAAGACTTCGTTTATGTAGACATAATATCTGCTTATATTCTAGATCTAGTACCAAAGAATGACCGGGTAATACCAGTGCTTCTTTGGCTTTTTCTACTGGAACAAAGTCATACAACGCCATACATTATAAATTATATAATAGTAATTTATAAATGTTCTTTGTCAATAGAATCAGAAGGACAGAACATCTAGTTCTTAAGAAACCCAAGCAAATTAAAAATCCATATAATACAATAAAGAAAAATTCAATTTAGAAGGGGCATAAGCAGATTTAACTAAGATTTAAAATGTAATTTCCTCGTTTAAAATTTCTCCTCATTCAATATTATAATTTCAGGTCTCACAAGACTGAATTAACAATACAATAATTGTTAAACTATCTTCCAGAAAATCAAGTGTCCCTGCACCTTCAATTTTCTGTACAGTTCGATTTATCAGTCTTTTGTGCAAGAGTTAGCAATTCATGGCACAAGGGTCACTTTTTGCTTTTCCTGCAGAGTTGATGACGCTCATCAAACATCGCCCGAATTCCTCAAGTATCATCCGTTCAGCTGCTGCCTTTGATTTCCCCTTCTTGTCTGCCTGCTCTGCCTGGGCAAGAAGGCAATTACACGTGGCTTCAGCTACTTCCTTAGTGACAAACGTAAATGGCAATCTGAAATGATTTTTAAGAAAGAGAGAGATGATGATGGTGTTGAATAACAGCAAGAGTGGCTGACATTCTTTCACCTAGAAATCTCTGTCGACATTTTCACGATTCAGCAAGCACACTGAACATCACAGTATGTGTGATGAACAAAAGCACATCCCACAGAGTTTTTAAAAAGTTAGACCTGGGCTTCCCTGGTGGTGCAGCAGTTAAGAATCCGCCTGCCAAGGCAGGGGACACGGGTTCGTGCCCCGGTCCGGGAAGATTCCACATGCCGTGGAGCGGCTAGGCCCATGAGCCATGGCCGCTGAGCCTGCGCGTCTGGAGCCTGTGCTCCGCAACGGGAGAGGCCACAACAGTGAGAGGCCCGTGTACCGCAAAAAAAATAAAATAAAATAAAATAATAAAAAAATTATATATAACGTTTTACGTAAAATACATATAACCTAGACAAAGTTACCTGGTTAACTGAAACGTAACTCTACATGTTAACTGGATACTGCTATAACAAAAGTCCTCCTGATTCATGTATATAAGCTCTGAGTGCAGTTTTTGTTTTATTTACTGTTGTTTCTGCACTGCCTACAACAGTGCCTGACACAGAGACACCCCATGAATATTTGCTGAATGAATGAATAATATTGGAAATTGAAAGCACTATCTCCTGGACAACATGGAAAATAAAGCACTTTCCCATAGTCCCATATAATGTTTGTAAAAAAAAAAAGCGCACCAAAATTTTGCATTATTCCATGATATCAAAAACGAAACAACAGGGACACCAGATGCTGTTCTGTACATGGAGTTTCATTCATAAAGACCTGAACTATTGAGTATTAAAGCAGAGGAATCCATCCCGAGGCTAGCTGTATGTAGCCAAGTTGTAGAGCCTAAGAAACAAAACCGGGTAACCTAATCTAACCAGTAACTCAACAACCTGTAAGTAAGCAGTCACTGATAGAAGGAAACTGCAAAACAAAATGAATGAAGTCTGGGACTTCCCTGGTGGGCAGTGGTTAAGAATCTGCCTGCCAATGCAGGGGACAAGGGTTCGATCCCTGGTCCGGGAAGATCCCACATGCCGCGAAGCAGCTAAGCCCAAGAGCCACAACTACTGAGCCCACGTGCCTAGAGCCCGTGCTCTGCAACAAAGAGAAGCCACCACCATGAGAAGCCCGGGACGCAACGAAGAGTAGCCCCCACTCGCCGCAACTGGAGAAAGCCTGTGCGTAGCAACAAAGACCCAACGCAGCCAAAAATAAATAAATAAATAAAATTTAAAACAAGAACAACAACAAAATGAATGAAGTCTGAACTTAAGGCCCACTATGACAAGATAGGGTGACAGGATTTAGGCTGCTATACATTTGTATAGAAATCTTTAAAATATAAAAAGCATTTTAAATTAGAAAATATAATATTAAAATATTACAATAAAGTTAATATTACAGTAATATTGAAAAAGTAATTAATAGTGTATAACAGTAGCACTCATTATATAGTATTTGGAAACTATAGGAAAGAAAATGGAAAAAAAAAATCAAATTTTTGCCACTCAAAGGCAAAAGCTTGTTAATACGCTAGTAGGACTTCTTTAATACAGTTTTTTTATACTTAGTTTTGATAACAGTGCATAATTTTGTGTTCTTTCACACTTCATAATAACAGATATCTTCCCAAGTTGAAAAATTAATTGTAAATATTTTAGTGTAGCAATATCTTTAATCTCCTCATAGAGATTAGACTTAATAACCTAAGGTTTACTGAAAGCAGATGACCAGAAAGGACCCTTTGTGATACCCCTCATTAAGGTGTCTGTCCATTTCCACTTCATTCAATCAAGAACTTTTTGCTGATTATACTCCAGTTACAAGAAAGAGTTCTTTAGAACTAATATCTGAAATATTTTGTACAAAAGCCTTACTTTTATAAGTTTTATAAGTTGGATCTTATTTCAACTTTGGCATTTTAAATGAAATACCATTTTCAAGGCTCATTCCATTTAATAATTCCTCAGATTAACCTCTAACAAACTCTCTAATACAAATTCAAGTCAGCATGCTATGTGCAATGGGCCCTGCCAAGCTGTGCTTTACTCCTCAGAGCCACGTGAAAAGGGTGATGTGAAGGATAAGAAAACCAAGGTAAGGCCCAGAGAGGTGAAGTGCTTGGCAAAATCACAAATTACAACAGAGCACAGACAGGATTTAAACTCAGGTCAGCCTGACTGTAAAGCTCCAGCTTTCCTACTCCAGAGCTCAGCAGTCTAGGGAAATAAGGAGGTAAAATAACACAGTGTGTGACAGGCTCTCCAACAGGGTGGGGAAAGTGCCACATGGGCACGGGAAGGTAAGAAGGTAAGAATGTGAAAAAATGTGAATAACAACACAACCGGTAAGAGGTATAAAAATTTTGGTTTTCTTCAAGGTTTGTCAAATTATTCAAATTTTTGTCAAATTATTCAAATTTCCCTCATCTTAGTAGGGAGAAATCCAATTAAATTAAGCACAGTGACCTAATACACTACCGTGCATTTTAGAACTGTACGATATATCTGACAGTGATTTTTCTGTTACTTTTAAATTCCTTTACAAGTAATTAAAGATAGAAAATGCAAAAGTCAGGTGTGCAACAACCAAAAGTATGAGCCCAATTTTGCCCCAAAAAAGAAACTTCACCAAAAATGAATATATCATACTATAAAAAGATATTCAAATATTGACTTACTTTCCTCCTCCGCTATTCAAAGCTGGTGTTGGCCTAGTAAGCAAGTCCGAAATCTGAGAGGATAACTTAGTCTTTGCTGCTGTTTGTTGCTGTACCCTTACTTCGGCTGCATCTGCCAAGTGCATCAATGTCTTTCTTTCTGGGCTTTCTTCAAAATTCTTACAGCCAATACATTTGCATATTGAGGAACACATTATTTTTGCCTAAAAGATTTACAAAAGAAAAGCTTCCAAATCAAAACCAAAAGACATCACTATAGTAGACTCCACAATCAAGTCAATAGGTGACAGAGTTAGCTGGTCAACTGACATAGATAAAATGGAAACATCTCTTGTGACAAACACCAAAGGGGCCAGCTATGCATGTGCATAGGTCCAGTATTCTTGGCCACTCTGAAAGTGGCTATACTATGTTTGTTTGAGGCCTTCCACGCCAATTTTCCCCCACTATAGATTTTCCTCCTGATATGAATAACAAATGTTCTTTTATTAAAAAATGAGTGATACAATATTCAAAAAAACGGGTCATCCAGAATCCAGCCACCTCAATCAAATCACCATTAACATGTTGGTGACCTCCCACTTATGCAAACACACACACAGTATCATATCAAAGGAATTTCACAGACACTATTTTTATTATGAATACCTCCCCCTCCCTAAATAAATCCCCTGTCCAGAGTCCCCAAACCCTTCAACAGTCCGTATTAAACCAGTGTGTCCTTTCATGTAAAGATATACAAACTATATGTATATTTATGAAAAACACAGGCTTTATGTACATATATTAACTCACCAATACAGAAGTCTTTCTTTTTTTTTGTTTGTTTTACATAATCATATACCCACTTTTCTGCATCTTCCTTTTCTCACACTATACTTCATGAAATCCCTCCCTCCAAGTCATCTGGCATAGGCTGAATTCATCCTGTTTAATGACTGGCTATTAACCCCTGGTATGGATGTGCCACATTTTATTTGGGCATTCACTTCTCTACTGATGGTCATTTGTTTTGTTTCCAGTTCTTGAGTTCCACAAACAATGCATAAAAACATTTTTTTGTATATATTACGCTTTTATTTCTATGAGCTAGGTTTCTAGAACTGGGCTCACTGCTCAAAGGGTACATGTATTTTAATTTTAATAGATGTGGCCAGATTGTTTTTTCAGAAGGCTGTAACACCTCACATCTCATTAGCAATGGATAAAGGAAGCCTTTCCTACATTCCCTCCAACAATGTATACTATAGCTCTTTTTAATAAAGTGAGATCTCATTCTTTAATTTACATTTCCCAGACTCCTAGTAAATTTTAGTATCTTTTGTTGGCTACTTTTTCTTGAGCAAACCCACATCAATTTAAATAAATAAACAAGCCTACTGTCCTTCCTCTCTACAGTAAGATAAATGGATCATATTATGAACACACCTACCCTGCTCCTTTTTTATAATACACTAATAAATTCCATTTACCAAAGGAAAAAAAAATGGATATACCTTTTGAGTTAACCGGCTTATTTACTAGGAGCCAGTCTGGGATCCAACTGAAGCAATACATAATAAGTATCTAATGGTGAAGAGATAAAATTCCTAACCTCCAGGGGAAGAAGACATACTGATAATGGTAATTTGGATTAAGTTTTAAGAATTATAAGAAAGGTACTAATAATGTCTAATAGGAACTCAGGAGGGAGAAATTACAAATACAAGTCATCCATTTAGCATTGCTAATTCAACTTCTCTTGTGGCCAAAAAAAAAAAAAGAGGGAGGGGGGAAAAGGTCACAAGAAAAGTCACAATCACTTAAATAATGTGGACAGTCACTCATTCAATCAACAAGCCCTGAAAGGCGTGTGAAAGGGACATCAATGTCTTATCCAGATGCAGACCAACTGGACCAAAAAAGCCAAGTCAGTTCAAAAGGTGAACAACACAAACTGTCAGACAACATCATAAGTAATTCACAGTGAGCCAACTGGCCACTGCTAGTCAGAGTTCACTGTATTCCAAGTTTTTCCATTGCTTGGTCTTTTAGAACATATTAGTTATTAGACATTGTTTATGTCCTGAATGTCAAGGATTTTATCAAAATAGATAGAGCAGCTTTCTCTCTTCTAACATATTTCAACCAGTCCACTGCCTTTTCTACTTCTATTAGTTCACAGAATTGTCAACCAGTTCAATTATTTAGTTCATGTATGTCTGAATTTCATATGCTTAGCATGTATTGATTGTTCAATGCCATATGCAAGAAAGGCTTTCTTTGCCCTTCTGACCCAGCTTTATAACAGTTTCCATTTTCTCTTTTTTGTGTGTGGAATTGGTTTTATAGCTTACATGCTTACATATTCATGACAATTTTTGTATGATACGGTCTGTGAACAGAAGCCACCTATCTCATCAGGTGTGCAAACAAGAGTCAGTCTTTCCCAATGTGAATGAAAAACTGGCTTGTTGGACTCTGCGACACTGTTTAAGAGACTTTCAAAAATAATCTTGATTATGTGCAATTTTCACTCCTACTGACTTTAGGACTAACAAAATGTTACTTTACTGTACTTTTTGAGAGGAGTATTTGACCTCTGAAATATGTAAATTAAGAATTCACTACAGAGAGAATACAGTACACAAAATCTTTACTACGACACACCTGGTATGGGGGTGGGGCACTGGGCTGCAGGTACGTGCTCCTAGAGCAGAGCACACCTGGCCAAGGGAGAGTGCAGTGCTTGCTGGTATTACTTTACCAGGCCAGGCCTTTGGCCAAAACTAAAATAAGGTTTCCCTCTGCATATGAAATCTGAACGAATGAAAATATAACAGATGAGAAGAGCCAACTGCCATAGGAATGAGTTTCGGGCGCACCAAGAAACCAATTGTAGTAACCTTGGATTAATCTTGGGTATGACTAGATTGCTTTATTTAAGCTTTGAAAATAAAAATAACAAACTATATAGTACTTTGTCTGAAACAAGTGGATCATTTACACGGCATCTATCAAAGCAGAGTTTCAATATACATTTTCCAGAAAAGATGCTGCCTGACCCATAAATAAAAACAGCCAGTTGAGTGGGATGATTAGATGGTAAAATGGATGCAGTCACCTCACAATAGCCAATAACCTCATCCAGCAATTACATATTCCTCCTTACCTATTTTTATGCTCACAAGGCAAACCTTCTAACATAATTTAATTTTCCACAGAGCAGTGTTCTTCAACAGGGCACTACTAGCATTTGGAACAAGGTAAGACTATACTCTCAGGACTGCACCCTGAAATGCAGGCTATTATCCGTATATATTTCCGAAAAGTCTGTAGGGGAGAAACTGGGTAGTAATACCCCTCAGTGGAGAACCACTACTACAGAGTGTCCAGTCCACTTTGATGTTATTGTTATTGAAAATCAACAAACTGGTGCTGTGGTTTGCATACTTTCAGGTACAATGACCACGAAGTTATGAGCTGGTAACTCTGCTAATGAGACCCCAAGCTGTAATGACAAAACAAAGGTACTGTTACTCTGAAGCCCTGCTTGGGAGGCAAGAAGGTAGGTCTTCCTCAAATTAGGGCCCTTGGGCTGACTTTTCAAACTGCAATATTTTCAAACTGCAATTGCAAAGTAATTTCCCAGTTTACAAGTAAATTTTTTTTGTATGCACTTTCTAAAGTTATTTTCAAAAGATGGTTAGATTATTTTTCCCAACCTCAACTCACCTCATAGCATTCACAGTAGTTTTTAAGACATCCTGATCGTTTGCAATTACATCCTTTGCTGTGACGTCGATCTGATTCTCCCTCCTTTCCTTTCCCTATCTTGGGCTTAAAAGCTTCTGGATTTCTGTCAAGGCATGCCTATCAAAACAGATCAAATATCAAGTGATGTTAAATCACAGTAGATTAAACTTAAATTCTGCAAAGGGAATTAATTTTCTTCATAAAATACTTGAGCTCAACAAAAAAACAGGTGAAATTGTAAACTTTTGTCAGTTAAATGAAACAAGAAATAATCACCTTTATTGCTTTTTGCCTTTCATTTTCATGTTCCAAGTTATTATAACAATTAGTACAATTGCAGTTGTTGCAAAATTCACCATTTGCAAAGCAATCACAGTATCTGGAATATAAAAATCATTGTAAGTCATATAAAAAAGTCATTTTTAAGAGAAACAAAACTAGAAATTATCTTATTTAATAGCATTATATATGCAGTAAAGCATTTTAGAAATGTATTCAGAGCCACCGACTTATAGAGTTAACAACAGGTACTGACAAGGCTCAAAAGTAAAGTCATCAGCTCCTAGAATTTTGGTTTAGAAACTTAGTTCCAGTAGTAACAGCTGTCAACACAAGAGCTATGTGATTTTTATGCACCCCAAAAGTAAGTTATTTCAAAATCACAAAAAGGAAAAACATGGGCTATATTCTATTATATTAGTGGAACCTGCTCACGTGAACTACTGTCATGTTTCTTTGGATTCTAAACCCCCATAAGACCACTGCTTTTTATTTAACTGTTTCATGTCACATCTCTTCAGTACTAACAAGCAAATTAATCAACAAGTTAAAAAAAACTACTCAGAGTATCATCTCATTTAAGAGACCAAACATAAAGGTCACAAATAAGATCACATTTATTAGCAAGGACAGAGATCATGTCTGTCTCATGCAGCTGGATCCCTAAGCCCTACTCCAGTGCCTCATTTGTGGTAAAGACTCTAAAATTATTTCCTTCTGAATGAATGAAAGAGTCTTTTTACACCGTCATATGTGTTCATTCACTCGTATGTTTAATTACTTAGACTTATGAAATTGGTCTGTTAAGAATTTTTAGTTAACTCCACTTATTTTTTATTTTTATTTTTTTTGCGGTACGCAGGCCTCTTACTGTTGTGGCCTCTCCCGTTGCGGAGCACAGGCTCCGGACACGCAGGCTCAGTGGCCATGGCTCACGGGCCCAGCCACTCCGCGGCATGTGGGATCTTCCCGGACCAGGGCACGAACCCGCATCCCCTGCATCGGCAGGCGGACTCTCAACCACTGCGCCACCAGGGAAGCCCAACTCCACTTACTTTTAAAAGCATTTTCAGTTATATCAAATGAGGAAACAGCAGCAAAAGGACTTACAATTTCAAACACAGCGATTTTGTACAATTACAAGGCTTTCTGGGCCGACTGGCAGATTCTGATGGCATTATGCTACACAGACACAAACAAAAAGATATACATTTTAATCAATTAAAGGTAACTATTTAAACTGAGAAAAGTCTCTAATCTGTAAATTCCTCCTAAAATAAAGCTTTAACAAATGTGCCCATCTCTAATAAAAGTTTACGTTGTTCCATTTACATTAAGTTGAAAAGCAAGTTGTACCATGAAAATAAAGGTAGAGAGCCAAGATATGGATTTAAAAAAAAAGAAAAGGAAGTTATCAATAGTTTCTGAAGAACATTCCACAAAATATACTCTTTCTTCTAAGAGAACTAAAGTTGAAATCTCCTAAACTCTTTGGGATTCAATTATGAAAGGTAGTAAGTAGAAAAGGGTGTGTGAAGTTGGAATTTAGGAGGGGAGAGGAGAGGTAGACTGGTTCCACGTAATTAACTAAAGCACTGCTTCTCAACCAAAACTGCAAAGGCAGCAATTGACAGATCAAAAAACAAATAAACAAAAGAAAAAGCAAAGACCTACATAACAATTTAAAAACTAGTTAATATCATTTTTAAAACATATTCAGGAGGAGACAGAGAAAAAGAGAAAAGAGAGAGAAAATAACAAATCACCTGTACCAGAAATGGTGAATCGGAGTAAAAGATAATTTGGGAGTTCTCTGACTATTCCTGCAACTTTTCTGTTTAAAGTATTTCAAAATAAAAAGTACCACAGAGGCACACTCACATGGCTTTGAGGGGAAAAAAATTAAATACATGTATTTTGAAATATATATGTATATTTGATGTTGCATTTAACCTGATCCAACAACTTAACTTACATATATTCAAATTACTCACTCACCCATTGAACGGAAGCCTTGCTTGGGTCTGGATACCAGGTGTTCCGGTAAAGTTAGAGTTGCTTGCTATAGACACATAGGAAGACTGCTGTAGCTACATATAAAGAAAGGTAATTTCAGACCATATTTACAAAAATGGACAATACTCCTAAATATAATGATTGGTAAGAAGCACAAATGCATCTATTAAAATAGGAAAAACAGAACAGAGAATTTCATACAAACATACTCACTACCTCATAGAGCTCTTCTAAAGACCCAAAACTAATACCAGAGGTAAAAACAATGTGGACATTTTAAAGTACTACATGGCATAAATATAAGAAATTCTTTCACAGAGGAATAAGGATATCAGAATTAGGAAATTCCAGATGAATGTCCTGAAAGTACTGTAGTAAAACTTGTATTGGCTAGAAAAATGCAATGTGTCTACTTGTAAATAAAATAAATAAAATGTGATCATTTATCACAAGTTATAGAGAATGAGAAGTTACATACGTAATAATTAAGTTTCTATTTTACACTGATTTCTAAACATAAGAAAAGAGATGCTAATGATAAAAATGCTGAACACTAATTTTTTCAATCAGTAGCCACATAACATACTCCAAAGTACACTTCTTTAAAGTACACAGGTTTCTGTCTCTCTTATAATCTTGAGTAGATCAACTCAACAGCTTAGAATATGGTGCTAATTAATTTGCTTGATTTTTACATGAAAAAGAAAACAACTTCTATCT
Source organism: Delphinapterus leucas (assembly GCF_059928025.1). Taxonomy (NCBI): domain Eukaryota; kingdom Metazoa; phylum Chordata; class Mammalia; order Artiodactyla; family Monodontidae; genus Delphinapterus; species Delphinapterus leucas. The sequence goes on from NC_143133.1 coordinate 96,735,189, forward strand.
TCTTCCTAGAAAGCAGCACTCCTAACCCAAGCCAGCCAATTGGATAACATGTGGCTTTGATTCCAAAGATAACCAGATGTCATCTAAAGATGACCAGATCTGGACAGATCACTACCGATATGTCACCTGGAAGTGCATCTCACAGACTATTTTCCAAGAACAGGTGAGCGGCATCGTATTCATAATGTGAGGAGGAACTTCATTACAGTCACAGTGCTTTCTAAACTCACTGGGACTCTGCTGATTTTTTTTTTTTTTTTTTGCGGTACACGGGCCTCTCACTGTTGTGGCCTCTCCCATTGTGGAGAACAGGCTCCGGACACGCAGGCTCAGCGGCCATGGCTCACGGGCCCAGCCGCTCCGCGGCATGTGGGATCTTCCCAGACTGGGGCGCGAACCCGCATCCCCTGCATCGGCAGGCGGACTCTCAACCACTGCGCCACCAGGGAAGCCTGGGACTCTGCTGATTTTAACTCAACATATTTTCTCTTATATCTACATGATCTTGCCCTCCTACCAAACTGTTCTCAGCTCCAAATTGCCTGACTTGTATACTTAACTTGTGCTGTATATTTCTAAATACTAAAGATATATAAAATTAAACTCAGAAGTTTTCGTTAACAATTCAAGGTTTTGGAAACAGTCTAAACACTGAGTTAGATGTTTTTGAATAGTTTTAGAATGTGATAATGCTAGACATCTTAGACCCAATTAAACTTTTTGAAATGCGATGACTTAATTTTTTGCCCATACCTGAGTCACATACTGAGCAGGAAGCACCGCATAGCCTACATTCCCTGTTCCTGGAGCCGGTGCCAGCACAGTGCCTGGTGGCAGGTTCGTGAGGTTTGGCTGGATTTGTGGCAGTGGGGTGGCAGGCATGATAAGCCGCTGCTGTGGCTGGCTGGTGGTGACTATTTGGGAAGTTGGATTGATTGGTTTTGGAACAACCTAAAAAGAAAGGAAGTATGTCAATGACCACGAAAATAAATTTCACAGTTTCTCAATTCAGTATAAATCTCTTAAACTTGGGGGATTAAGAGGTCCAAACTATTATGTATAAATAAGCTACAAAGATATACTGTGAAACACAGGGAATATAACCAATATTTTACAGTAGTTATAAATGGAGTATAAACTTTAAAAATTGTGAAACACTATTTTGTACACCTGTAACTTATATAATATTGCCCATCAACTATACTTCAATAAAAATAAATAAATCAATAAATCTCTTAAACGTAAATCTTAACTTTCAATTTTAAAAGTAAATTGTTTGGGAGAGACTGAGAGAAGAAGTGATGTGATACTCACTTGTTTGACAGTCTGCGCTGAGACAAGTGGCACTGACATCCGCACTGGGGTGGTATTAACGACCACTGGCTTTGCTTTGTAAAAAGGAGGGAGGAAAAGGACAGTTTGTTTACAGAAAATAGTATTTAAAACATTTAAGATACTTAGTTCCCTCAGGATATCCTCATGAGACAGCTTAAAGAATTCCACTGGTTTCCTATTTGGAGTACTCTTTAATCAAGACAGTTACTTTCAAAATTCTTTAACCCATCTAACTAGGGAACTTATATCTAAGATAGCTATAGTCTATCCACTTTATGAGAGAATGTCTGTCATTTAAGATATTCTACTGAAAATACTTCAGTCTGTATTCAGATGCTTTATATATTCACTACTAAATCCAGTGAGATGAAATGATGCATAAATTAAAAACTGCCATTCAGGAACTTGGGTAACAATACTGTTCTATACTATTTCTAATTCTGTGTACAATTCATTATTTACAGAGTACTACTAAAAGGCAGCATAGCAGCAAGGTTAAGAATATAGTCTCCTTAATTCAACTATACTTCAATAAAAAGTAAACTAAAAAAAAAAAGAATGTAGTCTCCTAAATCATAAGACCCTGGGGGTTCAAATCCCAATTCTGCTGCTTTCTAACTACTTAAATTCTCTTTGCCTGTATCCCCATCTGCAATATAGGGATAGTATCTCCCTTACAGGGTAAGAGAAATAAATATGTTAATTCATGGAAATTTACTAAAACAGTGCTCAGCAGATAATAAGTGCTCAATAAACGTTAGTTCCCATTACTGTTATTGTTCTTGTTGTTATTACAACCATTACTGCTACATAAATGTCACTGTAGACAGTGTTCCAGGGAAACTATAGTACAAGACACCTGCTCAAAGAGATTACATTCAAGTAGAGCAGATTAGATGAGTACCCAAATAAAATAAACATTATTAAAAAAAAAAAAGAGAAAGCACTGTGGGAGAGCAAAGGAGACAGAACATACATCTGACTGGCAGGGGCTGGGAACGGGGAAAGCTGCGTAGAGGACAGTGTCTGAGACAGTCCTGACCAATAGTCAGGCTGCAGAGCGGGCATACAGACTGGAGGAGGGCAGTTCACACAGAGGCAGAGCAAGAGAAGTGGAGGCTTGATGCTGGGCGCTTCACAAAGTGCTACGGGACAGACCGGTTTGGCTGGAACCTAGGGTTAAAGTAGGCAAGCACTGGCAAAAAAAGAAAAAGGCAGACTGTGGCTGTTTTGTTGAAGGCCTTGAATGTAAGGGTAGAGATCTGTATATTTAATCTGTATTATTAATTCAGCAGGCAATGAGAAGTTTCTGAGGACTGTGATGTTCGGAAACATCATTGGAATGGCACAAAAAGAAACGGTACGCGGCAGCAGTATGTAAAATAGAACAGAGCTGCAAGAAACAAAGAAAGTTAGAAGAGTACAAAACATGAGAGTCTAATCTGCGGTGATGGCACTGGGAATGGAAAGGAGAGAACAGCTGCAAGAGACAGGGTGGAGGTGAAAGGACGGCAGGAACATTAGGTACAAGGGAAAAACAATCGGTTATCATGGAGCTTTCAAGTGAATGGGAAAATGACAGCTATTAGAATTAAAAATTCAAGGATGAGCTGATCTAAAGGGAAGATGAAACCTGACATGCAGAAATACAGTGATGATGTTCAGGAAACAGGTTGGTACTAGACCTGTATGTTTGGATCAAAAGAAGTACCATTTCTAATACTGCCTACTGCCACTTCCTCAGTCTAAAGGAGGGATTTAAGAAGACTGAAAGGACATCCCTTTGGGTCTTATTTATGCGAAAGGCCTAGAGCCTGCTATGAAAGAGAGAGGTTGAGATAACGGGATCTAAACTGCTGTGAACACTGAATCAAACAAACTCTTTTGAACAATAAAAGAAAAAGAACAGACTTCCTTGGATAGAAAGACTGTTAATGTTAACAATTTTTTTTTTAACTTCTGGTGGGGATGGAAGGGTTGATGGCTGAAGACGAGAAATTGAGAGCCCTGGAAGAACATCAGAGAGAGGGTACTCAGATCTAAAAGGGAGCAGGCCCTGGCAGCAAGGTGACAAACTAGGGAGAAGTGGGTAGGTGGGAAGGTGGGAGACCTCCAGAAGGAGCGTATGATCAGTGGTGGTGATCGCATATCTCTGAATATACTAAAAACTACTAAACTGTACTGTATTTAACAAGGGTGAATTTTATGGTAGATGAGAACTGTATCTCAATAAAGTTGCTATACAAAAAGAGTGTATGACCATGAATTACAGGAGCAGTGCCATGCCATCTGATACCCGATTTGAAATTGTTTCCTGTTCTGTTTTGATTATAATAACCACTGTAGCAATACTATAAGGAATTAAAAGCCTGAATTCGTGCTTGGGACACCGAAGAGAGGACACCCTATACCACTTTGTTCCTTGACAAGGCAATGACAGTCACTGGTTCACGAGCACACAAGCAGCAATTCTGAGGTAACTGCACAGCTAGAGAAATGCAGGAACTTCCTGGTGGTCTGTGAAATGACGGGGAAGGAGTGTGTGTCCTGCCCTTATTCACATCCCATGGGAGACTTGGATGATTCTCATAAGGATAGGACAGGGAAGTGTCCACACGCACGCACACACGCACACAGAGCTAGAAAACTGGGGAATTCTGGGTTTACATTAGCTTGGCATACGCATGCTGCGTTTTAACTGAAATCTGGGGAATGCGGAAAACAGAAAACGTAGTGGTCAGAAAAAAGAACAGTATAAAATATACATGGGAAGGGGGTCATACTTATATAACTACGCCAATAGTCTGGATTTCTCCTCCTCAACTTTTTTTTTTTTTAAACTGGGGCATAGTTGCTTCCTCCTCAACTTTTGAGCATGGTCCCACATTACCACTACTGCAGTTTTCATAGATGCTGGCATAATCTTTAATTTTTTTGGTCTTTAATAGCAATTCTGAACAATCCTTTCAGAACAGTCTCCTTTGAAACTTTAGAAACCATACCTGCAAGTGTTTGAGGGTTTTTAATTTCTTAAATTGATTTCCTCCCTAACCAAGATTGTAGATTATATTCTAAAGAGATTAACCAAGCAATCTTCTGGGTCCTTTTACTGTGCTACCTGCCATCCAGCCAGTAATTAATATGGTGGAACATTTGAATACTGGTGTTTGTATGGCTTTGATGGGAAAATGTACAAGATGAGCCCAATTCCCTTTGGTATTTAAGTAAATCCCTCATCGGGAATTAAGCCTTTAGAAAAACACATCAATACATTTTATGAACTACAGCAACTATTCAGCGTATCTCTAAAGAAGATTGTAAATTTAACTCGTTATTCCTATGAAATAATATATTTTACATATACCCAGATCTTTTATGGGATAGGAGAGCAAGACAAAAATAGGGAAATATGGGTGGATATGAGGGAAGTAGCATGGGTGGCATATGTATATGAGCAGGTGGGAAGAGGGAATATACAGAGAGAGGTGGAGAAGCCAGAGAGACAGAGGGGAGAACAGACAGGGAAAGCGAAGGAAAGCAAAAAAGGAAGCAGCAGGGAAGCAGGAGGGGGGTGAGGGATTGCTAGGAGGCAAAGAGAACAGCGAAGTAGAGAGAAGCAGAAAGACAGACATAAGGTTGGAAAAGAAGGAAATGGTAAATACACTAGAATTATGAAATGTCCAACCCGCTCCTCCACTCTTCCTGGGTCTTCAGCTTCCTCTTCTACTCATACCAAACGCTTATGCTTGATAATGAGTAAATCAGTGCTAACGTTACGCTGGAAATGGATACGCAGCATATGTGTATACACACAAACATAAAATATAACCAACTATATCTAATGACTGCTTTATATCATTATGATATATAAGAAAATTGGACTTGTAGCACTTAGTAGCACTTGCTAAGTACTGAGAGAATATACACTTGACTTCGTCAGTCAGCAGTACATGCAAATTTCATTTTTCCTCTCATTAAGAACACTGTAATAAAAGATTTCCTTTCAAAATCAGTTTAAAGAGGGAATAGAAAATATAATTACTGTTTTATATAATTATGTCTAATTTTAATAGAATACACACTAAAATACTGTTTCCCTCATGCACCCTCCATTTTCTCCCATCAGTAATTTAAAATCCAAGATTTTTCTTCCACTTTCCCTTAGACGAACTAGCTGTCAGCAATGGACAGCTCCAACCCTCTGATCCCTTAATAAAACTGAAGGCGCAAACAAATGGTCTTTAATTCATCTATTTACATCCAGCAAACAATAGATCATTCACTTGCCATGTCATTTTGACATTGACAGAATATGCAGTAGTCTTCCAAGGAAAAAAATTAGGCCCCAAATATAAACTGTCCTCATCCTTTCATAGTTTCAATTTTTTAACAAGTAGATAAATATGGAGAAAGGTTATGTGTTTGAGTCTGTGTATGTATATCAGGTGGCTGGAAGTATTAAACACAAAGTAGGACTACAAACAGGAATACTTTTCAGGAAAAATACCAATGAGGAAAATAAAAACATTTTAACTGATTTTCATTAGCAATTACAGATTCAAAATAAGTAGAGGATGAAAGTTCATACTTATCATTTATACCTTGCCTACTGGTCATTTCAACTGACCCCCAAACCCTGTGTAGTTTAGACGGCTTTGTAGCTTAGAAAATAAGATAAATCATTTGGTTCCATTTAAACTATCCCACTGGCATAATGTAGGCTTTTAAACCAGCAATAAAATGGCTACCCACAAATTGATGACTAAGTATGATTATCTGGTATTACCGCACACTGTGTATCAGTTTCTAGCAGAACAAAATACTATAGTTACATACAACTGGGATTCTATTTCACTGCCTTCGGCAACAGCTGCTGATTCGTACTCAGCTGAAATGCCATACTTAATCAGGATTTCAGCAAGAAAAGGACCAATTTCTATAATAATGTTCAAAGCATTAATTATTGTTTTTAAAAAAATGGTTACTAACCTTGCTGAAGAGGCTGAGTGTTTGTACTGGGATTCTGACTAACTGGCTGGGTTGAGCTACTGGCTGTTGTGGCAGTAACAAGTCGGACATAATGAAACTTGCTTCCAGGCACTTGAATCTGCTGGACATTGGGAGCAGTTGCCAGAGGAATAATTGTCTTAAATTGTGATGTGCTCACTCCTCCAACAGTGATGGTCTGCACAGCTGATTTCACTGCCTAGTGAACAATACAACATGGCTCTCATTAATCTGCGATTTTATTTTCCTACTTCATTTTTACTCATGACAATTGCTCAAGTAAAAAAGTATGTTCCTGAATTTCATCAAAAGCTGTTGAAAGGAACAACCTGTTCAAAGAGAAATGAATAGTAATAAATACAGGAGTGAAACCAAAATTAATGAGTTCTACCATCCCTAGTAGTTAACTTCCTTGACAGTCCAGGTCAGATGACTTGCTATGAAGAAGCCATTACTTAAATTGCAAAAACCCACACAGTTTTGTTAACATCAGTTAAAATTTATAAGAAAAAGGTTATTTTAAAACTTTCAGTATTAAGCCTCATATTCAGAAAGAAAGGACACAGATATTTGGTTTTACTGCTATCCACCAAATTAACTACGGCAAATTTCATTTTCACATGTCCTAAAAGAGGAAGAAACCCCAAAGAAAAGCCCTCATTAAGTCTAGCCAATTCTGAAAGGCTTATAATATTCCACAGATACAAATGTACCCACTAACCTATGGGGAGAAGGCCAAATTCAATCCAAAATTACCACTATTTTGGTTGTCTAGGGAAACTAATTTTGGATTCAGATCTAATTCAGATCTGACTCAATATAATCATTTTAATCATTTTTAATCCTTTCCTTCAGTCCAACAAAGAGCAATGTGACTTCCCAAAAAGCTAAATGAAACATCAAAAGCAGAACAGAACAAAAGCCTTTTAAGATGTCTCCAATTGATGTTTAACCAATGTATGACAGACTGTCATACAAAGCAAAGATCCAGACAGGATTCTCTAATTAGTTCTATGGTATTATTTTATAAATAATTACACCACTACCTATTCTTCAAAAAGCCCTCATGCCAAAAGACAGGTGACATGACTGAGGAAACCTATATTCATTATATGGATGATAATTTATAAAAGAATAATTCTGAAGAATTTGAACATTTTCATAAAAGTACAGGGGAAAAAAGGAAGAATGTCATTAGTTTGGAAACTCTATAGATAATACTAAGTAGATTACTTCAGCATAAAATAATTCATACATTATCAGTAGGCAGAGGCACCACAGAATAGATTTTAAACAAAGATAAGAGATAACAGCTGTGATGGTGAGTTAAATGAAAACAAAACTTAAGAAAAGGGATAAAATGTGTATATATGGAAGCTACTGAAAAATCAAGCAACCTATGAGTCAGATGCGTACAATGGTACAAGAGACATTGTCCTTGGTCTATCGACTCAAAATGAAAAAAGAATACTATTTTAAGAAACAAGGTAGGGGAAGGGGGGTGGATAAACTAGGAGTTTGGGATTAACAGATACACACTACTATATATAAAATAAACAACAAAGACCTACTGTACAGCACAGAGAACTATATTCAATATCTTATAATAACTTATAATGGAAAAGGATCTGAAAAAGAATATATATATGTATAACTGACTCATTTTGCTGTACACTTGAAACTAACAACATTATAAATCAACTATACTTCAGTTGAAAATTTTCTTTAATAAGAAAAAGAAAAAAATATTTAAAAAAAAGAAACAAGATGCCTCAGACGTAATAGTTAAATTTACTGGGTACCTAACACATCCAGAGGACATTGCTTTTGAAAACTCTAAGATTATCTGATTTAAATCTAGCAACCAAATTATGAGCTAGGTACAGCATGCCACAAGAACCAGGGCTGGTTTAGTTAAGTTTGCACAGTATACCCTTTTTCCAACTCTACGTTCAACATTTCTTTTTTGTTTGCTTGTTTTTGGCCATGCTGCGCGGCTTGCGGGATCTTAGTTCCCCAACCAGGGATCCAACCCAAGCCACGGCAGTGAAAGAGCAGAGCCCTAACCATTGGACCGCCAGGGAATTCCCTCAACTTTTCTGTATCCTAAACTTCAAGCTACAACTCTTACAAGCTGTAAATAACTGGCTCTTTTAAAGATTCTTTTTCTGATATGAACCTTTTTTTTTTTAAGTCTTTATTGAATTTGTTACAATATTGCTTCTGTTTTATGTTTTGGTTTTTTGGCTGCCAGGCATGTGGGATATTAGCTCCCTGACCAGGGAGTGAACCCACACTCTCGGCATTGGAAGGTGAAGTCTTAACCACTGGACCGCCAGGGCTCTTTTAGAACAAAACCAGATCTGACTATATTTTTTATCAGTATACGTCTATTTACATCTAACATAGTTAATTAACTATTTGGATTTAAATCTACCGTTGTACTGTTTCCTATTTGAACCACCTGTCCTCTTCTGTTCCTTTTTCTCTCCTTTTTTGCCTGCGTTAGTGTCAAATGTTTCATTATTTCATTTCCTCTGTGGTAGCTTGTTATTTATACATTATGTTACTATTCTTATAGTAGTTGCCCTAGAGATTACAATGTTCAATGTAGGAATTAAATTAGTACTTTACACATCACCAAGACAATAAAAGAACCATAGAACGTTAACATCATTTATTCTTGCCCCATCTTTGTGCTACCATTAAGTATTCTTTAATTCTCCATATAGTTTAAACTCTATAAGACATTCATTTAGGGAAATTCACAAATTTACCCTTTCTGTCCTTTCTATACCCTTTCTGTGCTTCCATTTGGGATCATTTTTCTTCTGCCTAAAGAACGCACTTTGGATTTCCTTAAGTGCAGGTCTGCTAATGAGAAATTCTCTACACTTTGGTTCTCAAAAAATGTCTAATCCTTTTTTATAATCTCTCTTTTGCTTGATAAAGTCATCTACTGAATTCTTAATCTCAGTTTTCAGTTTGAAAATATACATCTGATTCCTTTTTATAGTTTCTAGTTCTCTGCTGAAGTTCTTCATCTTGTTAAATAAATTTCTGAATATATTAATCTTATTTAAAAAGCAAATCTGATAACTCCACTACCTATACCTCTCCGTTTTGAATAATTTGGTCTGGTTGCCTGATATGCCTAATGATGTTTGACTAAGTGCCAGACTTCGTTTGTGGAAAATTAAGTAAATAACTTGAGGCTTAGAATGATTTTATATTTCTCCAGAAAGCATTCACTTCGGCTTCTGGCAGGCAGTTAAGAGTAGGGGCAGATTACCCTAAACCAATAACAAACTGAGCTGATTAGAAGCTGAGCTTCAATCTTTGGGAGGCCTTGTCCATTTCTGGTTCACTCCTCCCCCAACCAAGACTCCAGTATCTACCAGGTTTCCTCCTCCTTGTTGGCGCCTGAACCCAAAGTTTTGTCTACAAGGTCTATAAGACTGACAGGTCTGCTCAGCTCCCCAACTTTCTGGGACCACTTTCTGCTCATCTTCTCAGTCTCTCAGCCACAACTTACAAATCAGCAAATGCCCTAAGGGGAAGGGTCACACTGAACACCAGGCAACTTCTCTAGGCTTCCCGTGACTTCAGGATGGTGGCCTATAATGTCCTGGCTCCCCTGGTAGGTCTCAAAAACCTTCAAACAAATTTTTTAATTAAATAAATTTTATTTTTCTTTTTAGTTGTTCTTGGTGGGACAGTTGGTCATCAACAAGCTAGTTCTGTATAGCAAAAACAGAAAATCCAGCTGAGTTTTAATCTAGGTTCCAGCATTTCCCAATTGAGTGACCTTGTGCAAGTAACTTAGCTTCTCTGTGCCTAAGTTTCCTCATTTGAAAATGTTAAAATGGCACCTTTCTCATAGGATTGTTATAAGGATTAAATGATTTAAATTATATAAGGTGCAAATAATAACTCATCACATATTATAATGCTCAATAAGTGTGTATCATTATCATTATGCCCATTATAGATGGAGAAACTGAAGCTCGGAGAGATTTAGTAACTTCCCCAAGTTCACACAGCTAAAAGTAGCAGAGCCTGGATTTGAACCAGAGCCAATTCCAAAGCCCATTTTCTTAAGACACTGTAATGCCTCCTACTGTAGACAGTTAATGAACAGTTACTAAATGACTGAATAAAAGTAAATAGCATTTAGTCCTCAAGAACTCTGTTAAAAACTAAAGTTGCACATCTGGCTCTAAGAAACATGAAAGTATTTTTTTAATCGGTTAGTATACTGGATAGAAGTATAAATAGCGTTTTTTTAAACTTTAAAATAATTTTAGATTTCACAAGAAGTTGCAAAACTAATACAATGTTCCCATGTACACTTTCCCCAAAAGAAAAACATCTCACATAACCATAGGACATTATCAAAAACAGTAAATTGACATTTAGTAAAATACTATTAACTAAACCACACAACAGACCTTATTCAGATTTTACCAGTTTTTACACAGACCTTTTTTTGGATGTACACTAAAGACTGTATAAATTCATGTAACCTACATCACTATCAAGATACAAAATTGTTCCATCACCACAAAGAAACTCTCTTGCACTTCCCTTTATAATTATAACCCTAACTCTTGGCAACCACTGATTACAATGCATTTTTTAACACCTAAAATACTAAGTAACATATAAAAGCTACCAACTTTGTAAAAGACAAAAGCATTTGAATACTACACTTAACTGCTTTGAGAATTCACAAGTTGGTACCTTACTTGAAGTAAAGTAGCCTGAGAAACTCCATGTGAATGCCTCTCTGAACATACCACATTACCAGAAAAACAGTTCATGTACATTCAAGAGAAATATTCAGTTATTGCTATTTCCTGATTTACACCCTTGACAGTTGGGTTAAAAAAGCAAATATCTTAATTTAAATTCAAAATAGCTACATTTAACATGTATTGGTAATTGTCCAGAAAAACGTGGACTTGAAAGATTTTTTTAAAAATCTGTACTATTTCCTAAGCCATTTCTATTTACACATTTATGTCATAATTATATACAGGAATAAATTTCTTTATTATTTTCCAATTAGCAAATGCCAGAAGTCCTTGCTTAATTGAAGATTTACCTAAAAAAATTTTTTTAATTAAATTTTTTTTTTTTTTTGGTAATTTTTTTAAAAAAAAAGGAAAAATAAAACACTCTTCCTGTTCTGTAAATGAGGATTCCTATTTGGTGAAGTTGGAGATTGACAGACAGCTCAACCAATATCCAAACACTGAATTTGTGGGATTCCATATAAATATGTTTGCTTTTTTTGGGGGGGCTGGGAGTACACTCTGAAATTTGGTTCTGTTTGTAAACACAGCCTAGACATCATTGTTTGGACATATGAGCTTTGGTTCCAATTTGTCTCAATCTTGTATGTATTCTGGCGAGCAACCTAACACTTCTTTATATTTTGTCTCTATTTGTATGGAGAGAATATTACCACTAAATGAAATTCACGTACTGCTTTAGGACACCTGCACAAATTTTGCTGTTCTGAACAGACATTAAGTTGTTATTTGTTTAATCTACTAGAAAATCATATGCTGGTTGGGTAGCATTTACTATAGTGCGTTTGTTTCATTAAACATAAGCTCTTCAAAATCAGATATTACATGAAACAACCTACTTCTGTCACATTAATTATGAAACCCTGAGGTAAACAAAGTTAGACAAAGGTCTTTGCTATGGGAATTCTTAGAGTCTTTAGAATGCTAATGAGCATGACAAAACTCCTAGATGGGTATGGTACAGGGTGTTTCCCAAACTTACTTAACAATAGCTTTTTGGGGAGAAAACGATTCTCTCTTTTTTTTTTTAATGTGAATGTAACATACTGGTGCAAGAGAAAGTATCATGTAATGACACCTGACAGGAAAGAGTTTTTCACAGAAGTTGTGCTAAAGAATGGTAGAAGTACAATGAATCCTAAGTACCCTGCACCTTGAAAGTCATATTGGTGAAATCTCTTAAAGTTGCAATTCATATGCATTTCTACATAGAATATGACTTAAGACTAGGTTTTAGAGCTAAGTACCTTGGTCACTCATTTTTGCATAATTTCATAAGAGGATCTGATGTTTTTCTTTTTTATTGAAATATAGTTGACATATAACATTATGTTAGTTTTAGGTGTACAACATTATGACCTGATATGTATATATTGCAAACTGATTACCACAATAAGTTTAGTTAACATCCATCACTGCACATAATTATAAACTTTTTTCTTGTGATGAGAACTTTTAAGATCTACTCTCTTAGCAACTTCCAAATATATAATACAACCTTATCTATAGTCACCATGCTGTACATTACATCCCCAGAACTTATTTATCTTATGACTGGAAGTTTGTACCTTTTGACCACCTTCACTCTTTTCGACCAAACACCCTGCCTCTGGCAACCACCAATCTGTTCTCTGTATCTATGAGTTCTTCCTTTTTTTTTGGATTCCATAAATAAATGAGATCACACAGTATTTGTCTTTCTCTGTCTGACTTATTTCACTTAGCATAATGCCCTCGAGGTTCATCCATGTTGTCACAAATGTCAGGACTTCATTCTTCTTTATGGCTGAATAATATTCCACTGTATATATGTCTATGTCTGTGTGTTGTGTGTATCACATTTTCTTTATCCATTCATCTGTAGATAGACACTTAGGTTGTTTCCATGTCTTGACTACTGTAAATATTGCAGCTTTGAACACTGGGGTGCATGTATCTTTCCAAATTAGTGTTTTCATTTTTTCTGGATAGATATCCAGGAGTGAAATTGCTGGGTGATATGATAGTTCTATTTTTAGTTTTTTTAAGAAACTTTACACTGTTTTCCATAGTGGCTACACCAATTTACAGTCCCACCAACAGTGCACCAGGGTTCCCTTTTCTCCACATCCTTGCCAACACTTGCTATTTCTTCCTCTTTTTGGTAATAGTCATTCTAACTGGTGTGAGGTGATATCTCATTGTGGTTTTGATTTGTATTTTCCTGATGGTTAGTGATGTTCAGCACTTTTTCATGTGCCTGTTGGCCATTTGTATGTCTTCTTTGGAAAAATGTCTATTCAGTTCCTCTGCCCATTTTTGGGTCAGGTTGTTTTTTAATTGAGTTGTATATGTTCTTTATATGTTTTGAATTTTAACCCCTTATAAGATATGTGATTTGCAAATAATTTCTCCCATTCTGTAGGCTGCCTTTTCATTTTGTTGATGGTTTCCTTTGCTATAGAGACACTTTTTAGTTTGATGTAGTCCCACCTATTTTTGCTTTTGTTGCCTTTGCTTTTGGTGTCAAATCCAAAAAGTCACTGCCAAAACCAATGTCAAGGAGCTTACCTCCTACGTTTTCTTCTAGGAGTTTTATAGTTTCAGGTCTTACGTTCAAGTCTTTAATCCATTTTGAGTTAATTTTTGTGTATGGTATAAGATAGTGGTTCAGTTTCATTATGTGCACGTGGCTGTCTGGTCTTCCCAACACCCACTGTATATTCTTGGCTCCTTTGTTGCAAATTAATTGATCACATGTGTGGGTTTATCTCTGGGCTCTCTATTCTGTTCCATTGATCAATTTATCTTTGTTTATACCAATACCACACTGTTTTGATTACTATAGTTTTGCAATATAGTTCGAAATCAGGAATTTATAGGGTTCCATCTTAATATGCTTTTAAAAAAAATTTGTGACAGAATGTTTATAGACCTTAACTTCATGGAAAAACTATGTTTATATATTATCCTAATTCCCAAACTTTAGGTTACTAAAATAAATAAACCTACCAAGAATCAAATTAGAAAGTTTTAAAATGCTTTCAAGCTAAAAGAGACAAATGAGAAAATGAGAAAAGATAAATATATGTGACTAAAGACAGAGTCAAACCTTGAGATGGGTACCAGAACTTTCAACACTGATTTACTGACTGGTGAAATAATATGAAATAGGTTAAGGTATTCATTTGCAAATTTTTCATGGATATTAACTTATGTTTTATTCATAGTCATGAGTTACAGTGACAAAGATAAGTAATTTTAAAGTGATGTGTTAGTATCTATGGAAGAATTCAAGAAAAGGGTCAAATGACCATATCTGGCAAGTTTAGACAATGTGCTCTATAAGGCATCAGCTTTAAAAATGTCAGAAACCAGGGAATTCCCTGGCGGTCCAGTGGTTAGGACTCCACACTTCCACTGCAGGGGGCACATGTTCAATCTCTGGTGGGGGAACTAAGATCCCGCAAGCCATGCAGCATGGCCGAAACAAACAAACAAAAATCAAATCAGAAACCAGCCCTACTAAGGATTAAAATGTACTATCAAGATAGGGTAAATCAAAAAATATGGGATTAGCCTAAGAACAGAGTGCTAAAGATCAAAGGAATAGATAAAGGGACCCATATATTGGAAAAGTTCATGATGAAATCTGGCATCAATGGAGAATGAGAGTTATTTAATAAATGGTATGGATTAGCCATTTAGTCTGACAAAAAAAAGCTGAATACCTGTAACTCATTCCTTGTAACAAATTCCAAATAGGTCAAAGATTTAACCTAAAAAATAAGGCCAATACTGGCATAAAGCCAGACATATAAACCAATAAAACAGAATAGAGTCCAGAAATAAACATGTGCATACCTGGTCAAATGATTTTCAACAAGGGTGCCAAGACCATTCAATGTGGAAAAGACAGTCTTCTTAACAAATGGTGCTGGGAAAACTGGATAACGACATGCAAAAGAATGATGCTGGAGCCTTTCCCAACATCATATACAAAAAACAACTCAAAAGGGATCCATAACCTAATTGTAAGACCTAAAACTAGAAAACTCTTAGAAGACAACACAGGGCAGAAGCTTCACAATATTGGATTTGGCAATGACTTATTAGATGATGCCAAAGGCACAGGCAAGAAAAGAAAACACAGACAAACCGGACTTCCTAAAAATTTTTAAACTTTGGGTCTCAAAAGATACTGTCAACAGAGTAAAATGGTAACTCACAGAATAGGAGAAATTTGCAAATCATATATCTGATGAGGGATTAAGATCCAGAATATATAGGGAACTTCTAGAACTCAAACAAATCAATTCAAAAATGGGCCAAGAATTTGAATAGACATTTCTCCAAAGAAGATATACAATGACCAATAAATACATGAAAAGATACTCAAACATCACTAATCATTAGTGAAATGCAAATGAAAACTCCAATGATGTACCACCTCACATCCATTAGGATGGCTACTATCAGAAAAAGTGTTGTATCCTTTTTAAACATTGAAGTATAGTTGATTTGAAATGTGTTGGTTTCAGGTGTACAGCAAAGTAATTCAGTTATAATATAATATAATATGAATCGATTCTTTTTCAGATTCTTTTCCATTACAGGTTATTACAAGATATTGAATATAGTTCCCTGTGCAGTATAGTAGGACCTTGTTATTTATCTATTTTATATATAGTAGTGTGTACCTGTTAATTCCAAACTCCTACTTTATCCTTCCCCCTCCTTTCCCCTTTGGTAACCATGTTTGTTTTCTGTCTGTGAGTCTATTTCTAATTTGTAAATAAGTTCATTTGTACCTTTTTTTTTTTAGATTCCACATATAAGCAATATCACATGGTATTTGTCTTTCTCTGTCTGACTTGCAGTTAATGTGATAGTCTCTAGGTCCATGCAAGTTGCTGCAAGTGGCATTGTTTCGTTCCTTTTTATGGCTGAGTGGTATTCCACTATATATATATGTGCCACATCTTTTTAATCCATTCATCTGTTGATGGACACTTAGGTTGCTTCTCTGTCTTGGCTATTGTAAATAGTGTTGTTATGAACATTGGGGTGCAGAGACACATTTATCTTGGAGCTTAGTTCACAATTTAAACTCCTGACCTTCAGCTTTGATGGTGGACAGAATGTATCAGTTCTCCTGATTACAGAGAAGAAGAAAGCAACACCAGGACTGAAGCATCTAAACCCGAGCACAGTGAGAGGGCGGGGTGGGGGAGTGCTCCATGGGTGATGTTTGTGTCATCAGTTTGGAGAATCAACACCCTCATTTTCCAGTGGAGGAAACTGAGGCTCAGAGGTTAGGCCATCACATCAACTTTGCACAGCTAGAGAGGGATGGACTTCGACATGAACCCAGTCTTAGGTTATCCAGAGTCCTTGCAGAGGGCACTGTGACCTTGCTCAGCTGGAGAAGGGCTCCATAGAGGAAGGTGGACTTGCCTTTGACCGGAGCCTGACTTCAATCAGTGCTGGACACTTTTCCCTTCATAACATGGTCCCTGGTGACCCTGAGCTCCAGCTGATGGACACCTCTGGCCACTTCTCTCTCTGCAGGGCTTCGGGCTGGGACTCCAGCTGAAAGTGAAGATTGAAGGACACATGTCCAACCCTGAATGTCACCACATGCTGACCCCTGGGGCAGGAATAAGGAGTAACTTGCCAAGGTCATGTGTGGGCAGTGGCTGAACTTAAGTCCAACAGAGGACTTTGTGAATCCATGTCCTCCCCTTGAGGTTGGCAACGGCTGGTTTCTCCTTCTTCGGACCCACGCATCCGTGCAAATACCAGAATCTTCTAATAGGTAAGGGAGAACCAGGAGCCAGGTCACCACAGCTGCAGGAACCAAAAGGATGCGAATCCACTGACCTCCTCGTGTCCAGCTGAGCACACATTCAGAGACGGAGCACCCTAATGAAGTCACGCAGGCAGAACCAGAATCGGAACCCAGACTGCCTGCCTCCCAGCCTGGGGCCTTTGGGCCACATGGCCTTTGGGGTTATCCTTGAAGAGGCTGGCTTTTCTTTCTCTTTCCTGCAAGAAGCCGGCAGGAATCTTTCAAGCCAGCAATCCTGAGTCTTCATCTGATCGCTCTGCCCACAGAGGTATTTTGGCCAGATCAATTTAAATGGGGTGAAATTCAATGGCATGGGAGTGAATTGCACAAAAACAGAAACACTTTAGGCCCTTGGATAACTTTTAAGAATGGAAAAGATTAAAAAGCTTTAGAACTACGTGTTCTAACCAAAAGCACGGGTCTTTTGAGACAGATATCTAGAATGGCCAAACTGCAGCCCAATGTATAAATACAATAATATAGTAATACAGTAATAGTAATCATATAGTAGTAATACTGTAGTAACAATGATAGGTAATACTAATAATAGTAAGATAGTAGTTTGAGAATTTACCATGTACCAGGTGCCCTGCTACGTGGGTGCCCTGCAGGCACAGAGTCTCATTTAATTCTTGCCCCGGCTGTACCATCTGGGTATGGTCATTATTCCCATTTTAGGGGTGGAGGGAACTGAGGTTCAGAGAGGTGGATTCCTTGTCCAAGGTCACACAGCAAAGTGAAGAGCTGAGATTGTAATCCAGGGACACCTGCCTCCGAGACAACCTGAGACGATTTTGCAAAGGTCACTGGACTCGGGGCAATGCTCCCTCCAGTGCCCCCAAAGCAAAAGGCGACCTCAGAATTTGGAAGAGGTGGGGTCTCTTCCCCCAGTGCGCAGGGAAAACCTCCCTTCGGCCCCGCCCACCAGACCCAGGGCCGCAGAGCCTCCCTCCACGGGGAAGGTGGCTGGGCTCAGAGTCTCCGGGTTGGGCTCCCTCCGTCCTTTACAGCGCCCCCTGTCGGCCCCTTCGAGCGTCTCCGGGGTCCGTGCAGGGCGGGCTGTGCGCGGGCGCGCCCTCCAGCGTCGGCGGGCGGGAATGCACCGCATGGCGCCACGACCTGCAGGTGGACGCGCACCTGGGGCCGCAGCATCCAGATGCGAATTCCCTAACCTAACCTCACAGCGCTGCCTTCTCCCACCATGTATGCGCCTCTTTCCCTCCCCTCTTTCTTTCCTGTTCTGCCCTTTCCCACCACTCCCCATAATCTAATTAAATCAATGGAAGTTTCTCCAGGAAAAGGCACAAAAGCATATAGAATTCAGCCTGCAATTTCAGGATTTCATAGGCCCCTCTTTATCTCATCCGTAAATGTTCTCACTGAGTATCTTAGCAGAGCTTCTTGGATGTAACAAAAGAACGAGGGCATTTTCAATACTGCTATTCCCCCCCCAAAGTCCAGTTTCAATAAATAAATGGAGAATAGACAAAAAGAAAAAGAAAAACAGTGTTGGCAAGGATATGAAGAATATGAACCCTTGTGCATTACTGATGGGAATGTAAAACAGTACAGCCATTGTGGAAAACGGTATGGTGGTTCTTCAAAAAATTAAATATTATAGCATTACCATATGATCCAGAAATTCAGCTTGTGGGTATACATTCAAAAGAATTGAAAGCAGGGTCTCCAAGAGGTATCTGTACACCCATGTTCATAGCAACATTACTCACACGAGCTAAAATATGGAAACAATCCAAGTGTTCATCCACAAATGAATATACATACAATGGAATATTATTCAGCCTTAAAAAGGCAGGAAATTCTGACTGGTGAACTTTGAGGACATTATGCTAAGTAAAATAAGCCAATCACAAATAAAGGACAAATAATGTATGATCCCAGTTTTATGAAGTAGAGTAGCTAAAATCACAGAGACAGAAAGTAGAATAGTGACTGCCAAGGGCTAGGGAGAGAGAAAAATGGGTTTAGAGTTGCAGTTTTCCAAGATGGAAAGAGCTCTGGAGATGGACTGTAGAGATGATTGCACAACGATACGAATGCACTTAATACCACTGAAAAATGTACATAAAGATGGTAATTTTTATGTTGCATTATTTTACCACAATACAAAAATTAGATACCCACCTTGCAAGATGGGTTATAAAAATCAGTCAGGATCAAACTGATACAGAGGCTAATATTAATTGAACCATTCCATGAAGTTTAAAAAACAAGAATAATTCTATCTGTTCTTGTACTTAATTTGTAGTAAAAGAATATTATATGTAAAATAATTACATAAAGTAAAACCAAATAATGATTTTTTAATGGATAAATATTTTAAAATATTGGAGTAAGGAAGACTTATCTAAGCATAGCTCAAAAACTCAAAATTCATACTTGAAGACACTATTTTGACAAATTTAATGTGCAGAATGTCTGCAAGAAAAAAAAGACAACGCCAACTGGGAAAAACGTTTGTAACCACATTGATAACAAAGGAGTACTTTCCTTAATATGCCAAGCAAGCAAAAAAAAAGACAAATCACCCAAAGGGCATCAGAGTTCAGAAGAGGAGTCCAGAAGACACAAAAATATGAACAATTTTTAAAAATACAAATCTATGTGAGATATTTTAATCAGCTTGGCAAAGACTAAAAATGACAAACAGGAGAGCACAGAAGTAGACCCACACAAATACAGTCAACTCATCTCTAAGGAGTAAAGGCAATTCTATGGAGAAAGGATAGTCTTTTCAACGAATGGTGCTGAACAACAGGACATTCACATGCAAAAAAGTGAATTTCAACACAAATCTTAACATCTGTCACATATGGATCATGGTCCTAAAACTATAAAACTAAACTATAAATCTCCTGTACGATAATAGGAGAAAAATTAGGTTACCTTGGATTTGGTGACGGCTTTTTAGATACAATACCAAAAGTACAGTCCATGAAAGACAAAGTTGATAAGGCAAACTTCATTAAAATTAAAAATTTCTGCTTTGTAAAAGACACTGTTAAAAGAATAAAAAGACAAGCCAAAGACTGGGAGAAAATACCTGCAAAACACATGCTAAGGTCTAAAGATGTAGGAGCCATCTGAGTTCTATTCCAAAAATTTTCAAAACTAAACGGCACCATAGGGATGCAACCAGCAAACTCCAGGCTATGAAAAACTACAGGATATAAACAACCTGATGTTTTGTTTTGTTTTTTTGCGGTACGCGGGCCTCTCACTGTTGTGGCCTCTCCCGTTGTGGAGCACAGGCTCCGGACGCGCAGGCTCAGCGGCCATGGCTCACGGGCCCAGCCGCTCTGCGGCCTGTGGGATCTTCCCGGACCGGGGCATGAACCCGTGTCCCCTGCATCGGCAGGCGGACTCTCAACCACGGCGCCACCAGGGAAGCCCCTTGATGTTTTTTTTAAAGGCAAGAGGAAAAAAGGAAAATGAAGAAAGTAAGAGAAATATCAATCATTCACAAACTTATCTGAATCCCGAATTCAAACACACTGTAAAAATTTAAGATGACTGGGGAAATGTGAATTAACTAGGTATTTAATGGCATTAAAGGAATGTGGATAAGTTAAAAAAAAGTGTCCTTATCTTTTATATACATAAAGAAATATCTACAGATAAAATGACATGATTTACTTTAAAAAAAAAAAGTGGGAAGAGAGTTAAAGATGATAACAAGATTAAGTGGATAATTCCAAAGTTGGATGAAGGGTACATGGGAGTTAATTTTACTA
The DNA here is from genome assembly GCF_059928025.1 of Delphinapterus leucas. Classification (NCBI taxonomy): domain Eukaryota; kingdom Metazoa; phylum Chordata; class Mammalia; order Artiodactyla; family Monodontidae; genus Delphinapterus; species Delphinapterus leucas. The sequence continues at coordinate 96,755,933 of NC_143133.1, forward strand.
TTCTAACTTTTTAAATATATTTTAAATTTCTATAGTAAAAAAGCTGTTAATAATACAGCAACAGGCCCCACAGGTATTCAAACAACATAATTATAAAAGCATAAAAACAAAAACAATATAACATAGAGAAGAAGTAAATTCTCAGTCATTTACTCCTTCTACTCCTTTATCCTGGCTAATGGGTGCTGACATGAGAAGCTACATACGTACAAAATAATTCAGGCGACAGAATCAATGGGACCTTACAACCTGCAGTCACCTCAACTCTAACTCTTATCAATCTTACAACCTGTGTTAAAGTTTGTCAGGAAAACAGATTCCCTTCACTTCAAACTGTACTCACTGGACCATCCCCTAACTCAAACATTTAAGAGCTTCACAGCAAAAGAAGAAGCTATCAACTTCTGAAACCTCTGTCCCAAAACTGTTCTAACTCTCAACTTTCCAATACTGTCATTGCTCATATCACTTCTTGCCTGGATATTTGCAAAACAAATTCAAAATCAGCTTTATGATTCGTCTCTACCTGCCTTGAATCTACCACACAAACACTGCCTAAGTAATTTTTTTGCAAACTTCACTTTCATACTTTTATTATATCTCTTGTTGCCTTAGAAACATTTCATGAGTCTCCATTTAATGACAAAATTAAGTTTAAATTTGCTTGCTTTTGAAAATTATCCATGATCTAAACGTATCTTTTTATGTTCTCCATTCCCTGCAAAGGATTACTAATTCTAATCAGAGTAGGTGTCTTAGTACTCTGTATGTATGTACTCTCATACGTATACATATGTGTTCATCATATGTATAATTACCTCTAGTCCTTCACTCTTGTGGCTGACATCCACTCTAATTCTACCCATAAAAAACCCTTAGCTCAGGGATGCCTTCTCTAATCATCCCAACTGTGGTTGAATCCCCTTATATAGGATCTCATGACATCACATGTCTTTTGTAATTTTATATTTTTGTATATCATTTAATTCATTTCTGTCACATTCCCTTCCACACCTCCGTAGACCTTAGGTTCCACACGTCTACTTTTGCTCTCTTCTATTTCCCCAAAGAATACAGTCCCTAACACAGCGCAGGCACTGCTGAGTGGTGAATGAAGGGACGTCAGGACTTCTCTTTTTCTTTTCTCTTTAGTTTCATACCACCTTGTCTATACCACACAACTTAGCATCTATTTCATTGTTCATTATTGTTTTACATGCATTGAATTTTGTCTGCTCAACCACTGTAAGCTCTTCCATAGTTCCCACAGCCTCAGCACATAGCACACATGGACCTCAATAAATATTGATAGCCACTCAAAAATGGAGAATGGAAGAGTGACTCTTTATAGCAGGAAATCTTCACTATTGTTCAGACTTCCAGTTTCCTGCCTAACTAATGTCAACTACCTTTGTTAATACAGCACTACTACACTACATATGGATGATTACACTACAGACTGCTTACTGCTAACCAAAATCCATATTCTCTTCTGCTTCCTAGGCATATAGCCAGATTATATTTCCTAGGCTCCCTTGTAGTAAGGTAAGCCTACAAGACTGAGCTTTAGCTAGTGAAGTGAACGATGCAACATCCATCTGGTCTGGTCCATAAAAGCCTCCCAACATGTGCTTTTCCATGTGTTTTCCCTTCCAGTTGGCTGGAGTGGAGATAACCTTCAGGGAGACTGAGAACTTCACTCAGTTTACTGTAATTTCTAGCCCATTATAAATATTAGCATTTAAAAAGTAAAACTGTCACATTACTTTTTAAAATGCATTCAATGGAATCAAATCAACATAGTGATTTGATACTCACAAGTATCTATTATATTTTTTAAAATATAAACAAAGAACTCTTTAGCAGTCAGAAATTTATATTATTCCTTTTCCTCTGTGAACTTGTGTTTGAATTCCATATCCTCTAAAAATTTTATTCTAGTGTAACATTTTTATCCTTGAAATTCTTTTATCATAATTCTCTGAAACAAAAAGATGTATTTATGTAAAGCTCTAAGTGTTAAATAATTTTGTCTTGATTGAGTTCATAATACAATTATTGTATACACTTAAAACAACAAATATATTACAAATTGTGATTATTACAATATAAAAAGACTTTATTGAAATGCATCTTTCAATAAGATGATCATTTTAAAAGATTACTTCCTGTATCCATAAATGAATACTTCACATCACTAGACATTTCAGCATCAATTCTATTCCTGTGTTTTTATAAATAGTGAAAAACATTATTTTCACAAATAAGTTTATATGAACAGAAGGATATTTATTGTAATAATATACATTAATACCTGGAAATCCTGAGTTTTATACAAAAATCACATTGTATTCTACCATCAAAAATTATTTTTAATGATCTGTAAACTTACTTACGTCCTCCTTCAATTTATTAGGGAAAAAAAAAGGGAAACTCTGAACTACAAGCAAAAGAATTAATAATCTGCAGTTGTTTGTTTCTCAGTTTCTAGGAAATAGGTAATAAAGGCTTTTTACCAAAACCTATCAAATGACAGGTGCACTGTTTACCCTAATACATTCAGAAATAGGAAAAAAATTTTTTAATTGTTAACTTCTTGAGGTAATAATGTTCTTTATCGTAATAGAGGTGTTTTTTGTTGCATAGATATATGCATTTTAGCTGAAAACATCCAAATGTTTAAGATTTGCATATTTCAGTATATGTGAATTTTACCTCAAAAGGAAAAAGAAAACCCTCTAAACAAGTAGTGAATTCTAGTTAATGGTATGCTTGATGGAATATTTGGGGAGACATATACTGAACATGGGCAACTTACTCTGAAATGCATTTTAAAAATAAGATGGATAGGACTTCCCTGGTGGCACAGTGGTTGAGAATCCGCCTGCCGATGCAGGGGACACGGGTTCGTGCCCTGGTCCGGGAAGATCCCACATGCCGCTGAGCGGCTGGGCCCGTGAGCCATGGCCGCTGAGCCTGCGCGTCTGGAGCCTGTGCTCCGCAACGGGAGAGGCCACAACAGTGAGAGGCCCGCGTACAGCAGAAAAAAAAAAAAAAAAAGTTGGATACAGGGATGTGTAAATAAATGATGAAGCAACTATAGTAAAATGTTGAATCTAGAATTTAATTATAGAAGCTTTATAGAATTCTACCCAAGCTAAAAGACCTAGAAGTAGAAAGAGTTCAATAAGTTATACTGGTCATAGATTTCAGAGAAGTAAGAAACTTTTCTTAAACCATTTGCACATAGCTTATGCTCTGAAATTCCTCCCCTGGGAGTTAAGTACATTCTGCACCCTAAATGGCTATGGGATGATTCAATTACTTACCATAGAGAGGGCAAACAGGAAAAATCTGTTTGCCAAATAAGGCCAAAAAAGAAGAGCACTCCCCTGGGTAGAAGAGAAAAACTGACAAGAAGTATGTATAAGGTGTATTCAAGGATGTCCAGGATAATTTGCATAGACTCTTAAAAGAGTAGTATATTTTGAAGACGTATTCATGTTCATTATAAAGATAGTCAGGAAAAAAAAGAACCCATCAACATTACATAAAGTGTGACAGGCCTGACATTTTGAAATATTTACTTACTCTAAGACCAAATTAGTGAGAAAGAAAGGGTTTTGAGGTTTCTAACCCTCAATTCTTTAATCCAATTTTCCAGGACCCAAGCTCTGCAGACTTTTACCATTTTTGAACTTCAGTTATCCAAAAGTTTAACTATCCTGAAGTCTTTCTGATCAGATTTGATATGAATCAACAGCCCAGCTTCACTCCTTGTGCTAAGTTATCTACCTTTCATAGAATATAGTTTCCCCACCTTAGATGTATAAGGTTTAAAAAAAAAAAAAATAGCCCAGATGGCCATTCTAAAATGAAAGCCAGACTTAAAGATAACCTAGATGTTGCAATCATCAGATAAGGACTTTAAAATAACTATGATTAATATGTTAACAGACCTAGTAGGAAACGAAGACAACTGCAATGAACAGAGGGGAAATGCAGCAGAGAAATGGAAACTATAAAAAAGAGCCAGATGGAAATGCTAGAAATAGAATAAACACAATGATCAGAGATGAAGAAGTCCTTCAATGGGCCCTTTAGTAGACTCCTCGCAATTGAGGAAAGAATCAACTAATTTGAAGATAGGTCAATAGAAATTATCCAAGCTGAAACACAAAGAAAAGGGAGTGGCAGGGGCGGAGCGAGGGGCAGAACAGAGCATCTAAGAGCTACGGAACTATCTCAGTCCAACATTTTTGAAACTGGAGTTCTAGAATGAAAAGAGAGAAAAAACAAGACAGAAGAAGATTTGAAGAGATATGGTCAAAAGTTTTCCAAAAATAAAAGACAATAAATCAAAGGTCTGAGAAGCTTTAAAATCAAGACAAATGTATATTTTAAAAAGAAAAGAACAACAACAAAACAGACATCTGGACACATAATAGTCAAACGACAGAAATCCAAATACAAAGAGAAAATCTTGACGGCAGCTAGGAAAAGGAAAAAAAAGACATTATATACAGGGAGAAAATAGACAAAACTTACAACATTATTTCTCAGCAGAAATTATGCAATCTAGAAGTCAATGAACTGACATTTTTAGAGTATGGGGAAAACTGACAACCAAAAATCTTTTACCCAGCAGAAATATCTTTCAAAAATAATGGCAAAATAAGACTTCTTCAGGCGAACAAAAGCTGAAAGAATTTCTTATAAGCAGATTTTCATTAAAAGAAACATCAAAGATAGTTCTTTAGGGAGGAGTTTGATACTAGACAGAGATCGGGGCCTACATAAAGAAAGCATATGTAGGATTCAGTTCAAATGAAAATAAACACAGGATTTGTTTTTCTTAATTTTTAATCATTTTAAAAGGTAATTTTGTGTAAAGCAAAAACAGTAAAATCTATTATGGAGTTTATAACATGTAAAAGTAAAATGTTTAACAATGATAGCTCAAAGGATGGGAGGGAGGAATTGGGAGCATTCGATATAAGGTTCTTACCCTACACGAAGGGATATAAATTTGAAGGTAAACTGTGATAAGTCAAAAACTTATATTTGACTCGAGTGCAACCAAAAAATAAATTAAAGTATAATATGCCAATAGTGCAGGTAAAATAGAATCATAAAAAATACTCAATTTGCTCCCAAAAAAAGGCAGAAAAAAAGTTAAAGAAAAAGAGGCACCTCCCTGCTGGTCCCGCTCCCAATGTAGGGGGCCCAGGTTCCATCCAAGGTTGGGGAACTAGATCTCACATGCCGCAACTAAAAAGCCCACATATCGCAACAAGTCCTTGTACCGCAACTAAAGATCCCGCATGCTGCAACTAAGACTCAGCACAGCCAAAATAAAAAACTTATAAATTATAAATAAATAAATATTTAAAAAAGAAATAAAGAAAAAAAACAGATGGGAAAAAGAAAAAGTAACTAGTAAGATGGAAGATTTAGAGGAGGGGGAAGATGGCGGACTAGTAAGACACGGAGAACACCTTCCTCCCCCCAGATACACCAGAAATACATCTACGCGTGGAACAACTCCTAGAGAACACCTACTGAATGCTGGCAGAAGACCTCAGATATCCCAAAAGGCAAGAAAGTCCCCAAGTACCTGGGTAGGGCAAAAGAAAAAAGAAAAAACAGAGACAAAAGAATAGGGACTGGACCTGCACCAGTGGGAGGGAGCTGTGAAGGAGGAAAGGTTTCCACACACTAGGAAGCCCCTTCCCAGGCGGAGACTGTGGGTGGCCGAGAGGGGAAGCTTCGGAGCCGCGGAGGAGAGCGCAGCAACAGGGGTGCGGAGGGCAAAGCAGGGAGATTCCTGCAGAGGATAGGTGCCGACCCGGCACTCACCAGCCCGGGTGGGCGGGGCTGGGAGCTGAGCCTCGGGACTGGGGTTGGCAGCGTGAACACAGCCTGCAGGGGGTTACTGCACCACGGCTAGCCGGGAGGGAGTCCGGGGAAAAGTCTGGACCTGCCGAAGAGGCAAGAGACTTTTTCTTCCCTCTTTGTTTCCTGGTGTGCAAAGAGAGGGGATTAAGAGCGATGCTTAAAGGAGCTCTAAAGACGGGCGCGAGCCGTGGCTAACAGCGCGGACCCCAGAGACGGGCATGAGACACTAAGGCTGCTGCTGCCGCCACCAAGAAGCCAGTGTGCGAGCACAGGTCACTATGCACACCTCCCTTCCGGGGAGCCTGTGCAGGCCTCAGGCTGGTGCAACTTCATGCTGGCCTCTGCCGCCGCAGGCTCGCCCCGCACTCCATGCCCCTCCCTCCCCCCGGCCTGAGTGAGCCAGAGCCGCCGTATCAGCGGCTCCTTTAACCCCGTCCTGTCTGAACGAAGAACAGACGCCCACCCGCGACCAACACGCAGAGGCGGGGCGAAATCCAAAGCTGAGCCCCTGGGAGCTGTGAGAACAAAGAAGAGAAAGGGAAATCTCTCCCAGCAGCCTAAGAGGCAGCGGATTAAAGCTCCACAATCTACTTGATGTACCCTGCATCTGTGGAATACATGAATAGACAACGAATCATCCCAAATTGAGGAGGTGGACTCTGAGAGCAAGATTTATTATTTTTCCCCCTTTTCCTCTTTTTGTGAGTGTGTATGTGTATGCTTCTGTGTGAGATTTTCTCTGTATAGCTTTGCTTTCACCATTTGTCCTTGGGTTCTATCCATCCGTTGTTTTTTTTTTTTTGCGGTATGCGGGCCTCTCACTGTTGTGGCCTCTCCTGTCGCGGAGCACAGTCTCCAGGCACAGGCTCCAGACGCGCAGGCTCAGCGGCCATGGCTCACGGGCCCAGCCGCTCTGCGGCATGTGGGATATTCCCGGACCAGGGCACGAACCCGTGTCCCCTGCATTGGCAGGCAGACTCTCAACCACTGCGCCACCAGGAAAGCCATATCCGTCCGTTTTTGTTTGTTTGTTTTTTCTTTAAAAAAATTTTTTTCTTAATAATTATTTTTTGATAACTTTATTTTATTTTATCTTACTTTATTTTATTTTATCATCTTCCTTCCTTCTGCCTTCCCTCCCTCCCTCTCTCTCTTTTCTTCCTTCCTTCCTCTCTCTCTCTCTCTCTCTCTCTTTCTTTCTTTTTCTTTCTTTCTTTCTACTTGTTCTCCCTTTTATTCTGAGCCGTGTGGATGAAAGGCTCTTGGTGCTGCAGCCAGGAGTCAGTGCTGTGCCTCTGAGGTGGGAGAGCCAACTTCAGGACACTGGTCAACAAGAGACCTCCCAACTCCACACAATATCAAACAGCAAAAATCTCCCAGTTATCTCCATCTCAACACCAAGACCCAGCTTCACTCAACGACCAGCAAGCTACAGTGCTGGACACCCTATGCCAAACAAATAGCAAGACAGGAACACAACCCCACCCATTAGCAGAGAGGCTGCCTAAAATCATAAGTCCATAGACACCCCAAAACACACCACCAGACGTGGACCTGCCCACCAGAAAGACAAGATCCAGCCTCATCCACCAGAACACAGGCACTAGTACCCTCCACCAGGAAGCCTACACAACGCACTGAACCAACTTTAGCCACTGGGGACAGACACCAAAAACAACGGGAACTACGAACCTGCAGCCTGCAAAAAGGAGACCCCAAACACAGTAAGATAAGCAAAATGAGAAGACAGAAAAACACACAGCAGATGAAGGAGCAAGATAAAAACCCACCAGACCTAACAAATGAAGAGGAAATAGGCAGTCTACCTGAAAAAGAATTCAGAATAATGATAGTAAAGATGATCCAAAATCTTGGAAATAGAATAGACAAAATGCAAGAAACATTTAACAAGGACCTAGAAGAAATAAAGATAAAACAAGCAATGATGAACACAATAAATGAAATTAAAAATACTCTAGATGGGATCAATAGCAGAATAACTGAGGCAGAAGAATGGATAAGTGACCTGTTAGATAAAATAGTGGAAGTAACTACTGCAGAGCAGAATAAAGAAAAAAGAATGAAAAGAACTGAGGACAGTCTCAGAGACCTCTGGGACAACATTAAATGCACCAACATTCAAATTATAGGGGTTCCAGAAGAAGAAGGGAAAAAGAAACGGACTGAGAAAATATTTAAAGAGATTATAGCTGAAAACTTCCCTAATATGGGTAAGGAAATAGTTAATCAACTCCAGGAAGCACAGAGAGTCGCATACAGGATAAATCCAAGGAGAAACACGCGAAGACACGTTAAACTGTCAAAAATTAAATACAAAGAAAACATATTAAAAGCAGCAAGGGAAAAACAACAAATAACACACAAGGGAATCCCCATAAGGTTAACAGCTGATCTTTCAGCAGAAACACTGCAAGCCAGAAGGGACTGGCAGGACATATTTAAAGTGATGAAGGAGAAAAACCTACAACCAAGATTACTCTACCCAGCAAGGATCTCACTCAGATTTGATGGAGAAATGAAAACCTTTACAGACAAGCAAGAGCTGAGAGAGTTCAGCACCACCAAACCAGCTTTACAACAAATGCTAAAGGAACTTCTCTAGGCAGAAACACAAGAGGAGGAAAAGACGTACAATAACGAACCCAAAACAATTAAGAAAATGGGAATACAAACATACATATCGATAATTACCTTAAATGTAAATGGATTAAATGCTGCCCCCAAAAGACACAGACTGGCTGAATGGATACAAAAACAAGATCCATAAATATGCTGTCTACAAGAGACCCACTTAAGACCTAGAGACACATACAGACTGAAAGTAAGGGGATGGAAAAAGATATTCCATGCAAATGGAAACCAAAAGAAAGCTGGAGTAGCAATTCTCATATCAGACAAAATAGACTTTAAAATAAAGACTATAAGAAGAGACAAAGAAGGATACTACATAATGATCAAGGGATCGATCCAAGAAGAAGGTATAACAATTGTAAATATTTATGCACCCAACATAGGAGGACCTCCATACATAAGACAAATACTAACAGCCATAAAAAGGGAAATCGACACTAACACATTGATAGTAGGGGACTTCAACACCCCACTTTCACCAATGGACAGATCATCCAAAATGAAAATAAATAAGGAAACACAAGCTTTAAATGATACATTAACCAAATGGACTTAATTGATATTTATAGGACATTCCATCCAAAAACAACAGAATACACATTTTTCTCAAGTGCTCATGTAACATTCTCCAGGATAGATCATATCTTGGGTCACAAATCAAGCCTTGGTAAATTTAGGAAAATTGAAATTCTATCAAGTATCTTTTCTGACCACAACGCTATGAGACTAGATATCAATTACAGGAAAAGATCTGTAAAAAATACAAACACATGGAGGCTAAACAATACACTACTTAATAATAAAGTGATCACTGAAGAAATCAAAGAGGAAATTTAAAAATACCTAGAAACAAATGACAATGGAGACAAGACAACCCAAAACCTATGGGATGTAGCAAAAGCATTTCTAAGAGGGAAGTTTATAGCAATACAATCCTACCTTAAGAAACAGGAAACATCTCGAATCAACAACCTAACCTTGCACCTAAAGCAATTAGAGAAAGAAGAACAAAAAAAACCCAAAGTTAGCAGAAAGAAATCATAAAAATCAGATCAGAAATAAATGAAAAAGAAATGAAGAAAACGATAGCAAAGATCAATAAAACTAAAAGCTGGTTCTTTGAGAAGATAAACAAAATTGATAAACCATTAGCCAGACTCATCAAGAAAAAAAGGGAGAAGACTCAAATCAATAGAATTAGAAATGAAAAAGGAGAAGTAACAACTGACACTGCAGAAATACAAAAGATCATGAGACATTACTACAAGCAACGCTACGCCAATAAAATGGACAACTGGAAGAAATGGACACATTTTTAGAAATGCACAACCTGCCAAGACTGAATCAGGAAGAAATAGAAAATATGAACAGACCAATCACAAGCACTGAAATTGAAACTGTGATTAAAAATCTTCCAACAAACAAAAGCCCAGGACCAGATGGCTTCACAGGCGAATTCTATCAAACATTTAGAGAAGAGCTAACACGTATCCTTCTCAAACTCTTCCAAAATATAGCAGAGAGAGGAACACTCCCAAACTCATTCTACGAGGCCACCATCACCCTGACCCCAAAACCAGGCAAGGATGTCAGAAAGAAAGAAAGCTACAGGCCAATATCACTGATGAACATAGATGCAAAACTCCTCAACAAAATACTAGCAAACAGAATCCAACAGCACATTAAACGGATCACACACCATGATCAAGTGGGGTTTACTCCAGGAGTGCAAGGATTCTTCAATATACGCAAATCAATCAACGTGATACACCATATTAACAAATTGAAGAATAAAAACCATATGATCACCTCAATAGATGCAGAGAAAGCTTTCGACAAAATTCAACACCCATTTATGATAAAAACCCTCCAGAAAGTAGGCATAGAGGGAACTTTCCTCAGCATAATAAAGGCCATATATGACAAACTCACAGCCAACATCGTCCTCAATGGTGAAAAACTGAAAGCATTTCCACTAAGATCAGGAACAAGACAAGGTTGCCCACTCTCACCACTATTATTCAACACAGTTTTGGAAGTTTTTGCCACAGCAATCAGAGAAGAAAAAGAAATAAAGGGAATACAAATTGGAAAAGAAGAAGTAAAACTGTCACTGTTTGCAGGTGACATGATACTATACATAGAGAATCCTAAAGATGCTACCAGAAAACTACTAGAGCTAATCAACTTATTTGGTAAAGTAGCAGGATACAAAATTAATGCACAGAAATCTCTGGCATTCCTATACACTAATGATGAAAAATCTGAAAGTGAAATCAAGAAAACATCCCATTTACCGTTGCAACAAAAAGAATAAAATATCTAGGAATAAACCTACAAAAGACCTGTATGCAGAAAATAATAAGACACTGATGAAAGAAATTAAAGATGATACAAATAGATGGAGAGGTACACCATGTTCTTGGATTGGAAGAATCAACATTGTGAAAATGACTCTACTACCCAAAGCAATCTACAGATTCAATGCAATCCCTATCAAACTACCACTGGCATTTTTCACAGAACTAGAGCAAAAAATTTCACAATTTGTATGGAAACACAAAAGACCCCAAATAGCCAAAGCAATCTTGTGAACGAAAATCAGAGCTGGAGGAATCAGGCTCCCAGACTTCAGACTATACTACAAAGCTACAGTAATCAAGACAGTATGGTAGTGGCACAAAAGCAGAAATATAGATCAATGGAACAGGATAGAAAGCCCAGAGATAAACCCATGCACATATGGTCACCTTATCTTTAATAAAGGAGGCAGGAATGTACAGTGGAGAAAGGACAGCCTCTTCAATAAGTGGTGCTGGGAAAACTGGACATCTACATGTAAAAGTATGAGATTAGATCACTCCCTAACACCATACACAAAAATAAGCTCACAATGGATTAAAGACCTAAATGTAAGGCCAGAAACTATCAAACTCTTAGTGGAAAACATAGGCAAAACACTCTATGACATAAATCACAGCAAGATCCTTTTTGACCCACCTCCTAGAGAAATGGAAATAAAAACAAACAAATGGGACCTAATGAAACTTCAAAGCTTTTGCACAGCAAAGGAAATCATAAACAAGACCAAAAGACAACCCTCAGAATGGGAGAAAACATTTGCAAATGAAGCATCTGACAAAGGATTAATCTCCAAAATTTATAAGCAGCTCATGCAGCTCAATAACAAAAAAACAAACAACCCAATCCAAAAATGGGCAGAAGACCTAAACAGACATTTCTCCAAAGAAGATATACAAACTGTCAACAAACACATGAAAGAATGCTCAACATCATTAATCATTAGAGAAATGCAAATCAAAACTACAATGAGATATTATCTCACACCGGTCAGATTGGCCATCATCAAAAAATCTAGAAACAATAAATGCTGGAGAGGGTGTGGAGAAAAGCGAACACTCCTGTACTGCTGGTGGGAATGTGAATTGGTACAGCCAGTATGGAGAACAGTATGGAGGTTCCTTAAAAAACTACAAATAGAACTACCATATGACCCATCAATTCCACTACTGGGCATATACCGTCAGAAAACCATAATTCAAAAAGAGTCATGTACCAAAATGTTCATTCCAGCTCTATTTACAATAGCCAGGAGATGGAAACAACCTAAGTGTCCATCATCGGATGAATGGATAAAGAAGATGTGGCACATATATACAATGGAATATTACTCAGCCATAAAAAGAAACGAAATTGAGTTATTTGTAGTGAGGTGGATGGACCTCGAGTCTGTCATACAGAGTGAAGTAAGTCAGAAAGAGAAAGACAAATACTGTATGCTAACACATATATATGGAATATAAGAAAAAAAAATGTCATGAAGAACCTAGGGGTAAGACGGGAATAAAGACACAGACCTACTAGAGAATGGACTTGAGGATATGGGGCGGGGGAAGGGTAAACTGTGACAAAGTGAGAGAGTGGCATGGACATATATACACTACCAAACGTAAAACAGATAGCTAGTGGGAAGCAGCCGCATAGCACAGGGAGATCAGCTCGGTGCTTTGTGACCACCTGGATGTGTCGGATAGGGAGGGAGATGCAAGAGGGAGGGAGATATGGGAACATATGTATAACTGATTCACTTTGTTATAAAGCAGAAACTAACACACCATTGTAAAGCAATTATACTCCAATAAAGATGTAAAAAAAAAAGATGGAAGATTTAAAATCAATCATAACAAAACTTTATTAAGTGTAAAAGTCTATAAATATTGATTTTTTTATACTGACCACATATCTAATCATCTTTTTTTATACTGACCACATGTATAACCATCAATTAAATTTATACATTAATTCTAATAGTTCAATAGCAGATTCTTATATTTTACACATATATTATAATGTAATATGTAAATTGTGACAAATTTTTACTTTATTTTGAAGCTCTACGCCATTTATTTCTTTTTCTTGCCTTACTGCATTAACTCAGAGCTGCAGTGGAACTGAACAAGTGTTGAAAGTGGGTATCTTTGTTCAACATTCACCATTACATGAAGTTTGATGTATTCATCCTCATTTTCAAGTTACAAAAGTATTTATTTTTACTGTTTCAAGTAGTTTTAACCAGAATGAAGGCTGGCTATTTTCAGAATTTTTCTGCATGTAATGAGATTGTCATGTAATTATTTTTTCTTATTAATGTTGTAAATTAAATGGATAGATTTTTTTTAATGTCAAACCATTGTACTTCTGAAATAAACTAAAATATGCCATGAAAAAAAAATACTAAAACACAACAATAAGATTACAGGACAAAAGACACATTAAATGTCCGAAACTAGAAGATAACAGTATTACTAAAATCTAAAGTAAAAAGAAAGCAAACCTTGCCGAATCATGCTTTCATTAGCTTAATGCTTATTTGCATGTCTAATAAATACTTAAGAAAACTGAGGATTACTTTAGAAAATAAATATAATGGAAGAAATCTGCCCCAAAAGACAACTACAATATCAAGTAAATTGAGAAGATATTAGACGTGCCCGACTTTCCACAAGGAACCTGGTTAACATTAGTTTCAAAGATGGAGAAGAGAGTGAGCATAGTCTGCAAATTGTAATGAGAACAAGCCAGGAAGACACTTATTCCCTAGGCCCCCTTCCAGGCTCGATGGTATAACAGGCTGAAGGAGTCATCACTTAAGAGGTCTGCAGGGGAAGCAGTACCATTGGGAAGAGTCAGGTATCCATTAGAGTAAGAAAATAAAAGGAATATTCAGCAAAGAGGTTGAGGACTGGGAGATTATTTTGCTTATGAACTCCAAATAGGGCACAGTGGAAGGATTTTACGAGTTGGGGATGGGTGGTGGGTAACGGGACAGAAGATACTGACAACTTCAAGGAGATTAGATGTGGGAAATGAAAGGTAATCTAGGAGTCTGGGCCTTTTGATGGCACCCTGTATAAACAGGAACAAATAATGAGAGAAGTCCCAGCAGATTCAAGGCAGATGGTGGTCAGACTGTGAGTGCTGGCAGGGAAGGAAGAATGAGTGATTGAGGTTTCCTTTTGACCACTTTTGATTAATGGGAGCAAGGACATCTCCAGCAAATCTTTACTTTTTAGACTTTTTCTTAATTGACATTTCTATGACATTTGAAATTGTTGACCGGCATCATTCTTGAAACCATCCTCCCTTCTCATTTTGTTAAGTTTCTCATACTTCCTCTCTTATCATTCCTTCTCTTCCACTGGCTCTTTTCTTCTACTAACTCTTAATATTCTGTGGTTCAGTCCTGCTTTTCTTTTCACTCTGCACAAAACCTCATGCTCCCTGGTTAGGTTCATCTGTACACATAGTTTTAGCCACTGCCTATATTCAGCTTCCTAACAGACATCCTCCTCTAGACAAGCAGTGGGTACTTCCATGACAAACATCTCCAAGAACAATATCTCTTTGCCTAAACCACCCATTCCTACTGTATTTCCTCTCTAGTATAAAAGGATAATGGGATGTTTTCTCCGATCTTAAAATTTGGCTCTAGTGAAACCCCCAAAGCTGAGAACTACAAATGATAAACTCCCCTACACTCTAAAAAGAACATCCATGCCAGAGTTGCTAAAAGACAGCATCTCTATCACCCACCTCCCGCCTATTGAAAATGAAACAAAACAAGATTAGAAACAGAAGTGAATTCATAAACATAGAGAATGCTAGGGCTTTACAACCTTAGTGAGAACAAAAGCAGGGGTTCTCCAAGAAAACCTCTGGGACAGACTGGGTGATAACTACAAGAAGGGATTTGACATCTGAATCTTTGGCTGGCAACATACTGAGATAAAGAAACTCTTAAAAGCCCAAAAGAACCTGACATATCCCCAGGAGTTTAGGCCATATGTGAACACAGAAACTGGTCCCAGCCTGGAGAATTCTGAAAGCAAGAAGTTGGATGGAGCTTCAAAACGGCAGAGCAAGGACTCAGAGGACAGCAGTTAGATGAGCTACATTTCTACCACTGAGTTCTATAGGTTTCCCATTAGCTAAATACAACAGATGCTGCAGAAGGGCTAAAGCATCTCGGTAGGCCAAAGACATGTGCCTTCTTGAGGAAGGAGACTCAGCAGTAACAGGCTGTAGGTAGACTACAGGAGGGAAGAGATAGTTAGAGGCCTGCCAACGGTAGCTGGAGTGTGCACCATAAAAGGGACCTGGGCAATGTGGGCATACCACGGGGGCCTCCAAAAACCATCCTAAATGCACAACTGTAAAAGGCCACACTTGGACACCTGTCACACAGAGAACATTGGCAGTTGGATTACAACAGTCCCAGTCACATAAAACTTTGTCCTTTCTCTTCTAATTTTCCTTCCAATCAGAAGCCAAAAGCAGAAAGAGGGAAGAAGTAGAAGAGTGAAGAAACAGATAATACTCCTTTACTGCATGGTCCCTGAGTCATGATTAGGTCTGAGTTACATCCATTCAACTAGATGTAAGGTTTGGAGTAGACTTTTCATACCTTTGAATTTAATCATCAAAATAAGGCTTGTTCTTATAGTAAAAACGACGTCTTGTCAAGAGCCAGAGAAGGAAGATTCAACATGACATGGCTAAAGTCAAGGATAAGAGAAAAATAAAGCTAGTTCTTATTTGTATGCCATCAGATATAGCCCACATACCAGCCCACAGTGCCACCACTACTGTGTGCTTCAGGTTAGGAGTCTAGGAGTCATCCCTTAGGTTCTCCCCTCCCTATACCCTGACATCCAGTCATTATGTCTTACACCTCTTTCAACACATCTCTTCTTCCTAGCCCCTTAGCTACTAGTCTAGCTCAAATGTGAAGTACTAAAATAATCTAATTTAGTGATTCTCTACCCTGGCCTATACTTTAACATTTTAAAATATTAAATCTAATACTTAGGCCCCAGCCTAAAGGCTGATTTAAGTGGGATCAGGTGGAGGTCAGCCATGAGTTTTTTCGAAAGGTCTCCACGTGCTTCCAAAGTGTAGCCAAGGTTGAGAATAACTAACCTAACTGGTCTCTTCTAGAATCCAGGCTTACCTTCCTCCAAACTATCTTTCATTATGCTACAGAGTAATCTTTTTTGAAATGCAAATCTCATATTATCCTAGAGCAGTTGTCTTTAATCTAGGCTACTCATTAGAATCACTTAGCCTTAAAAAATCCTGATACCAAGCCAAACTCCAGGCCAATTAAAACAGAGTCTTCAGGGATAAGAACCAGGCATTGGTATTTATTAGAGCTCCCCAGGTGATTCCAACGTGCAGACAAGGTTGAGAACCACTGTCCTAGAAGCAATGGGAAGTCACAGAAAGTCTTTAAGAACAATAAAATCCAAACTTCCCTGAGGGTAACGAAACCTTCCATCTAACTTTAGCACCCTTGGCTCTCACACTACCAAAGCAAGGTAGCTCCCTACACTACCCTTTTACACGGGGCCATGCTTTTACACTTTTGTGTAAAGTATTATCTCAATTTGGAAACCTCCTATGCTCACCCATAGCTAAGGCCTGAACCACCTTTAAGGTTAAGACCTTTCAGGAATAGCACCCTTTGTATAAACCTTCTCTGACAGACACAACAGGGCTCTTCAATCCACCTGTGACCGTTATGATTCTGTAGGGCAATTCTTAATGTTTAACTCTAACTTCCCTACTGGACTACCTGAAATTTAAAATTTATCTTATTCATGCTTTTATCCCCAGTGCCTATCACTATGCAGAGCACATAGTGAGCACTCAAATGTCTGTTGAATTCATTCCATTTAAGTAGATAATTATCTGTATTATCATGCAGGTAGAATCCCATTTTAATAAACTGTAACAGACATCGTATTTATACACTGTAGTCAAGTCTCATTAAAACAGAAACCAACAGTTAGACTTTTAAAAAATGTAAGGCAAACGTTTAATGTTTGTTCTACTCATGAATAGTAGCGAATTAAGGAAAAAGGCAGGTACAAAGGGCAGTGTGTTTCCAGAATCGCAAGGGTGGCACCTTACAGAATAATGATGCTTGGCTTTCCACCTGAATATGTCCTTTAAAGCATACTTGTTCCAAAATGTTATGCTGGTATAATGACATCTGTATGTTCTAGGAAAGTGAGCTAAGACTACTTAACTTGACCTAAAATGATAGGTACTTTGCCCCCTTAAAAAGAAAATAAATTAAGACAAGCTTTCAGATGCTCTGAATGAGCTGTGTTAAGCCTAAAAAACCCGAATTAATATGATCACCAGCATTTGATGGCAATTTCTAGTACTCTGGCTACTCTGTTACTCAGCAAAAGCTCAGCTCTCCATAAAATCAAGGACAGCTTAAGCAGAAGGCACCAAATATTTTATTTTTAAAAAAGTTACATTTAACATTTTATATTTATAGAGTCACTATATATGTGACTGACCCAAAGACAATAATTTTGCACAAGTATTAACTGAAGAGGAACCAAACACCTACATAATGCACCTCGTTCAGAAGATTTATGTTGTACCCACATTCACAAGGGCCATTAAAATAATCTTAGCATGCAAAATGATAACTGTGTAACTATGCGTTCAGGGTAAGTTTTTTATCTGTCGTACATCCTTGATTACTAAATTAATCCGATATTCACCAAATACCTATTAACTCTTTGGGAATATATTAAAACTGAAGTATCTGAAGTGACTAGTAAGAAAATAAAGTCATTAACCACAATACTTGGCCTTTGTGGCTAATTGTTTTTTTTACCTTATTTGGCGATTTCAAAGGTGAGATGGCTATTTTATTTGGTGTCTGTGTTGTAGAATTTAAAGTTGATCCAATAACACCACTTTCAGATATTGTTATGGTCTTTGATGGAGTCCCGGGAGTAGACTGTGAAAGAACCCTACCTGCAAATGAGAGGCAGCACATCAGTTTGACTCTTTTCAATAATCGTATAAAAATGTATTTGATGATGATTTATACCCACAAGGACTGTAGTATATATATGTTCAATATTTCATACGCAGCCACTTATGAACTGAAACACTTAAGTAGGTCTAATGAACTATGGTGAACCTAGGCAGAAGGAAACAAAACAATGCTTCTTAGTAACACTTAGTATCTTAATACCATCTTATGAAAGTCCACAAAAACACTTCTGCTCACATTCTCATCAATACTGCTTTGTGTTTTGTCTGTTTTCTTGGCCACACCGCTCGGCTTGTGGGATCTTAGTTTCCCAACCAGGGACTGAACCCGAGCCCTCGGCAGTGAGAGTGCAGAGTCCTAACCATTGGACTGCCAGGGAATTCCCTCATCTATACTGTTAGGTTATATCTATAAGAAAATAGGCTCAGGACAACTAAGGAACAAGTCCTGTGTAACACAGCTCCTCAAAGTTAGGACTTGAATCCAAGTCTTAAAACTTCAGTCTCTGTTCTCTACTATACCTCAGCTTCTTCTCTTTGAACTGAAACCATTCAGGATACAATTTAAGTCCACATCTATAAAACAGATAGTCACTGAACTAACTTGAACACTGGTTTAATACTGTCTCATTTTAGTCTGCCAAAAAGGGGAAAAAAAAAATGCTTCTAGCTGTCCTGGCCAGATTCCAACAAGAATGCTGTGTTTCCCTTCTGGAAATATCCTTCAGGAACAAAACAGAAAAACTATAGTGTGTCTGGATGGCTTACAGAATTGGAAATCATATCACAAGGAGTTGAAATATTAGGAATTTTTGTCCTAGGTGAGAGAGGAATACAAAGACATGACACAGCTCCAAATTCCTGAAAGACTGTGTGATGCTGCCATTCAGCATTCTGGCGCCGACCTCCTCCCCTTCCATTCTGGGCACACGGCAGGACTGCCCTTCCTACCCGTCCCTGCGGCTCCCTGTGGTTAGATTAGGGCCATATGACTAGTTCTGACCAACAAATTATGAGTAGAAGTGATGTGTGTCATTTCTGGGTCAGAACATTTACTGCCTATGCAAGACCTTCCAAAGCTCTCTTTTCCTCACTGCGTCTGGATGGTGGCTCCTCCATCAGCCGGGGTCCTTGAGTGACCATGATGAGAATAGCCCCCTTTCTAACCCACAGTAGACATGTAGATAACCATGAAGTATGAATACAAAATAAAATTTGTGTTTTCTTAAATTTCTGAGATTTAAAGACTGTTTATTATGGCAGAGAACCAAGACTGTTCTGATTGATCCACGCTGTCAAGTTGAAGGATTAGAACCACTCTGTATCCATCAGATGCACACACTAATATAAACAGAAAATTTTCAGTTAAGCAGTAAGAAAGAACTTCTAACAAAAATTTCCAAATGAAATGACTGTTTCTATGAGTGAGTTTCTACTCACTGAAGGTGTTCAAAACAGATGCTGGATAATCAAATCCACTGGCTGAAGAGGAACTCCAAGCACTCAAGAAATAGAGAGGGTAGATAACTAAATTATCTCTAAAATCCCTTTAGATGCTATGATTTAACTTACAGATACAGTCAGAGATGAAAGAGAGAGGGAGAGAGGAAGAGAAAAAGGGAAAAAGAGAAAAAAAAGAAGGGTCTTACCCTTCAAACAAAAATAGAGAACTAGCATGTAAGAGTTTCAGGGCTGTTTTTTTTTCTAATAACAATGTGACAGTATACGTATTTTTTTTTTAAAGATGAATCAAGTTTTGCCTGACACATGAATTTTTAAAATATTTTAAATATATTTTTTCAATTTCTTTTAGTACACGATTACATTTTATATTATTGACATATTCCTTAATGAATTTCAGTTGAGAGTTTTGATAGGGTTTTTTTAGGCTGAATTACATCATAACAAATAAGTCAATTCCATATAAACTAAATGAATCTATATCAAATATTTTTAGAAGGGCACCCTCAAACGTGGAGCCTGCCTGAAGTAGCATGTTTGTCTGTTCTGGTTTCCAAAACTAATACCTCTGGGATAAGCCTAAAGCCCCAACAACCATTATTTTAAGAAAAGAAACTACCAATAAAGACACATTTTCATAAAATGCTCATCATTTACAGTTATTACTATAATTTCTTATTTGTTAAGCATTACATACATTTCAGAAAACATACATATAAAAATCCTCTATTCCTGAGTGAGGATAACTGATACCAGAAAAAGGCCAGTTAAAGTGAATTACATTTAAAACAAGGACAAAAATTTCACTGTAAATAACAACAACAAAAACCCCTAAAACTAAAACTTTTTTTGCTTATATTTAACAAAAATTCAGTTTATAATTACAACTATACTATCTCTTAGAATGAACTGTTTGAGAGGGAGAGGATTCTTCTGAAAATTAGTAATGACATTACAATGACAGACTCTGATGGGCGCAACAGGATGATACAGAAGATTATTTCTGCCAAAATATTTTAGGATTTCATCAATTTTCCCAAGAACCCTCTATATCCTTTAAAATTCAAATTATTCTTCTTTGAAGGGCCACTTGTTTTTCATCCAGATAGCATTTCTCCTGATTAATCTCCAAACCCCTGTTTATCCTTGACTCTGCAGACAGATTCAAGAAAGTATACAAGTCATACAATTTCACCTTGAAATCAATTTGCAAAGCATTTTACACTCTACTGTCAGGTATTCTCCAAGAATCAAAAGAGACATAACCAAAAAGCTACAGATGGGACAGGCTGGGGGCAGAGAGCTAGCTTATCTGAGCCAGGACTAATTCTATAAGAGATTAATTCATTAGTGAATATTTTCACATTGATGGAGTTTGCTCTGCTATAGCAGCAACCTTGTACCTTGGGAGCTCTGATAATGAGGACCTGATAATGAGGACCTCTGTACCTCATTTAACCATCTCAAAAGTCATGTGAAGTGATTGTTATCAACATTTTACAGAAAGGAGTAAGATGAACAGAAAATATATTTACCCAAGATCACAGAGAAAATGAATAGAAGACCCATAACTAAAACCCAAGTCTCCTAATAGCTCCTCCCATACACCACACTGCCTCCATGATACACATATTCACTCAACAATACACATTCACCGAACCACATCTATGTGCTAGAAACTGTGCTAGCTATTGGAGAGTCATAAAAAGCCAGTCATAAAAGGACAAATACTGTACGATTCCACTTATACGAGATACATGGAAAAGTCAAATTGATAGAGACAATCTCTGCTAGGGGCTGGGGGAAGGAAGGAATTGGGAAGTTATTGTTTAATGCATACAAAGATTTAGCTTTGCAATGCGAAAAAAGTCCTAGAGACAGACAGTGGTGATGGTTGCACAACAACATGAATGTACTTAATGCCACCAGTGGTTAAAATGGTCAACTTTATGTTATGTGTATTTATCATAATTTTTAAAAAAATAATCTTTAAAAACTAGATGGCAAACAAAATCCAAAATTACTATTAAGAAAAATTTTAAGTGTAATAGGGGAGACAGACAGACAATAGGGGAGACAGACAGACAAGGAAACCAAGTATTACAATATACCATGACTAATGGAAACATTAAAAGCCAGTGTGAAATTTAACAGAAGTCTGATTTAAGTTAAGTATTTGGTAGGTATAACCAAGTTTTATGGAAATATATAGGAGATGGTCAGAGAAAAGAGAACCTAACTAAACCTAGGATCAAAAACTTCCAAGACAGGTGGAGATAATCCAAAGATAAAATGGATGAGTCAGCCATAAGGAAAGCAAAAAAAGTCATTTCAGGTAAAAGCAACAGTGCCAAGGGCCTAAGTTCTGAGAGAACATGGGCCATTTGGTGATCTCTTGAAATAAGTTACATCAGTAGGTCTGGAGCTAATACAAGGTGAAAATGAAAAAGGTATATGTTATATAATAAATGACTTTAATGCTAAGAAAGCTCTGGCATCTGAACTTATTCCTGAAGGATTAAGGTCAAGAAACGGATGTGGCCAAGAAAATTTAAGCAAGGGTGTGACAAAATCATATTTGCATTTTAGAAAAATTGATTTTATACAAACACTAAGTTCATCTTGATCAAAAGACAGAAAAAGATATCCATCTTCCATGAAAAGCCCAAAGGTCATTAAAAAGCAGTCTAAATGTAATTTGAAAGATCCTTAGCTATAATATAAAGATAATGGAACCTCCTTGTAATAAGACAATTCAGCAGGAGAGCTACTTTGGTGGTTTAAAATTTGGCTTACATGAATTTAAAAAGCTACAAACTATTAGTTAACAGTAGAAATTATCCCTCCAAACTGAACTTAATGCCAACAATTCTAGTGAAATTTAATAGAAGTCTATCTCTATGTATTTTGGGAGGGCTAATAAGTCTGTCTGTAATTAAAAGGTGAAGCTATGATTAGTGTGCAACACACTGTAAATCACCCAACGACCCAGCAATGACATCCATTATAGTCAAATGTAAGAGAGGTGAAATCTTGACATTACCAAATATTCACTCAGACACTTCTGCAAAACCACAATTCTTTAGCATACAGCTCCCCTTCGCCCCTACATAATTAAAAGTTTTAAGGAATTCTCTCAAACTCAAAAGCAGTAGAGAACATGGCACTGAGATACCCCTCCTCGTAAACCACCTCTACTCACCCAACCTCCTAAGGGTCTGGTGGTCCCTTTATCATCAACATATCCAAGCCTTCCTCACTTTCAGCCAACTAAAGCCCACTTCCTGAAGCAGCTCGAAATCCAAACCCTTTCCAGTTTTTCCTCTGGGGCCACACCTATCTCCCATGACAGCCCTCTAGATACGAGCATCCTATACCATCCCAAATCTCTAATGAAGGCCAAAAGAAAAAGAGAACATTCACTCACCCAACACTGCCCTCAAACTACAATCTCCCCATTCTTTCTCTCACTTGCTAAGCAGAGAAGCCTCCCTATATATTATAATTCAAAGCCTAGGAAAATGATCATTTCACTGCCGCTGATTTCAGAGTTGCCTACTGCTATACTGTCTGTAAATTTATCAAAGACAGTAGGAGATGGTTTTAATACATATCCCAGGGATGGTTAATTAACATTTGAAGTACCTTCACCAAGAATACACATTCTAGAAATGGGTAATTAGCATTTGAAAGTCTCTAGTCAAAGTCTACCACCCAGAGGTGCTTCCATAAGCTATTAGAACAATGGAAATTTAAAATGAGCTCCTAAATGGTGAAAGGAGTAATGTTAGTATAGCTCTGAATTAAAGACCAGTCACCACAGCTGTGTGATTTTCTCCAGCAGTACGGAGGTGCTTGCCAGGCAAGAAGAAATAAGAGAGGTGGACTTAACCAAGCCATTATAGAAAGAGAGAGTGAAAAGAGAATCAATGGTGTTTTCAGGGAGCAATAGTGATGGGTCATGAACTCCATGCTGAGTAAGGAAGAATTTGAGGACTGGAAAGGGATTATTAATGAGAAAGTGGAAGAGTTAATGGATCAGAGATTTCAAAGTGAAAGAATTACTAGATTGGAAGTACAAAGGCAGATCAACTAGAATAATAAGGAGTGAAATACTCAAAGTCAAGATTTCTGAGGTGTTATTAGTGATGACATATCTTAAAAGTATATAATAAAATAATTGGGCCACGCTGAGGAATTTGCTGGTAAAAGTAATATAACTAAAATTCTGTTCTCACTTAAGTAATTATTATCATTGTGATAATTTTCTGTTTCATAGAGAACTGCATACAGAGAATATTAAAATACGGAAACCAAAAATTCAAACAGAAACCATGAAATACTATACTCTCACATATATTACTTTAAGCCTAACAGACTTATTAACATGTGCTCTAGCATTAGCTGGATTCAAATTCCAACTTGGCCATTTACTAGCTGAGTGCCTCTGTTTCCACACTGGCAAAATGGGGATGTTATTAGTACCTACCGCATAGGATTGCCAGAGGATTATATATGTCACTCTATGTAAAGAGCTAAGAATAGTGTGGAGGCCATAGCAAACACTATGTAAATGTTAGCTAGTATTATCAGAGTCTGAGACTTCACTACTTTCAAGGTATACCAAAAACCAAAGAGGCTAAAGTAATGGACTGATTTTGAGATAAGGCATTTTGCTTGAAGGACACATTTAATAGGTGTAACATTTCTTACTAACCAGTCTGATTTACAGTAATAAGCACTAAAACATTTCAAGGTAGTAGAACAGCCTTTTTTAAACCTAAAAGGAAGGTAAATATTTAGCTAAACAAACTATAAAGAAATATAACCTGCAATGACTGGTGGTGATACTTGAGTTGTCTGTCCTGTAACTGCTTTACTATTAATTGGTTTTGCAAAGATCAGCTTCGTGATTACTGGACCAGAGGTTGGAGTTCGAGGTTTCTTCGCAATCTGAAATATATAAATAACTATAAAGACCATTGTTTCTATAAAACACCTATTCAATCAAAATTAGACAAGATTGATATACAGAAGTACATGTGAAACCAGCTCATTTAACAAAACATATCTAAGTACTGACGTTAAAAACATTTAAAATGCAGCCATTCACCAAAATACTAATATGATCACATCCTTAGGCCATTATACAACAATACCTTTGGATTTTATTGCAAATCCTTATTTTAGTCTCTGGGACATATGCATATAATGAAAAACAAATTAATTTGTAAAAATAATGTTTAATGTTCAATAGTAATGTTTAAAATAACCATTTAATAATAATAATGAAACACAAATATGGCACAGCAATATCCTTTTCCAAATAGCTAATTATTCAATAATAAAAAGATGGAGTAGAGTACGTTAAGAAAGCATAGTGCAAATGATAAATATAATTTCATTGGCCCCTGGAAGCAAAATATAAATACACATAAAGGATAGGCTCATGATTATATCTTCAACTTTAGATCTATATATCAGGGGCAGATAAATAAGGAACTGCACAAGTTAACACCCTAGGATACAAAGAGACATGTTTGGCAAAACAAAGACTATTCTAAAGGTGAAGCCTCTGAAATATTATTTACTAAAATACACTTTACTAGACTATAAATTGTTTGAAGGGAGGGTCTATGTTTTATTCATCTCTGCTTTTACATTATACACGGTACACTGTTGCCCTAAACTAAAATTCTCCACAAGTCAAGGAAGGTAGAGTTACCAATGTCCTTATACTGAAATTGCAATGTATGCAAGGCACAGCTTTTTCTAAAAGTCAGAAGCAGAAATTTAGCAATGATAAAAAATCATAGCCTTTAGCAATAATAAAAATCATAGACTTTTTTACCAGTTTATGATAAAAATCATGGACTTTCAGAACAGGAAGGACATTAAATACTAATTTTATCTTTGGCAGATTGAAAATTGAGGCCCTGAAAGTACTATTATTGGAAATAATAACTCAAAATGAACAAACATGACCAACTTAAACGACAAAACATACCAGAAGCTGTAACTGATTACAGAACTAAGTAAATACCAGCTTTGTGCTCAAACTATAAATTAAACTTAATAACATTTTCTTACACTTAGAATATATTACTTTCTTACACTCAGAACATATTACTGACAAAACAAAATGTAAAGGAAACACAAATCACCTTTTAAAAAAACGAACCAAAGAGATTCCCTACTATATTAAAAAATATCCAGCTTGTAAAACTCTGATATACCCAAATAAATCCATAATTGTAGTTTTAAAAACTGATGCAATTTGGGAGACACACAGAGAAAATATTTCCCAAGTGTATTTACAGGCCTAAAACTCTAAAATAAGTTAGAATATGTTGTCTATTGACTTAGTATTAAGAATCTCAAGAGGTAGAGGTATTGATATTCTTGGAAATTTGTGTCTCGAAATAGATAATCTTAGCTATAGAGTTTGGGAACTTAAAGTGTTTCCCCATTTTTAACTAATTTTCACAATCATAAAACTATATGAATACTTACCAACCAGGAAAAAAAATGTAAATACGACCAAGAGCACATTAATTATTCAAAGGAACAATCTCAACTTGTCCTTGTGGTTTTGTTTCTTTAGTGTAGCAGTGCTGAAAATAAGGATTTCCAATTCTGTCAAGGAACCAGGCTTTTTGCATTATGAATTCTAAACTACCCTAGAACAAATTTACTTTATTAAATAAAACAGAGCATAAAGGATCTTCTCTTTTTTTTGCAGTATGCGGGCCTCTCACTGTTGTGGCCTCTCCCGTTGTGGAGCACAGGCTCCAGACGCGCAGGCTTAGCGGCCATGACTCACGGACCCAGCCGCTCTGTGGCATGTGGGATCTTCCCGGACCGGGCACGAACCCGTGTCCCCTGCATCGGCAGGCGGACCCTCAACCACTGCGCCACCAGGGAAGCCCAAAGGATCTTTTTAACAAATGTATCTAATTAGCAGATTAAGACAAAAATGAATCAAAGAAGGAAATTTACAAATAAGACTGCCAAAGATGTGATCAAATAATACATGCAGGTAATTTTGGGCACTGTGTTATACAGATTCAGGAACTAATAAGGAGTTATGTTGTTCCATACGGCTAATTATCTATTATTCTTATATACTATGCACAAGAAACACAGGAAAGTGTTTATGTATCTGTAACTAAGTGTAACTATACCTCTTTGTTACTGCCTCTGGCCTCAACTGTCACCTTTAGAGATGGGTCTCCTTCTTCCACCCTTTCCTATTGTCCACACCCTAATAAGTTTCAATACTCTGATTAAACTTAAGACAATGCTGAGAACCGTCTGGGAAAAAAATCAGGGGATCATACACACCATGTAAAAGTAAACCAAATATTCTGTTGCCCAAAATGGATACAGATAGATGTGTAGCTTTTTGTTTGTTTTTTCTGTGCTTCAGTGCTTCAGAGCTTTATAGGCTACTCTTGAGTTGAAAAGATTTGAGTTGCCTAAAAATAACTGGACAAGTAGAACAATATTCTAAATGGGGTTTCTTTTGTTTCTGTTTTTATTTTATTTATTTATTTATTTTGCAGTACGCGGGCCTCTCACTGTTGTGGCCTCTCCCTTTGCGGAGCACAGGCTCCGGACATGCAGGCTCAGCGGCCATGGCTCACGGGCCCCGCCGCTCCGCGGCATGTGGGATCCTCCCGGACCGGGGCATGAACCTGTGTCCCCTGCATCGGCAGGTGGACTCTCAACCACTGCGCCACCAGGTAAGCCCTTGTTTTTGTTTTTAAATAGCAGTCTTTTTAAATAAATAGAATCAGATTTTATAAAAGTAAGGACAAGAAGAGAAGTTATAAGAATTAGACCCCAGTCTTTGTTTTTATTGTTGTTACTTAGGGGATTATAGTAGAAAACTAGTGGATACAAGTAAACTGGTCTTACAAATAGTATGTATACATTGCTCTTGTAAATGAAAAAAAAAATGACATTCTGATTTACATTTACAGTATCTTGCGAACATGGTTGTGATCCATATCCCCAAAGCCAGATAAACTCTGGTAAACCAATAAAAACAAGTTTTAAAACTGATTAAAAAACAAGCTGAGGACAAGGTGCTTGATGGTGATAGGATATCTCATTCAAGAGATCCTCACCAAAAAAAGTAAAAGGAAGTCAGAATTAAGTGAGAGATGATAATGAACAAGAAAGAGCACTAAATGTTTAATAGTGGCAGAAGGGACATGGACAAATTATAAAGTTTGAGAAATCTTATGAAGTTCTTAAATAAAAAGCCTGTGAAAAATAAGTTTCTAACTATTTTGCCAACATAATAACCAAAACAATATTTCTAATATCAGCTGAGAGTGGACAGTTCCCCAAACCTTCCTCCTTCCTTATACACCTGCTTTATTTCTCTAACTCATGCCTTCTTTCTAAAAGCCAACTCTTTCAAACAGGAAATGCATTTGTGGTCTTAAGTGGATCATTGTATTTCTAAGAGCAGTGGTGACCTAAAAAAACCTACTGGGCATGAAAAAATACTTAACATATGCTCTTATAACCTTCTATCTTAGGGTTCTATTCATACTAACAATGGGTACCATTTTGAAGGATTCTCAATGTTTTCAGAACCATACGAAAAAGTTATCTTTTCTTATGTGTTTCATCACGATCAAATAGCCATCTTACAGCTAAAATCAAAAACTCAGAGAAAATAAGTAGCCTATCCAAAGTTCCGCAGCTGGGAGGGCAGCAGAGAAGAGACTGAAATCCAGTTGGTCCAATTCTAAACCTTCCATCACATGGCACTGCCTTTCTACATTGCAAACATGAGCGATACAATGGACAGTAAATTCCAAAGAAGAGGCACACACTGGCTGGTATGCACTACTGCTGGCTTGAAGGGTTTCTCGGAGCAGCAAGTTTTCCTAGACTCTGGCCATCTGTTAGCTGAAAATATCATGTCTGAATGATTTTTTGACAGCCTGACATCAACTCTGGCATCTTTATACCAGCAGAACATCCTTGTACTCAAACTACTACTGAGAATAAAATTGTTTTAAAATGAGTAAAAAGCTATAAATACACTAAATTGGAATTTAACCAAAATTAAGTTCTAAGTTCTCTGGCAGAAATTTTCAAAAGCATTAGACATATCAAACTTTACAAAAAAAAAACCACACAATTACTAAAAGCAACATTCAAAAGAATTCAGTAACAACTATGCATTTAATCACCCTACACACGCAACTATGAATCAATTTAATATTTAACATGCATTTTAACTAGTAAGCGCCCTTTTTTTTTTTTTTTTTTTTTTTTTTTACCTGTACTGTTTTTAACTGTTGGGTCTGTAACACAGAGGGCTGAGTTGTAGTATTAATCAGTTGACTTCCTGGGGTCAATGCTGAGACACCAATGACAGGTTTCACCTCTGGCCTCCCTCCAATGGTAACTACTTTAATTTGCTGCGGTGGTAACTTAGCATCTCCTGACTGGGCCTGAGTTGTAACTTTCTGAGCCTGGGGTTGGCTATGGGGTAGTGCTAAAACAATTGGTGAACCAGACTTGCCCAAAGTTGTTAAAATTAACTTCTGTCCATCTGGTTTAAGGGTCTGATTGCCAAGTTTAAGATCAGATGTCTGTGATACTTTGTTTAAAATAATCTGATTGGCTGATATAGTCACAGGAGTCTGAGCACCAAGTTTTTGAAGGCCACTTGGAAAAGCTGGTTTCACCGTGGTATTACAATCTGCTTTAGTAATTGTGGTATTCACTGCAACTTGGTTAGTGTGGTTACTGTACACTGTTATTGGTTCCGTGGAAATGGGCGTGGCTGTAGAGTCACCAGTAGAATTTATGTTGACAATTTCTTCCAGTTCTGTCTCCATGGGAATTGGGGATGAAACAATAACAGCCTCAATACTATCATCATCCACTAAAGTTATACCAGTGTCCATTATCTCCTCTGGAAGCAAACTATTCACCTCAGCTGGCACCACCTCCATGATCGTTCTCCTGCTAGAAAGTTGATCAGGCACTGCAATAAAATTTGAAAAATGAATAAATTACTAGGTTTCAAAACAGATTTAAGAGAAGAAAAAAAATTATTCAAGAAAAATGCAAATGACAAAACAAAAATTTTTACTGATGTATAACTGAATGAAGGACATTCCTGATGCATATTTGGGTTAAACCATTTTAACAAATCCTCAACCTTCAAGAATCTGAAATATAAGTCATATGGGACACAAAACTAAAAGCAAACATT
This sequence comes from Delphinapterus leucas, assembly GCF_059928025.1. Lineage (NCBI taxonomy): Eukaryota > Metazoa > Chordata > Mammalia > Artiodactyla > Monodontidae > Delphinapterus > Delphinapterus leucas. The sequence continues at coordinate 96,785,577 of NC_143133.1, forward strand.
CTCATTCGCCATGTCTCAACCCAAAAGTATACTGCATTCAGGCAACACTAAGTCACATAATTACAGGAAACTCCTTTCCAGTTCCTGCTCATAAATAAAACCTTTTAATCTTTGACATGTCTGATCATCTTACTTCTTCCCAGTTATGGGTTTTGCTTTTCTTTTTCCTACCGACAAACTTGAAAACTGCTGATTTGCACAAGGAAATAAAGATTTAAATATAAACAGATCTTAGAAAACATATTCAAATCTCCAGTGAGCGAGGTCCTAAAATGAGGTTACTAAACCATTTATAAAAATCCATTAAGATGGGGAGGCAGAAGGGTGAGCTGTGACAAAGCGAGAGAGAGGCCTGGACATATATACACTACCAAACGTAAGGTAGATAGCTTGTGGGAAGCAGCCGCATAGCACAGGGATATCAGCTCGGTGCTTGGTGACTGCCTGGAGGGGTGGGATAGGGAGGGTGGGAGGGAGGGAGATGCAAGAGGGAAGAGATATGGGAACATATGTATATGTATAACTTATTCACTTTGTTATAAAGCAGAAACTAACACACCATTGTAAAGCAATTATACCCCAATAAAGATGTGAAGAAAAAAAAATCCATTAAGGACTCAAATTAATGTTAAAGGAGTTTCTAGAGTAATCCATCTCAGCAACTGTAGGTCAAATGGCTTATCTGGCCCAAGTCTGATCAATTTGCTTCATACTAAAGAAAGCTTTATTTGGAAAGAAGATTCTCAGATCCTCCTCAGCCATTCAAAATGTCACAAAGGGAACCATTTAAGAGGTATACAGCTAGGCCCCATAAAGAAAAAAAAATGGTAATAATAATAAAGCAGATTACGAACAAATCAGAACTGCAATGCTTTCAGCCAAAGGTCATGCAGAACTTCCAATAAAGGAGTCAGTACCATTATCTTCACATATTAAAGAGTTCATCATATTTATGACTGACTAAATAAGTTATCTGCCCAGAGAACGTCTAAGATCCATAGGAACCTAATCAGTAATTCTTTCTTTTCCCTTTTTTTAAAAATATAAACATGCAATACCCATCCAAGATTAAGAGTAACAGACATGAACAGCAAATTATAATTATTAGCATTGACAAATACTATTACTGCCAAAATTAATCTTCACTATTGAGCACTTACTATCTACCAGTGATGGCATAATTTAATTTAATCTATCCTGACATAACTTAATCTATCCTGACAACTCTAATATGGTATAATTATCACCCCCATTTTACATATGAGGAAACTTAGAAAGGTTAAACTATTTGCCCAAGGTCACACAGCTACCCAGTAAATGATAGAGCCAGAACTCAAACTCAGGATATGTTTTATGACACAAAGTTCATAATTTCAATCACAAAATTTACTGCCTTAAATTTTTACCACTGGTATTTTTAAATTGAGGAAAAAAAAAAGTCTACTCCTTTACAGTCAACCTCCTACCCCAAAATCCTACTCTACACAACCACGGGTCTGTTCTATCACCTCACTAGATTAGTGTTGCCTTTTTGCCCATTCTAGAACTTCATATAAATGGAATCATGTATTACGTACTCATGACATAAAGGAATATACAGTATAAGCCTTTTCCCTCAGTATGTTTTTTAAGATTTATCTTTATTCTTACCCTTATTAGCAGCTCAGTTCCTTTTCATTGCTGAGTAACATTCCATTGGATGAATCTACCATAAGTTGTTTATCCATTCATCTGTGGATGGACATTTGGACTGTTTCCATTTTGGGACTATTATGAATAATACTGCTATGAACATTCAAGTTTTTTATGGATATTTTCATTTCTTTTGAATAAATACCTAGAAGTGGACTTGCTAGGTCATAAGGTAAGTTTATTTTTAACTTTGCATGAAACTGCCAAACTACTTCCCAGCTCAGCTGTACCATTTTGTACACCCACCAGCGATGCATGAGGCTCCCAGCTGCTCCACATCCTCGCCAGCAACTGGTTTTGTCGGTCTTTTTAACTTTAGCCATTCTAGTGGGTGTGAAGTGGTATCTCATTGTGGGGTTTTTTTTTGCGGTACATGGGCCTCTCACTGTTGTGGCCTCTCCTGTTGCGGAGCACAGGCTCCGGACGCGCAGGCTCAGCGGCCATGGCTCACGGGCCCAGCCGCTCCGTGGCATGTGGGATCCTCCCGGACCAGGGCACGAACTCGTGTCCCCTGCATTGGCAGGCGGACTCTCAACCACTGCGCCACCAGGGAAGCCCTCATTGTGGTTTTAATTTGCAATTCCCAGATGACTAAAGACATTGAGCATCTTTTCATATGAATGTTATCTATTTGTGTATCTTCTTTTAAAAAGTGCCTGTGTTAAAGCCTTTTGCCAAATTTTTAAAATATTGGGTTTTTTATCTTCTTGTTGAGTTGGATGAGTTCTTTACATATATTGCAAAACCATCAGTCACAGTAACTTGTAGCTCAGAGGAATCACTAAGGTTTCCAAAGTATGAGCACTTCTCTGGATGCGGCTCTTCCTAATCAGGAGAATCCCCTCTGGCACTTACAGAACAGGGCATTTACAGACAGGCTCTTTAAAACATCAACACCAATTATACCTTCTGCAGTGGAAGCCAGATAACAGTACACAACAATAAATGGCCTCACCCACAGTGCCACATTAGCTTCACTTCCCTACCGTGGACCCTGCCCAAGGCCTGTCAGTTGTCTCTGAACATTCCATCCCACATAGAACAAGGTAGGATGATGACTTGGGTGTCAGCATCCAACACAACCATAAAAGTTTGACTCCCTCTTCTCCCTGAAGTTCCCCCAGCACGTTTAGACAGATGGGTGTGGCCTCTGGTCTCCCTTAAGGATAGGGAGACCTCAGCCCAACACTTATTCATCTTTCTCCTTAAAACACCTGAAGTCAAGGTGTAAGAGGAGGAGAGGTCACCCCACAGAAGGAGACAGTGGTCAGATGGTGCATTTACTTTCAGTTTCAAGCCCCCACACTTGCAGCCCAACCAAACAAACTTCTAATGTTTTCGATCCACCCAGATCCTCATTTCTAACATCATTTTCTCAGCTCTGGGGACTCCTTGACTCAGCAGCTACAGCCCCGCCGCCCTTCTGCTAGGGCCATGGAGTTGAGTGTACAACAACCAAGGTAACCATTCAGGCTATCTCTCAGCTCAGCCCCTAAATATTCATTAAGAGGTAGAACACCGAAGGGCTCCTACTTCCCTTGCCTCTGCCACCCTTGCCCACCACTTGGGTGAGAGCATTCGCTGCCAGATGCCAGAGAGTCTTTCAATATCCCCTAGCCCAGCCCTCAAGGTCCTCATCCTTCCTCTTTCAAAAAGCCATGTCTCTGTCAGCACTCCATTCTTATGGCTTAAACTGTCAAGTACTGGGAGGGGGCTGAGATTTTAGCCTCTCCTTGCAAGCTAACAAAGTAGCCTGTCACTGTTTCGTGGATACTGGCAGACAACACAGTAGGCCTAGGTCAGAGACACAGGACCTACTACTCCAAGCACAGCAAGGAACATAAGTATCATGCGTGTATCAGTTCCCCTGTTGCCCCCAAGTCCTACAGGCCAGATGTGGAGAGGAGCCCAGGTAGACACTGTGCAGGCAGGTTTGCATCACAACTGACGGACCCTGAGCTTAAGGAACCTGAATCATTTATAACCTGAAGCACACCTGCCCTTTGTCCAAAGGGAGATATTATCTTTACTATACTGGAAGATAAGCAAATCTGCCCTCTGCAACAGCAGGAGTCGCTAACTATCATCCAAGGCTTTATGCTATACAAACATCCTGGAAAAAATTGTTTAAAAGGGCTGTCACACTACTGAGCCTGCAAGCCACAACTACTGAAGCCCACGTGCCACAACTACTGAAGCCCTCGTGCCTACAGCCCGTGCTCTGCAACAACAGCTCAGTTTGAAGTGAGAAGCCCGCGCACCACAGCGAGAAGCCTGCGCACCAAAGGGAAGAGTAGCCCTCGCTCGCTGCATCTAGAGAAAGCCCGTGCGCAGCAACAAAGACCCAATGCAGACAAAAATAAAGTTTTTTAAATAAAAAAAAAGTAGATAAAAGGGCTGTCACCGCCTCACTTGTAAGAAGTACAGAAATGCAAAGACCCAGGGAGAACTGTTTCCCAAAAGTATCTCTCTCTACTTATTTATTTTAGCAATGTTTTTTGTACTTCTAGTGTATAGGTCTTCTTTCTATATATATTTTGGTAAATTTATCCCTAAGTGTTTCACGTTTTTTTGATGCATTGCAAGTGGTCTTTTTTTTTTTCCATTTTCCAACTGTTTGTTGCTAGTATACAGAGATTCAACTGATTATTTTATATTGTCCATGTATCTAACAATTAGCTAAACTCACTAAATCTCAATGTAGAGCCCTTAGGATTTTTTAGAAAGATAATCCATGGTGTCTGAGAATAAGATCAGTATTTCTTCCTTTCCAATCTGCATGTCTTTTGTTTCTTTTCCTTACCTTACCGCCCGCACTGGCTAGGACCTACAGTAAAATGTTGAATAAAAGTGGTAAGAGCAGACATCTTTACCTTGTTCCCAGACTTACCCTTAGCTGTAGGTTTTTCATAAATTCCCTCTATTAGGTTGAGAAAGCTAACTTATAGTACCAGTTTGTAGTTGTTTCTTTTTTCAATCATAATCATAAATGGATATCTAATCATATGTTTTTTTCTACAACTAGTGAGATAATCATATGGCTTTCCTCTTTTAGTCTGGGAGTTATATTGATTTTTTATTAAGCCAATTCTGCATTCCTGAAATAAACTCCACTCAAAATTATATAAAATTGTATAAAATCATATTTTCTACATATTGCCAAATTCTACTGGCTAATATTTTGTTAATCAATTTTGTCTATACTCATGAGGACTACTGGTCTGTAGTTTTTTTGTAGTGGCTCTCTGGGGATAATGCTAGTCTAATAAAATGAGTTGGGAGGTCTTCACTCCTCTTCAATTTTCAGGAAGAGTCTTCATGGAATTGTTACAATTTCTTCCTAAAATGTTTGTTAGAATTCACCAGTAAAGCCATCTAGACATAAAGCTTTCTTGTGAGGTTTTTAACTATAAATTCAATTTCTTGAATATGTGTAGGGTTACTCGGGTTATCTCTTTCTTTCTGAGTGACCTTTGATATTTGATAGTTTGTATCTTTTAAGGAATTTGTCTATTCCTCTAAGTTGCCAAATTTATTAGCATAAAGTTATACAAAATATTCTTTTATTTTAATGTCTGTAGAGATAGCAACTCTTCCATCCTCATTTTGGTAGTTTCTGTCTTTTCTCCTTTTTTTCTCTGATCAGTCTAGTTGGAGATTTTTCAATTTTACTGATCTTTTCAAGAACGATTTTGGCTTCATTGATTTTTCCCAACAGTTTGTCCATTTTTTACTTAACTATTACCTTTATCTCCTTCCTTCTGCTTACTTTAGATTTGTTTTTTTCTAGAAACTTCAGATGGAAGCACAGATCAGGATTCGACAAACCACAGCCTACAGACCAAATTAAGCCCACGGTCTGTTTATGTATTTCTCTGCAGCTAAGAATGATTTTTACATTTGTAAATAGTTGGGCGAGAGTGAGTATATGTGTGTGTGTGTGTATATATATATATATGTATATATATATACAGACATATATATACACATACATATATATACAGTGTATGTGTGTGTGTATATATATATATATATATATATATACACACATACACACACTACCCTACAAAGCCTAAAATATTTGCCATCTGGCCCTTTATAGAAAAAATCTGTCAACACTTGGTTTAGATCATTGATTTTAAACCTTTGATATTTGATAGTTTGTATCTTTTAAGATATTTGTCTATTCCTCTCAGTTGCCAAATTTATTACCATAAAGATTTTAAACCTTCTTTTCTGAAATAAACATTTAATGTTAAAAATTCCCCCAATGCTGCTTTAACTGCATTCTACTAATCTCAATATGTTTTTATTATCATTCGCTTCAAATGTTTTCTAATAGTCCTTGTGATTTCATCTTTGATACACGGAAAATAAAGAAGTGTGCTATTTAATTCCCAAACATTTGGGGATTTTCTACCTTTTATTATTGATTTCTAATTTGCTCCTATTATTGTCAAAGACTGTAATTACCATTTCCATCATGTGTAGATGGAATTTAGAGACTAGTTTAAGGCTCAGTGTATGGTCCATCTTGGTGAACACTGCACGTGCACCTGAAGAGAACATGTATTCTATGGTTGCTGAGGGTAGCACCCTATAAAAGTCAATTAGGTCAAGTTGGTTGATAGTGTTGTTCATATCTTCCATAGTCTTTCTTTTTCCTTTTCTATCAATTACTGAGAAAGGCTGTTAAAATTCCCAAATACCATTGTGGCTTTGTCATCTTCTCCTCTTCTATGCATTTTTGCTTCTTCATATATTTTAAAGCTCTGTTATTAGGCAGAACATGTCTTCCTATTTGTCCTATTAAAAGGGACCAGGAGCTATAGACCTAGGAGTCTCCCTTGGAAGTAGGAGTAAAGTTCAAACTTGTAACAAGAAAAGGTCTGATTCGTTTGGCCAGTCTCTAAGCAGTATGGGCTGTGCAGAGTTCAGGAGCCAGCACACCTCACAGGCCACTGAGCAGACTGTGATAACTGCTTTATGATTAAACATCCATATCTGTTTCAGTCAGGGTCACATGCAGGGCATGGTGGCCTATGCTAAAAGAAACTCTCAAAAGGAGCTTGTGGGCATGGCAGGAAAGGGTTTGGCCATCTAGTTACATGAATCATCACTCTAATTTTATCCATTAGGAATGGAAGATATGTACTAGCACATGCAACCTCATCATCTCTGTGTTGAGGACCACTCCAAGAAAAGAGAGGATCTTCACAAGCCAATGGGACTGAGGAGCTTTAGTTTACCACATCTGTATGAAAGGTTACCTTTCAAGGTATGGAGAGAAAAGAATATTGAACATACAATGCATTCTCCATGCCTCCAACATTTCTGCTCATAAAATCAAGTTCTAAAAGCCTTAGTTTTAAACTTATTTATGTTTTTTATCAGCATTTAATTAATATGTATTGCTTCCCAACTTTGTGGAGGGAAATTAACCAAAGGCCTTACCCAGACAGACCTCAGAAATCAACAGAAGAGTGGCATGATCACAGCTGTACTTTGGGAGGATTAACTTCATCTCAGTATTTTATTGGACTGGAGGCAGGGAAACCAGTTAGAAGGCTATTACAGTAATTAGTTCAAGACAGAGATAAATGGAGGGACGGATTTAGGGCAGTAAAAGAAATGAGTTAAATATAATATAAAAAATAATATAAGATAGAAATGATAAATGCTCTATGCTTTCACATTTTTAAATGGTTTCTTAGAGAATATTACCAGTGCTGAAACACTCTTCTTTCCCTTAGTTACAGGTGGAGGACAACCTGGTAAACAACTGTTTTCATTCTTGCACATACTAATATAAAATGGTGACGACCTATCATCATATTATAGGTGAGTAATTGGTCAGATGTTGGGACAGAAACATTTGAATGTTTAAGAATTACACTTTTGTACCTAGAGCTTACCACCAGCACTATCTGGTTAACTATACTACTTGGATTTTAGCTTTCATTTCTAAGATCAAACATCAACAACTCAAAAACTAGGTACAGAACTACATTTCTCAAACTAAGCTGGGAGCAGTGAACTGTAAAACATGAGTCTTGAAGAGATTTTGAGAAGTTCATATTTTCATTTCAATAATATATATTTTTTAAAAGTATATTCTGGATCACCTTGATAACCACCTCATATCTACCATCAATGGTACCAGAATTAGAGTGGGCACAGAAGGGTCTTACAAGGTAAATGATATATTTATGCCAAGTGAAAGCCAAACCACCTAACCAGTGATTTAAGGAGGAAAGCTCTGCAGCATTCAAACATAGAAAAGTAGTGTAGGAGTTGAGTTATCATAGGATATACAGCATATAGAAAACTGCACACCTAGCCAAGGCCCACAATAGTATATTCACTATGCAAAGAAAGATTTCATTTCAGCAAAACAACATCATCCATCACCCTAAATTTAATTGGTTTTACTGGCTTTACAGTTTTGTTTATATTTCATTTATAAATTTACTTTTCTTTTATACTTCCATATAAGCAATAAGCATAAGGAATTTATATACATCTAAAAATTAAATATTTTAATAAAATAAAACTATTTAGGCCAATACTGAGGATCCACAATATTTTTTTCCCTTTAAAGGGAGATTGTATATTATTCATGCTCAAGATTAACCTGGTGGAAAAAACATGGGGATTCACATCAGAAAGATCTGCTTCCAAATCTTGACTCTCCTAGTTGCTTATCATGTAACCCTAAGCAATAATCTCTCTAAGCCCTAGTTTTTTGGGTTTTCTTTTTGCGGTACACGGGCCTCTCACTGTTGTGGCCTCTCCCGTTGCGGAGCACAGGCTCCGGACGCGCAGGCTCAGCCGCCATGGCTCACGGGCCCAGCCGCTCCACAGCATGTGGGATCCGCCCGGACCGGGGCACGAACCTGTGTCCTCTGCATCGGCAGGCGGACTCTCAACCACTGCGCCACCAGGGAAGCCCTAAGCCCTAGTTTACTTGCAGGGTTACTGTGAAGACAGTTATGCGGTACAGTAAAGCTCAAATGAAAATTCTTCTCTTCTTTTCCTATCTAAATTAGCTTCTCCTGATTTCTCCCTTTTTTAAAAATTTTATTTACTTACTTACTTACTTACTTACTTTATTTATTTATTTATTGGCAGCTCCACATGGCATCTCAGTTCCCTGACCAGGGATTGAACCTGGGCACTGGACAGTGACAGCATGGAGTCCCTACCACTGGACCACCAGGGAATTCCCTCTCCATAGAACTTTTAATCTGTCATATATCATGCAGATTACACCTTCACAATGTCTCCTTCCCACTGTAACCAAGAGTTTCCAAATCTCCAAAGCTCAGAGCCAACTACGTATTTTTACCTTTATCTCCTCTCATCTGCAATACCTCCTACAGAAAAAGCTACAGGACTTATCTCCCTCAAGTGCATCTCTGAGGCTGTCACTCTCCTACTCAAAAATTTTCTGTAAGTCTCAAGGCCTTCTGTATTAAGGTTCTACCCAACCTAGCAACTTTATCTCCAATTCCTAAAGTTTCCTGAGGCAAAGATACTGAGGTATCGCCCATCCCTAGCATAGTATGCGACACATAATAGATACCCAATAGTAATATTTGAAAAAAGTAACAGGAATCTGTAATGCTCCTCTCCACCAAAACAGACGACTGACTACCTCCACTGGCATAACTCTTCATTTCTTTCTAACACACTTCTAATTATTAATTGTTTTAACCACAATAATCTAAAAGCTGGTCTTGAAAGACAATCACAAGGAATCACAAAAAGACAATAGCACTCGGTGATTTAAAAAAAAAAAAAGAAAGCCAGTGAAAAAGCATTAAATCTCCCTCTTTATTTTAATTATTTTAAAAATTCTTAGTTTTACTATTAACTTAGCAGCTGGGTTGGCATGGCCCAAATAACTGCAACATAAAAGTTATAAGAAAAAACAACAACAACAAAGACAACCAAATTCCTACTGGATAAAACGAGAATATCAGGAAAAAAAATGATTTAGAAAATTCATTAACTAAAACCTCTGAGTACCTCTCAGTTATTTCCCCTAAAAAATTTTTTTGGTCTCTTATTCTTCTAGTGAATGAATTCGGACACTCAAATGTCCAAGCTATACACACAAATATTTCCTCTCTGAATAAAATACTCAATGAATAATATTGTATGACATACTATGACATCATCTCTTTGTAGGAAACTTGGATAAGGAAAATCACTGCTATCGTAAACATTACCAGGGGTCATTTCTTAAACATTCACCTCTCTGTTCACTCATATATTCAACCTTCCAGTGACCCAACCTTCCACTACAAAAGCTGGAAAAAAACAGAGGGCCCCAAATTAATGTATAAAAATTTGATTCACATGTAACTTTTCAGTAACACTACTGTTGGGGATCTGCAGCACAATCTAAAACATACATGAATCTTTAGGTAACCTAACGAAATTAGACAATGGCTGTCACAGAGTCAATCAAGCCAATTCTCCAGCTCTTTAAACAAAGGGCTAACAAGTCAAGTATGTAAAATAAAACAGAGGTCTCAATTTATCTTTAACCAACTTAAAATTTGACTCGTATCAAGTGCGAGCATCAAGCCATCACAACTTCCTTAACAATGAAGGTAAAACTTGTGAACAAAAATAGAGCGCCCAGAGCTGCACTTCACTTGGATCATAAAATCTACTGTGAAATTTTCCATAACTTTACTCTCTGAATTCATGAAATGGATGAGAGGCAGGGAAAAACATGGATATCAAATATGACTGACAGTATCTCAATTGTTATTTGCCAAATGGCAGGGCCCAAGGGGTCCTCTATAGATGACAGAGCCATAAAAGAAAACGGCAACAGTTTTAATGATTACAAAACTGGTCCATATGCTCAAAAAATGTGAACATCCACACCCCAACAAGTCACAGACTATGATCTAAGACACAGAGCTTAAATGCAGAATAAAATGTCAATGCTCTGCCTCCCTAAAGAAACATACAACCCCATAAACTGCTGAACATCATCAAACCAACACCCGCCAGAGTGGATATTTTAAATATTAAATCAGGTAATCATGATAACTGCTAGCGGTTCATCTAGGCCTCAGCAGCAGCCTTAGGTGTAAGAGCAAACTCAAGCCCTCTTAACACTCAAAGAATAATGTTGATGTCATTATGAGGCTACTGATTCTTTGCCCTCTGAACTAGTCATTCCCTGACCCACGACGCAATTCTTCTCCCACCCACCCCCTCCCCCAAATAAAGAGAGCTCAAAACAGAGCAGCCCTCGGGTATCCCCTTCTCCTCTACCTCCGGCGGCTGCCGCTGTCTCCTCCCTCCGGCTCCGAGGTGGGGACTCCAGAAGGTCCCGGGCAATTCCGAGCCCGGGCGGTGCTTGTTTTGCCTGTGCACGGTAGCTCCGGCCAGCCGCTTCCTTCCCCAGTCTGCACGAACTGGAGCGCTACAGGGATCCCGGGGGCCAAGGAGGGAGCCCGGGTGGCGACGCCGCCGCGGCCGCCGCCTCTGGTATGTCAGGGGCCGGGATTGTATTTCGAAAGATCCGCCATTTTCACCTCGTCATCACCATCACAGCTCAGCAGCTTCCCCGACAGCCGGAGCCCGGGCCGCCGCCGCCGCCGCCGCCGCCGCCGCCAGTAACCTCCCCCTTCCTCCTCCTCCCCTCCCCGGCCCTCCCCTCCGGAGAGGCGCACACCCACATATCCGGGGAAACCTCCCGCCGGCCCCGCCAACCTTCAAATGCTCAGGGAGATACTAATGCACACACAGCCCACGCTGAGACCTTTCACCCTGCCACGAAAGATGGTGCTCCGGCGGGCCCGGTAGCAACGCGAAAGCAAGTCGTGCAACCTGCGGGGCCCCAAGTCCGGCACATTTTTGTTTTGAAGAGCAAAAAACATGCGGAAGGGGGCAGAAGGGCAATAAAGAGCCCAAACTCTCTCATTTTCAGGAAAGCAACTTGAGAGAGATGACGGAATGCCTTTTATTCAGTGTCCCTCTCAGACACTAAAAACAGGATCAAGACCTTTAATGTCATTCACCAGCTCTGACATTTTCCTCCACCGTCAGCACTACTTTTGACAGAATGGGCTACTTCCAACTGCACGTCCGACCTCTCTGATACATTTGTAAATTACAGGCATTGATTCTCACGCAGATACTGTAGTCAAAAGGTCTAGTTTTCAAATAAATTTCTGAACTATTTTCCACTTAATTTCGTCTGATCATTTCTGTCCATAAACACTGTGACTTCCAGTTCGTTTGTCATTGGTTTAAGACGTCAAAGTGCCACTAGGTTTAAAATGTACTGAACCTATTCATAAGTGAACAATTTCTAAAATACAGAAAATATACCTCTAAGTTAAAATTCTTTGCCAAATGCTTTTAGAATCTAAGTCACCAAATTTAAAAAAAAATCTGCCGCTGATATGTTTATTTGATACTGTGAAAATAAGCAGCTTGCTTCAGAGCAAGACCCTAGAGTTACCCACCCAGCTCCACCAGCTCCTCTCATCATGCAGTTTAATAAATAACTAAAAGAGAATATACGCAAATTTTAATCATCAAAGAAATATCAAGAAAACATAAGCTGCAAGGCTTCTGATGGGAACAGAATTTTTAAAAAAAAAAACTAAGTTGACTACCTTTGTTAATTTCAGATTTGATAACCACCCATTGAAAAGCTGAATTCTATACCTACCATTCAACTACAGCATAAGCTCTAAAAGACCTGTCTGAAATGAGCAAACTGAATTTCAAGGTTTCGAACAGAGACACTCTACCGCCTTTTTTAAAAGTTAGTTTAAAAAGAGAAAGGCAGAAGTTGAAAAAAGGCATTTAATTTCCTTACCTTGCTTGAATGACAACTCCATATAAAAGTCGGTAGCTTCAGGCTTAAACAAGTACTATCACCCAGCCCAGTCGCCGTTTCTATATGCAGCCTGCTAGACTCTGAGAGTATCAAGTCTTCCCAATTTCTTTATCTTTAAACTTTATTTCCCCACGGCCAGCCCTGTTCACCCCCACTCTGCTTGGTGTTTACCGTTGGTTGGCCAAGCTAAGTCTTGGCCCGCTCCCTTCCCCCGTGCACCTCGGGAACATTGTGACATTTGACTGGTGGGCTTCGCGAGGAAAACGGACATACACGAAGAAGACACCATACAAAGGGGCATAGGAAGAACGGGGCGGCGGGCAGTAGGGAAAGGAGGAGCTGGTACAAAATGACACAGCAGCAAAACCAGTTCCCAGAAACCCGGGGCCGACACGGGGGCTCCTCGGGCCGCGCAGTGTGCGTGTCAACAGCCGCGGGAGCCCTTCCTCCAGACCGCCGGGAAGGGCGGGCTGCCGGCAGAGCGCCGGCCCCGCTGGGTGACAGCCGCCCTCCCGAGTGCCGGCGGGAAGGGGCCGAGCCCGGAGGATCCTCCCTCCCCCTGCGGCCCAGGGATGTGGCGTGGCGTCCCCCAGACTGCAGGTTCCCGCTCTCCGCCACTACCCACTAGCCCGGGCTCCCGGAGGGGGCGGTCCGGCGCCCTCCGCCCGCGCCACCACCCGCAGCGCCCCCTTTCCCGCCCGCCTGCCCAGAGGCCCCCACCCCGGGGGCTGACACTCACCAAAGCCGGCGGCGCCGCCGCCTCCTTCTCACGCCGCGATCTCTGGGCTCCCCGCAGCCGCGGCGGCGGCGGCGCCTCCAAGACACAGACCCGGGTTTGTTCAAAATCACGCGCCCAGCGCCATTCCACCGCCGCATCCCATAATACGCTGGGCCCTCCCCTCCCGCGCGCCCCTCTCCGCCCGCCCCTCCACTCTGCCCGCCCCGCCTCCACGGCTTCCTTCTCCCCGCCCTTTCCGCGGCGCCTTGCCCCGCCCCTTGGCAACCCTAGCTAGCGTCATCCCGCAAGGCGGCAGCGAGTACGCTCCTGCTCCACGTGACTCCGAGTGTGCGCTCTGTCAAAGCTTTCGCACGGAATGTTCCATCCAGCTGAAGCTGGGAGGGGGAAGGCGGGGTCGCGCCCGAGCTTGGGAGGGAGTGTGTTATCTTCTAGCTTTCCTTGTTAGGAAGTCTGTGCTGTAGGTGCGATTTCCAGCATCTTGCCGTTGTTTGATGTTCTTGGGTGGGGAAGTGATCAGTAATCACAAATGCCAAATCTCTTTGTTTTTTAGACACTGATTTTGCGGGGGTCGCTAAAAAAGCCCCTGGAAGACCACGCAGAGTTAAACTTATTTTGAAAGGGACTTTTTTTTACGGTATACAGTCAAGACTAACACAATCAAAATTCTTTGTATTTGGTAATCTTTTACGCTTATTTTTCCCGGTATTCTTTTTATAAGGTGAGAAAAGATGCCCAAATTTGGAGTCGGATAAGCAAGCAGAGATTCAGTGAATAACTGCCCTGTATGAGAAGACTACAGAGGAAACAATAGAAAATACAAAAGAGTATATACGTAGTATAAAATGGTGTGGTACAGTTTGTAATGGCTAGTGAAGCACGGAGGAGGTGCAGGTCAACGTGAGAGACTGTAACCTGGGAACACAAAGGAGGAGGTGAGACATGCTGTAGTGGAAGCAACAATCATTTTGGAGTTAAGCAGTCCTAGTTTTAAATTCTGGCACCACTAAAGTGTATAACATTTATCAAGTTTCTTTTCCCATCTACAAAAGAAAAATAACATAGCTTTCCAAGATCCTGGGGATCATATAAAGTGAGAGGTGTCAAGCAGCTACACACAGTCTCTGCCTCAAATGTTAGTTCTATTTTACCATAATCAACAGCACCCCATACCTTCCACCTCAAACTCTATGGTTAGGATTTAGATAGACAAGTGGCATGAAATTAGCAAAGGCTTGGTAGCGGGAAGGTCTGGAGCCTGTGCAAGGAACGTGAGAAACCTGCATGATACACAGGCTTTATTGAAGATCAGTAGGTGAGTCCAGTTTATGAGGAGCTTTGAGAGCTGGTGTAAGAAAACATCCTGGTGGTGGGAATTCCCTGGTGGTCCAGTGGTTAGGCCTCTATGCTTGCACCCCAGGGGGCCTGGGTTCCATCCCTACTCGGGGAACTAGGATCCCACAAGCCACCCGGCCAAAAATTAAAGGAAGAAAGAAAGAAAAGAAAAGGGCCTTGGCAGTTAAAAAAAAAAAGTGGTTAAATGATGGGTGGTACTTGTGGGGCACCTCTGGAAGGAAGAAGAGAGTGAGATGGGGTACCCAAATCCGGCTGGAATCTAGGGAAACAAAGAATCACCTTCAGAAGGAGAAAATTTCTCAATTTATTCCACAAGGCTAGCATAAACCGGTTACCAAAACCCAAGGCAAAGAGCACCAAAAAAAAAAAAAAGGAAAATTCTTCTATTCTCACTATGACTTTGTTAAAAAGACAAAATTGAGTATTAAGACATAAAATCCAGTAACGTGGTAGTAAAAAGAATTCACACCATAACAAAGAATGGTGGTTTAACATTAAGAAATCTACTCATGACATTTATTAAAGTAAAGGAGAAAAGCCAAATGATATTCTCTAGAGATGTACCATATAACATTCAACAGCCATTTCTGAATTTTAAAAATTTCTTAAAGAACAGTTCCTTAATTGGGTCAAGATAATTATAAAAAAAATGACAGTAATATCATACATTAGAGTAAAATGGCAGAAGTACTCTCGTTAAAATCACAGATCCAGGGCCTAACCTGGTGGTTCTGCGGTAAAGACTCTGCCCTCCCAATGCAGGGGGCCTGGGTTCGATCACTGGTCAGGGAACTAGATCCCGCATGCCCCCGATTGCTGCATAAGACCCGGTGCAGCCAAATAAATGAATATTCTTTTTAAAAAAATCAGGGACCCACAAGGATGCAGGGCCATAGTAGCTATTTAACATTTTTCAGGGCGTCCTAGCTAAATGCAATTAAATAAGAACGTTAAAAAAAAAAGCTTGAAATAGTGGAAAGAAGAGACAAAATTGTCCTTATTAAAAATAATCACAAAGAGCTCAGTGTTGTGGTTAACTGTTTGGCCTCTGGAGCCAGACTGCCTGGATCCAAATTCTGGCCCTGCCACTTAATAGCTGTGTGAACCTAAGCAAGTTACTTTCCTCTTGAACCTCTGTTTCCTCATGTGTAAATTGGGAATAAAGTATCATCATAAGGTTGTTGTGAAGATTAATGAGGTACTATGTGTAAAGCATTTTGAATAGTGCCTGGTATATGGTAAGAGCTCATGACTGAAAACTAATAATAATCTAAGCTACAATACAGTCTAAAATATAATGTAATTTTTTACTTTTTCAAGGAGAGCATTTTTAGCCCCTAAGAACCACTGCTGTTCAAACAAAACAGAATCTGTTTATATTTGCATGACAGCTTTCCTAGATGAACTAAAAGCATTTATTCAGCAAGTATTTGTTGATCATCTACCAAATCCTAAGCACTGACAAGACACTGGGAATAAAGTGGTAAACAAGACAGAGCAGCTCTATCCAATGGAATGTTCCGCCATGGTAGAACTGTTCTATATCCACACTGATATAGTAGCCGCTAGTCACTTGTGCCTGTCAAGCAACTGAAATGTGGCTAGTGTGAATAAGGAACGAAATTTTCATTTCATTTCATCGTCATTAATTTAAATTTAAATAGCCACATGTCGGGGCTTCCCTGGTGGTGCAGCACAGTGGTTAAGAATCCGCCTGCCAACGCAGGGGACACGGGTTGGAGCCCTGGTCCGGGAAGATCCCACATGCCGCAGAGCAACAAAGCCCATGCGCCACAACTACTGAAGCCTGTGCTCTGGAGCCCGCAAGCTACAACTACTGAGCCCGTGTGCCACAACTACTGAAGCCCGCGCACCTAGAGCCCGTGCTCCGCAACAAGGAAGCCAACGCAGTGAGAAGCCTGCGCACCGCAACGAAGACCCAACGCAGCCAAAAATAAAGAAAATAAAATAAATTAATTAAAAATAAATAGCCACATGTCGCCAATGACTACAGCATTGGACAGCACAGTTCTATAGGAAGTGACAGTCAAAAACTAGTAGAAAAAATTAGAGATTTTAAATAGAGTTTCTGAAGAAGATATCAATACAAAAAATAAAAAGATTGTATAGAGGTATGAGTTGCATAGAAGAAAAAACAAAATGTACTATGGGGCACCTATTATGTGCCAGATATACTGCTAGATACAAAGTACACACTAGTTAATAAAATTTTCTTAAAATATATTAGTTTCCAAAAGATTATTTAGACGTTCCTTTGCTCTTTAGTTCATTTGTCATAAATCCAGGATGTCTCTGTAAAGCAACTATCATGTATAAATCTATACAAGTGTAATTATCACCTTTATTTATTTTTCATCATCACATAACTCTTTTGTAAAAGATCCATAACCCCTTATCAACAATTTTAAAATACAAAATGTTTTGAAAACTGAAAAATTTCTGGAAGCTTATGACAAACTCATTCAATAGGAAAATCAATATGACATAAGGTATTAATAGTCTCTAGAACATTTAGTGTGAATATATGTCAGTGCAGAAACATGAGTGTGTTTCACTATGGAGCTTGTTAAAGGCTAAAGGGGTTGGAAGGAGCTTTCCAAGGTGATGGGAATTTTTTCTTTTTACAAGTTAAACATTTTTATTTTGATAAAGGTTACACATCAATATGGCAAAACAAACAAACAAAAAAAGTACCTTACATAGCCAAAGTAATCTCCCACTCAGGCTTGCTCCCCAGCAGGTACCCTTCCCAGAATGTGTATATATTTAATTTAACATTATTTACGCACATTCTTTTGATCCTAACTTTCGTGATGGGAATGTTTTTGACCTTGATTGTGGTATTGGTTACATAAGGGTATATACATTTAAAAAATTAATTAAAAAAAATTATTCCACCCTGAAAAAATAATAAGGGTATATACAATGGCCTAAACTCATTGGGTACACTTAAAACGGATGTGTTTTATTGTATGTAAATTATACGCCATCAAAGTTTTTGTTTTTGTTTTTTTGGCTGCATTGGGTCTTTGTTGCTGAGCACAGGCTTTCTTTAGTTGCAGCGAGCGGGGGCTACTCTTCGTTGTGGTGCACGGCCTTCTCATTGCGGTGGCTTCTCTTGTTGCAGAGCATGGGCTCTAGGAGTGTGGGCTTCAGTAGTTGTGGCACACGGGCTCAGTCGTTGCAGCTCGCGGGCTCTAGAGCGCAGGCTCAGTAGTTGTGGGACAGGGGCTTAGTTGCTCTGCAGCATGCAGGATCTTCCCGGATCAGGGATCGAACCTGTGGCCCCTGCATTGGCAGGCAGACTCCTAACCACTGAGCCAACAGGGAGGTCCCTAAAGTTGGTTTTAAAAGAAAAAAAAATGACAATTCTTAAAATTTGTGCATGTGCCATCTAAAATCCAAAATATCCTCAATTCCAAAACACATTGGTACCCAAGGGTTTGGAATAAGGAAATGTAGATCAGTATCACTTTGAACACACTCCAAGTTTTTTCACTTATGGTGCAGGATGTGATTAATAATGTCAAACCACCTAAAAAAATAAAATTAACCACTAAAATCATCTGTTAGTGTCAGGCAGCATTCATTTACTTTTCCTCTGGCTTTATGATTTCTTGGCCTCCTTAATAGTCATTTTTGTCTTTCTAATTAAAAGGATAGAAATAGGGGCTCCTCTGTAACGTTCTGATGTACTTGTCCTGCTAGGGGTATAACCATCCCTGTGGTTAAGAGCAGGGTTTTCCCTTGGAAGAAGTAGATATTGCCAGTATCAGTCATCCTAGGAGGCACATCTTGAGACAGCATATGGGAACTTGCAAGAAGGGCTCACACGGAGAGAGGGAGGTACTTCCTTTCTCTCAGCCTTACTTATTTGGACTTGGACACGAAGAGTTTAATGTGTTTGAAGGAATGTGCCCACCTTTCCACCTAGTCGGGGAAAGAAAAGTCTGCCTCCAGAGGGACTAAAAACTAGGTAGAGTTTTTTCGTTGATGTTCTGTTTTTTGTTTTAATTGTAAAACATCTTAAAATTCTTCATGGCTTATAACCACAAGCATTTATTTTTGTCATGATTTGTATGAATTGATCTAGGCTGGGCTCAGGTAGGCCAGGTTGGAACCCAGGCTTTTGGTTGGGTTCCCATCTATTCCATATATCTTAATTCTGGGCCCAAGCTGATAGGGCATTAGCTACCTAGGGCATGCTCTTCTAGTGGATCACAGGAACACAACAAAAAATGAGTGGAAACATGATATCCTTCTTAAGGCTACCCCTCCCCCTCAACCAACTGGCACACTGTCACTTCTGCTTATGTTTCATTGGCCAAAACAAGTCTTACTGCCAAGCCCAGCACCAATGAGATGGAGGATATGTGTTCCTTGGTACTCTAGTGAGAGGTACTGCAAAGGTACATGGCATAGGGTGTAGATGTAGTACAAATTCTAGTACAAAGAGGGAATAAAGAATTGGGAGTATTGATCCAAACCAGCACAAGAGGTAAATGTGAAGACACCTTGCACATCGGCCTAAACAGGTGTTTAGGGAGGAGATCAGAATGCTTTAATACTTTACAATCTCCATGAAAACACCCCTTTTAAAAACAAATACAAATGACTCTTCAGTCCTTTGTAAATTGCTACGCCTATACAGCATTAACCTCCTTATTCCAGTTAAACTGCTATTCTTTTTTCTTCCAATGTAAAAATTCTAGAGTTGGCTCTGGCCTGGGACCTGTGAACTCACAAAGCTACCCACAAAGCTATCTGCTACATAGTTGTAACTTACTAGCTACAGTTAACTAGGCTGCTTTCAGCTGCAAGTAAAAGTAGCTTATATATTTCATAACTGTCTGCACAGCTCATAAAATAAATAGTATAGAAATAGGCTTTCCCAGGATAATTCAGCAGAGAAAAGATATTATCAAAGATCCTGGCTCATTCCTCCTTTCCACACCACCAGTCTCAGGGTGTTGTCTTAGATCATAGGCTTGCCTTCCAGTGGCTGTCACTTAGTACCATACATAGACATAATACACACCACACACAAATATCAGCCACAGAGGAAGGGTATTTCTTCCCATGTACCACTTTTTATCTGCAAGGTAAGTCCCCCAGAAGACTTCCTATCATGATGCACTGGTCAGACCCGGACCATATATGTCTTCTTAAACCATTCACTTGCAAAAGGAAATGGAATTACCATAAATGGCCTAGAGTGGGGGTCAGCAAATTAAGACTCACAGGCTGAATGCAGCCCATGGCCTGTTTTTGTTAGGCCTACAAGCTAAGAATGTTTTTGTGTCTTTTACATTTTTAAATGCAAAAAGAAGGAGAAGGAGAAGGAGAAGCAAAGAGACCATATGTGGCCCACGATATCTAAAATACTATTTGGCTTGTAACAGAAAATGTTTGCAGACTCCTGCCTAGATCAACCATGATATACCTTGGGGGATGAAGAAAGGCCTACCTTCCCTGAGCACCATACCAGTGTTAGGTCCACCATATCACATATGTGTAATTTCCTTCTGCTCTCCCCAAGCCTTGAGTAAGATCTTATTAACCATTACTGAATAGTTCCATTATTCACCACTCCTGAGGTAAATTAAAGGCAAAGTCAGTGTCCACGTGGGTGTCAGAATGTTATGGGGGAGCAGTGGCTTTTCATTTCTCTTTTATGGGAATGATAGTGTTTAGTGAATTATCCCCAAAGGGAAGGTACACCTCAAGGGAAAACCATTAAAATGTAAAGTCCAGACTCCTTAACGTTACCAGCATGTCACTCCATTGTCTTCTGAATCACATAATTTGTGTTTTAATTCCTCTGCATGTAATGTGCCCCCCCCAGAAACCTTTAAGATTTTTCTCTTTATTTTTGGCTTTCAGTAGTTTGAATATTGTGTGTCTAGGAGTGTGTGTGTGTGTGTGTGTGTGTGTGTATAAGTGTTTTATCCTTTGGGGAGCTCTCTGAGATTCTCCGGATGTACGGTTTGATATGTTTGATGTCTTTCATAGTTTTGGGAAAATTCTCAGCTGTTATCTCTTCAAATTTTTCTTCTGCCTTATCCTTTCTCTCTTCTGCTTCTTGGATTCCAGTTATACATACTTTGGATCGCTTTGTCCCACAGTCCTTGGATGCTCTACCCACCCCACACTCTTCCACCTACACATTCTTTTTACTCTTTGATTCTTAATTTGGGTTCTTTCTATTGACCTGTCTTCAAGTTCCCTGATTCTTTCCTTGGGCTGTGTTGAGTCTATTCATGAGCTCATTAAAGGCATTCTTCATCTTTGTTGACATGTCTTTTTATTTCTAGCATTTCCTTTTTATATTTTCTTTTACTTTCCACCTCTCTGTTCATTCTTCATCTGTTCATTCATGTTACCTACATTTTATATTAGAGACTTTAACATATTGATCATAATTATTTTAAACTCCCTGTCAGATAGTTTCAACATCTCTAGATTGTTTTGTCTCTTGAAAGTGGTGTGTGTTTGTGTGAGTGTGTGTGAGTGTGTGTGTATGTGTGTTTCTCATAATTACTGATTGGATGCTGGACCTTGTGTGCAGACAGGAGAGATGGAGATAAATATTATTTATGTTTTAAAATGGGCATGCATCTTTTTCTGCTAAGCTGTTAGTGTAAGAGGTTTAGTTATTCTAGTCAGGAGATGAACTGGGCTTGGGTTTTATTGTTCCTATGGTTACCTTCAGTGTATCATCATTTTCAAATTCCTCTAAAGTTATTTTGTGCTTAGAGTTGGGGCGGGTTTGCTAAAGTTTTTTCTCAGTGCTGATATTCCACTTTCAGCTTTAGGCTTTCTATGCTCTTACCACTCAGAGGGGGTCACTCTAAGCTCATGCCTTTCTCCCAGCAGTAACCTGCTTGTTACTTGGTGCTTACTAAAATGGTTGTAGTGATGGGGAAGGAAGACAGTGTCTCTGTGGTCCTGTTCCAACTTCATTCTTAGGCAGGCTCTGTGTCCCTGGGTCTGGGTAATCCAGACCCTCCCAGAGCATTATGACCTCTAAGAGTAGACAGTTTCCAGTCTCTTCCCTGGGATTAGAGGTTTGGGGTTTTTTTTTCTTTTCTTTTCATTTTTCCTATTCTTCCAGCTGCAATGGGTCTTTACTGGTCCCTTGGGGAACAACAGGGCTTGCTGTCTTCTCCCATCAATTTAAGTCTTTTGTTCCTTGGGGGAGAAGTATCTGGGTTTCTTCCAGCCTTTCCTGCAATGGCAGCCACTCCTCTCCTCTAGGCTTGAAGGACCCAGGAGTCTTTTCCTTACCTACCACCCTGCCCCCAGTCTTTGTCCTGGCTTCCCAGTAGTGGTCTCTGGAGAAGAGCCTGTGAATAGTTGTGAACTCCTTTTATGACTGTGGCTTCTATGGTATTCTACAAGCATGCCAGCCCACACTCAGTCTTTAGCAATTTATTTAAAAATTTAGCAGAATTCTTCCTTCCTGTTTGTATGGCTGCCCCATCTTCCTTCCCATGCTCTGCCATAGATGACACAGTGCCTGCATCTCATCTGTGTTTAGAAGCACCTGTCTTTCCTTAGATTTCAAGTTAGTGGGTTGCCCTATGACCTCAGATCTTTGATTGGCTTAATAAAAAATTATGATTTTATAGATTACCTAGATTATTGTTGTGTGGAGGGAGCAATGCTTTTTTGCAGCTCTCTCCAGCTAGGCAGAAGCTGGAAGTCCTCCAGGTGTTATTTTATTAAGAGAGTCAGACGGTCTCTATTGTTGGACCACAGTGCTTATCACAGGTTTTACCCAGGATAGTCCTTCTACTTACTCTCTTAACCCACCCCTTCCTATTTGTCTTACTAGCTCTCAGAACTCTTGCTTTATGACTCGAGTTTAATATCTGCTTCTCGTTGTTGCCACAGTTGGTGGCAGATTTGGATCATCTTCTCCACCTTACCCGCATTAGTTCCTACTCAGCCTTTGGATTTATATACTCCTTGATTTTAGTGCCACCTCCAGAGAAGGGAGATTTAGATGGAAACACCAGCACATTCAATGATGCTGGGATTTTCTAGGTCTCCTATTTATCCAACTATGTTCTTTACTCAATTTAACAAGTATTTTTTGAGTGATTACTTAATACAAAGAACATAGTTCTGGGTACTGGGTGGTTTATAGAAGTCAATCAAGCTAGCACATCTCTTTCACTCACTTTCAACTATATGAGCCCACTTGAAATATGAACACAAGGGAACAAGCAGAAAGACATGGTGGGCACTAGATGGCACAAATGAAGCCTCAGGTTACAGGGAATCTAGAGATAGCAAGGTAAGAGGATCAGAACACACTAGATAGTGAAGAGAGTGTAGCCTGTGAAGATGCATGGACCTCCAAGTGGAGGGATAAGACCTACCTGGACACTATTATTAAGAGGATCTGTTGGTCATCTTGATACCAGAGGGAGCTTTGGGGAAGCATAACAGTTGTGTTCGAGCATCTCTTCCTCTGAGGCTGGAAGAGCACTAGCCTTTGAAGCTAGTAGAGAAGACAGAAGACACCTTAACTGTAAATAAATACAAAAAATACATAAATAAAAGCATTCAAGAAGACTAAATTCAAAACATACACACAAGACTATGGAACAAAAAGCATGATTTTGTTCCCTTTTTAAATTAAGGTTTTACACTCAGTGAAATGCATAGATCATAAATGTATACTTTGATAAACTTTGATAAATCCATACACCCCATGTAACCCACACGCCTACCAACATATGGCACATTTCCATCACCTCCACTTCCTGCTACTTCCCAGTAAATTCCTACCTTTCTCCATTTCCTCCTCCTCAAGCACTTTCTGATTTTCTATCATCATAGATTAGTTTTTTCTAATTCATAACTTCATGAGATGGAACCTTATTACATGTATTTTTTTAACGTCTGGTTTCTTTCACTCAACATATTGTTTTTGAGATTCATTCACATTGTTGCATGTATCTGTAGTTTTTCTTTTTGATGCTGAGTAGTGTTCTATTGAATGAATATATCACACTTTGTCTACCCACCTTCCTGACAACTTTTTTTGTTTTCACTTGGGGCTATTATAAATAAAGCAGCTATAACATTTTTACACAAGTAGACATATGAAAATCATGATTTTTAAAATACA
Source organism: Delphinapterus leucas (assembly GCF_059928025.1). NCBI lineage: Eukaryota > Metazoa > Chordata > Mammalia > Artiodactyla > Monodontidae > Delphinapterus > Delphinapterus leucas. Next base: position 96,809,403 of record NC_143133.1, read on the forward strand.
ACATTGAAGATATATTGAAGGAGAACTGAATCTTGCTAAGTGGCCTGAAAAGTGGAAAAGATATCTCAAAATATAAAGAGAGAAATTATGATGAAAAAGGCAAGTCACTTTGAAGATAAACCCAAGAGACCTGATATATGACTAGTTGGAGTTCCAGAAGGAAACAAAGGAAACGATAAAAGGAAGATAATATTAAACAAATAATACTAGAAAATTTCCCTGACCTGAAGATAGACTTGCATTTGCAGATAAAAGGGGTCACTGAATTTCAGGTAAGATCAATGAAAAAAGACACACCTAGGCACATTTGAGGGAAATTCCTGTAAAGAAAAGATCTTAAAAACTTCCAGGTGGAAAGAACAAGTTTCCTACAAAAAGAATAGGAAAAACAAGAAGAACAATGGGGAGGACACGGAGGTTGGGGAGGGGAAGAAGAGGGAGAGGAGGGGCAGGGGAGAAAAAGGAGGAAGAAAGTTGGAAATAGACAGGAAGACCAACCGGATGACAACAAGTAAAAGCTATTTATTCAGAACTTTCTATAGCAAGGGAATTGGTCACCATCACTTGTGTTTGACAGCAAGTCAGAGGCAGGCAGAGAAAGCTTTATAGTGGAAAAAAAGGAATTTAAATGTTCCCTGATTGGAGGCTGTGGACCTGAGGGGATTGTAATCAGCCTAGCTTGAAGTGGGGTATCCCATGTAAGGGGGCATATTTGTCCTTCTCTGGTTAGTCATAAATTAGAAGTTAATTAGAAATTAAATTAGAAATTAACTTACTCGGGAATCTGGTAGTTATTGATCAGGTAGTGGCTGTTTTGGGCTGATGGCTACAGGAGTTGTTGTTTGGATCCTAGAAGGGTTGCTGCAGATACTGAGTTGATTTTTTGGACTGGTTGCTACAGATTGTGGGTCAGAGTTTTATTTTCATATATGGTCTTGCCATTGCCTGTTTGCATATTTAGTCTCTCAAAGAGAAGAAAGAAAGAGAGAGAAAGGGAAAAACAGGGAGAGAGAGGATGGAGGAGGGAGGGAGGGAAGGAGGGAGGGAGAAAGGAAGGAAAAAAGAGGAAGCGGAAGAGAGAGAGGGAGAGAGAGAAATCACTGGCACTGAACTTATCTGAAATCCTGAAAGCTAGAAAACTGTGGAAAAACATTTGCAGGTCACTGAGGGGAAAGGACGGCAGCTCAGACAAAATCCCATTTAACTGTCAGGATGACAGAAAGATATTTGTGAATGTACAGAGATTCACAAGTTTGTTAGCCATGCACAGCATCTGAGTGACTACTTAAGAGTAAATACGAACAGGAAATTCCCTGGCGGTCCAATGGTTAGGACTCCGTGCTTTTGCTGCCGAGTAGAGTGCGCGGGTTCAATCCCTGGTCAGGGAACTAAGATCCCACAAGCCATGCAGGTGCAGCAAAAAAAAAAAAAAAAAGAAAGAAAAGAAAAGAAAAGAAAAAATAGTAAATACTACCAAACAATAAAACAATCAGAGCAGACACCTCATATCAAGATAGGGAAGATGAAGAGAAAGGAAATTTGTGGTGAGTAATTCACCTTGAATTTATTATATAGTAATGTAAGTGAATAATGACAATGTGGGAATTATAACACAAGTGGTAAATTAAGGATTCCTAAAATAGAAAAGACATACCGCAAAGGAAAACAAAAAACTTGGTGAAATGGAAAGAAAGTACCAACTTTTCTCAGCGAAACCTAGGAATTAAGTGGAGGTAGAAGGAGCAGAAGTAAATACTATAGGTTCTGAAAGTCTCCACTAGGAGTGAAGGGTATAGAAGAGAAAATATTCTAAAAGTTTCATTTATTGAGGTATAATAAAGAGGTAACAGGGAACTAAAGTTTCTAGAAGGAAGGAAATGGCTGAAAACTTGTTCTCATATATTATTAAAGAAAAAGTGTTTGATAGTGAATGTCAGAAAAGGGAAGGTAATTACTAAATAGAAAAGAATATGATATAGGACATGACAGGATACCATAATAAAATCAGATATACCCAGAATGAGTGGTGGAATTCAGGAACAAATTAGAAGTAAAAATATTACTTTCAAAATGAAAACTAGACTAGAAGGAAACCAGGAGTAAATAAAAAGGAAAAATAATGCCTTAAGAGAAATAGAGAATGAAAAGGAGGAAATTTTTAAAAATAAAAATGATGTGAAAAAAGGAAGAAAAAGATTTTGAGGAAGGGTGACTAATACTAAAGATAGGTAGATCTTCTGTTTTAACATATAGATAATAGTAGTTTCTGAAGAAAGAAACCAAAGGAATAGAGCAGGTACAAGAGATTATAATGAAAGACAATGTTGTTGAAAAAAATTAAAACTACATATTAAAAGAGCACACTGTGTACCTGAGAATATTGACCCAGAATGACCAATACCAACACATAGTCTAGTAAAATTACTCGGTGTTAGAGGAAAATAAATTTGGGGCATCTAGGCAAAAAGAGTAGGTCATTTATAAGAAAAGAAAATTAGACTCTCATGAGATATTTTTCAGCAATGCTTTATGCCCCAAGAAAATAGAGTACCACATTCAAGATTCTCAAGAAAAGTGAGCCAAGGTTGATTATATCTAACAAAACTGACTTTCAAACATAAAAGGCAGAAGATGTTACTGAGAATATGCCTTCTATGAGCCCTTCCTGAGAAACCTGTTAAAGAACTACCTTCAGACAACCAAAATGACTAGAGAGATATCAATATAAGAGCTGACAGTGAGCATTAAATATGTATTATTTATAGAACTAAGACTAAATAAGGATTAAAAGGAAGAAAGTACCATTTGTACTGGCTGTATTTGCCAGTATCATATAGTTACAGTACAATTATGAAAAATGAAAGGAAATGGGAGAGGATTAGCAGAAGATTGAACTCTTCTCAGCAATCGTATTGAGGGTGTTAGTTTTAGTATTTTTTTTCTGAGACTGTTGTGTGTATAAGGTGGGATGAATTAAATGAATAATTATGGAATTTTCTGATTCTGTAATCCTCTATGTACTTGTGAACCAGGACTTTGGATGCGGAATTAAGGAGATACAGATGTAATACAGAAGAGGTTAAGTAAAATCACCTAAATTGGAATTGGAAGTATCACTATGAACTCATGAGTTATTTTATCTTTAATTATGTGTGTGTATATATATGTAGGATCTATATCTATATCTATATCTATATATCCTAGATCCATCCTATGAAAAGGTTCCCAATGACCAACACAGTAGCAGTAAGCATCCCTAGCACACAGATTGTTATCTGTAACTATCATTCCTAAAAGGAACTAAAGGAACAAGGGCTTCTTGGAGAAATGGCTGATTCAGGGACTAGGCTGGTAAACACACAAGATGACTATAGAACAATTTTGATAACAGCACTAACAACATATGGAACAAATTCAGAGAAGCGATTAGTGCCCAGAAAACAGCACTACATACACTCACTTATACTTTTTTTTTCTATTACTTCTATAGCAAGGCATATTTGAGCTGGGCACATGGGATGCAGAGTGGAAGATGTGCTAGGAAAAAGATGTTAGGATGTCTCCCTTTGCATATTTGTAGGGAAATTGTGAGAGGGTAGAGATCATCTAGTTGATTATGTGAAAATGGGAGATCCCTGGCCAGAGAAATGGCCTTATTAAATAAGCATTTAATGGGAAGAGCTCATATACCAGTGGTGACATCTGCTAGAGCATTGTTACTCAAACTTTAATCTGCAAAATTACTAGAGGTATTTTGTTAACATGACAATTTTGACTCAGTATGTTGGGGCTAGGACCCAAGTTTTTACCTAGTAAAAAAGAACTAGCATCAGTGCACTTCCCTTAACTCGGATGTGCTTAGTAACTTTCCTGCTAAGCAACTGGAGAGAGGGAGAGAATAAGCTTCCAGTGCCATCCAGGTTTGTTTTTCTTAATGCTATGAGCAAAACCTAAAAATATGTAGTATTCCCTTAGAACTTGGGCAGGGGTAATAAAGAGTTTGGAAGGGGGAGGCCTTGTCATGTAAAAAAAAATTAGTAAAATTGTTGCCTACAATAACTAGAAAGGCAGACAACCTCCCTCCCTAGCTTGTAGCTCTAGTGGAGATATCTGGAAAGAGCCAGTTTGTGTATGTGGCTGCTTCTTTTTGTCTTTTAGCAAGGTATTACAAGTAAAGTTTGAAGTCAGGGTAAAAAGGGAACAGAATGTCCAGAAATTCTGGAGCTTCACTAAGTTGAAAAAGCCAACTGCTTGTGTAAACCTAAATAACAGAAGAGGGATTTCCCTGGTGGTGCAGTGGTTAAGAATCCACCTGCCAATGCAGGGGACACAGGTTTGAGCCCTGGTCTGGGAAGATCCCAGATGCCACAGATCAACTAAGCCCGTGCACCACAACCACTGAGCCTGCGCACCACAGCTACTGAAGGCCACGTGCCTAGAGCCTGTGCTCCGCAACGAGAAGCCACCGTAATGGGAAGCCCGCGCATCACAACGAAGAGTAGCCCCAGCTCGCTGCAACTAGAGAAAGCCCGCGCGCAGCAACAAAGACCCAACGCAGCCATAAATAAATAAATAAATAAATAAATAAATAAATAAATAAATTTAAATAACAGAAGAGAAGACTTGGCTTAAAGATCTCTCAGAGCCCATTATGACTTTTTGGCAAATGCAAGTAAATAAAAAAGCATCAGAATAGAAAGATAAGCTGAAGCAAAAATCAAACTAATAGAGTCCTCTTTTCACCTAATCTTATTGTTTCAGGTTATTTCAAGGATGCCATGATTAAGATGTTAAGAATGGGCTGCATGTGGAAGTCAGGAAATAGGGCATATTTAATGACTACTTCTAGAAAAAACTTTGGGTGTGATTATTGGCCCCTGAAACTGTCTATAAGCGAACAGAGTTTACTGACTATTCAGTGAAATTATGTTAAAAAAAAAAACACTGATAAACCTGGCCTACAAATGCCCTCAATTGTTCAAGCTCTAAAACATTTCCCTAAAGAGGGACTACTCTCCAACATCCAGTTAACTTGTATTCAGAGGGCAAAGCTCAGGCTCACAGAATACAATGAACAATGCAATGATCCTCTCAAAATGCACTACTAGGGTCTAACCAGGGTAGTGGGTGTTCATAATTCCCGCCCAGGATTCTACCATTGCTGTGGACAAGTAACTGCTGTGTTTCCCACTCTTACTTTTTCTGGATTGTAACTGTGTAACTGCTGTTCCTCCTGTTCTTGCTCCACTATTGTTTTGTGTTACATGTTTGTGCATGAGGCAGATAATTTGTTTTACAGTGTATATGTGTCGGTGCCATGAAAAGTTTCATCCCAACCTGATGGAGAGGGTTGTGCATCATCAGACATCCTGGATTTTAAGCTGCTAGAGAAACTGAATTGGGAAATTGAACACTCTTCTTTAGAGATGAGTGTTCTATTACAAGAAGGATACACACAGATATTATGGTCAGAGGGACAGATGGCAGTAAAGACTGCCTACTGTCCCTCCAAAACCATCCTTTCCTTTTTCCCGGGAAAAGGAAACTAAGTTTCCAGTCTCATTGGTGTCAGGCATGGTGATTTGACTAAGTTCTTAACAATGGAGTGAGATCTGAATTGATGTGGGTAATCACCACATTACTTTCTCAAAGGATTTCCCTGTTCTGGTCTTCTTTTCTTTCCCCTTCCCAAAAGAGGGAACATGCTTCTTTTCACATGTAAAGTGGCAAAAATTCAAAAGTTTAACATCCTTTGTAGGCAAGGCTATAGAAATTTGCACTCCTATGTATTGCTGCTTGTAATGGTCTCATTCCTATAAAGTGCAATTTGGTAATATCTTTCAAGATTGTAAGTACAGCTAAGCTTTGACTCTCTTCTTGAATGTATTCTACCTGTACACATATAAAATGATGTACATACAAGGTTATTCATTGCAGCATTGGTTGATTGATTAAAAACAACTTAAGTGTCTAGCTATACGGATTAAATGAACCATGGCATCCCTTCATTATATGGAATACTCTCCAGCTCTAGAAAATGAGGAAGCTCTCTGGACTTACATGGTAAAATCTTCAAGAAGAGAAAAAAATCAAGAGCAGAATGTGCTATCTTTTGCAAAAGCTAGAAAGGACAAAAAAATTGCAGACAAATTCTACAAGGATACATAAGTAATGAATATAATTACATATCAAGGTAAGGTGATCATATAATTTGTCATCCAAATGGAACAGCTGGTAGAGTGAAAGGGCATGTTATTAATAATTACTCCAGAACAACAGATGGAAAATGGCACTGTCCTGGACAAACTGGGAGGTATGATCAACCTATATAAAGGGGGCAGAGTGGGAAGGGGAATGGGGACCTTTTTTATTGTACTTTACAAAAAGTACCGGCCTGTGGTGAATTGTAACCAAAAACAACTCGTTCTTTACCACGGGTAGTTAAGGGCTGCCTTAAAGAACAAGGAACGGTAAACCACAGACGTGAGACACGGAACTTGATGAAAATCCGGTAGTTTTGCGTATCGGGCATTTGTTGGGGTTGCACAAGCGACACAGCCTCTTGGAGTTCATCCGCCAATCCGAAGTGGGAGCGTGCGAGCCTGAGCCTGTGAGAGAAGCCCGGGCCGGCCTCGGACTTGAGGAGTGGAGCTTCGCGTCACTCAACCCTGGGGGCGGGCCTAACGCAGGCTCCCACTCTCGGCGGTCTGGCCGACACAGGCGCTACTCTGTGGCATCTCGGGTTCCCTCTAGCCGCACTCTGGAGGCCTACACTCGTTTTCTTTTGGCCGTGAGAGGCCTCGCAGCCTTCGCTGAGCTGGGAGAAAGATGGCGGCAGCCGTGCGACAGGATTTGGCCCAGCTCATGAATTCGAGCGGCTCTCATAAAGATCTGGCGGGCAAGTGAGTATTTCCCAGGGGCCTGGGAGGTGGAGAGTAAAGCCAGAGACTTGTTCTCCTTGGATTGACGGCGGCTTTCGGATGTGAGGCTAGGAGCGGGCCTGATGACCAAGGGGGCGGGCCTGAGGTCGGTTGTGTAGGCAAATGTTGGGAGCAGCAGAAAACTGGAAGGGACCTTGTGTAAGGAGCCCTCAGGACCGTAGATCTGGGGTGACTGTCAACGTTTGCAGTCCCTGATGGCATCCTTTCCAGTATCTTAAGATTCTAGAAGCGCGGTTTGTGGGAGGACTGCTTCCATGGCCTTCTAAGCCTTCCCTGGTGCCCCTTCCCATCGCCTGCCGGCCTCTCACACTGAATCCTGGCCTCTCTTTGCCCCTGCTCCCCCCTTTTTTCGTTTTGGTTGAAGGGAAATTTATATTCTGGGACCTTGGTGTAGAGTTTTCTGGGGAGATGGCTTCTTGAGGCTGAGGGGGCTGAGGAGGTATGGCCGCTATCATGTCGTTCAGAGCCACTTGAACCATCTTCTGTGGGTTGTGTTTTGGGTACTCTCTCCCCGCCACCAACTCTGAAGAAGGGCACGTAGGCGGCATGTCACCATAACATGGGTCGGGATGTCTAGCGTAGTGATGTTTGCAGGGATCTGGATTGTTTAGGAATTTGGTCGGAATTTATGTGGAAGGCTTAGGTGCACTCCAACTTAAAATTTGTGATATGTGCCTACCCTGCAAGCAGTGTTAGTTACAGACAGACAGAAAGATGTCAGTTTTCTCTTTGTAGATTTCACAGCACTGTTTTTTGTTTTTTTGTTTTTTTTGTAATGAACATGCATTCTGTTTAAAGTGTGCTTCTCAAGTTGATCCAATTTATATCCCGACGGCTGAGATCACTTTGATCCATTCAATAGGATACGACTGCTCTAACCTGGCCGCTGAAACCTTGACTTTGTTTTATGTTTTTGTCTGGTGGTAAATGTAATCTGCTTTATCAGTGGGAAATTTAGCTGTGTATCTTGGGCTTAACTACTTTGTGGGGCAATTTCCCTCTCAGGAAAATGGGATGATCATATATATCCTGTCTGAGGACAAAATGAGTATGTGTGTGTATATGCGCTTATATCACACTTACATCACTTAGAACAGTACCTGACACTTAGAAACAGCCATAGGATTGTCGTTGTTACTATTATTATTAAGCAGTTAGTAAGTACGTATGGACGTAATAATCCCTGGGTTGGAAATAAGTTGAATATGTCTCATAGCTCAATCCGTTTTGCATGTAATTTTAATAGATTTGGATGAAAGTAAAACTAGCTTATATTTTTTTTCCATGCCTGCTCTCCTTTTTGTTTTGGTGAAAAAAATAAGTGCATTAGGGCTTCCCTAGTGGCGCAGTGGTTGAGAGTCCGCCTGCCGATGCAGGGGACACGGGTTCGTGCCCCGGTCCAGGAGGATCCCACATGCCGCGGAGCTGCTGGGCCCGTGAGCCATGGCCACTGCGCCTGCGCGTCCGGAGCCTGTGCTCTGCAACGGGAGAGGCCACAACAGTGAGACCCGCGTACAGAAAAAAAAAAAAAGTTTATTAGTTATCAGAAGAGATAAAGTTTTCATGTATTTGCAGGATTCTGAAACTTATTAAGCTAAGCATTTACTTCCTCCGCTCTGAATTGCAGATAAACAATAGTATCCACCTTATTGGGTGCTTTAGTTATTTACTGCTCTGTAAACAAATCAGAAACTTAGTGGTGTAAAACAACTATAATTTCTCAATATGCTTTGGGTCTACTGAGCTATTTTGCTGGTCTTGTCCGGGCCCACTCATACAAGTGCAGTCAACTGGCAGCTCAGCTGGGGTTGGTGGGGCTAAAATGGACTCACATACACATCTAGCTGTTGGCTGGGTCTCTCTCCACACTGCCTCTCATTCAGTAGTTTAGCTGAGGATTCCTTACAGGGCCTTGGGAGTGTTCCAAGAGGGTGAGAGTGGAAGCTGCGAGGTCTCTTAAAGCTACCCTTGGAAGTCTCACAGCATCAGTTCTCAAATACTGGTCAAAGTAAGTCACATGACCAGGCCAGATTCAAGGGGAGGGGAAATGGAGTCTACCTCTTTATGGAAAGAGTGGCCAAGTTACACTAGATACCATTACTGTAACAATCTAGTACACAGGATTATTATGAAGATTAAATAAAATAATGTGCTTGATAACTGATAGCCAGTGCTTCCTGAGGAAAGTCTTGGCCTTGCCTGTGGGTACATATCTGGGCAAGAACGTGTCGTATATTTATTTTCATAAGAAAACAGTTCTGCCAGCTACATGCTTTATGAGAGAAATACTCTTGGAATATATCAGTGGTTTTAGGCTTTATGTTAGGAGCTGAGTAACAAAGGATTCCATATTAAGAAGTAATGGAGTAAATTCCTTTTTAAAATACTGATACTGTGTGTTACCAGCAATTTGCAGAATATTTATAACAGTAGTTATTCAATAAATATTGTTTGACTCAATGAATAGCTGGAAAGGTGCAGAGCATATATTTGAAACCAGGTTTGTCTACTCTAAAAAGCTCATTTTTAACCCATCAGACTACACTGCTTTTCTTGTCAAAACTTCAATTAGAAATGCTTTCCCATAACTATGAAATAACACAACAGTCTGAAATTGATGTAAGAAATTATCACATGAGAAGCATTTTTGCAAATTATATAGACTGCTTTTGTACATATTATCATTGTGTTCGTTATCTCATATAAAGTTTTAGAAGAAGCGAAAAGCCTTGAGAGAGGGAGCATTTGTTGTGATAGCTTATCTTATTCACTTGGCTAAAACCTGTGTGATTCTTCAAAATTCAGTTCAGATGTTATTTCTTCCAAAAAACCTTCTCTGAACAACCATCAACACATGGAGGACCTGGTTAGTTGCTCTTCCCATGCCCAGTGGCATCCTATGTTTACCTCTATGATAGCACTTACTTGTTCTGTCTTTTTACTTCTTGCTTTTCCAACTAGAATGTTATCTCTTTGAGGGCAGGTTTGAGGTCATGGATTATAGGTCTTTGTTGAGTCAATCCTATATAAATATGACCTTTTTTTTTTTTTTTTCCTTCCCAGTTCTGTGGTATGGAGGGTATTCAGAGGAAAATATCAGGCCTTTGAAATCTAAATGCTTCATTTTACAAAAAGCTGTCAATCTGGAGAAAGGAGAGAAAGGGAGACCTTTTAGCTGCCCTTGACTATTAAAAAAGCTGTTTTGCAGAAAAGAAAATAGACTTTTCTACCTCACAGAGGTAGACTTTGGATCACAGCTTTCTAGTAATACAGTGGAATAGAATTGTCAAAAAATAGAGGATACACGCACACACACACACACACACACACACACACACACGAAGCAGAGGTCAGACCTCAAAGTCCCCTTCTAACGCAGATTCTCTGGTTTTCTGTTATTCCCACACACAAGTTTCAGCGGTTCCCATCTGAAGAGTGGAGTTCCCTAAAATCTAGTGTTTACCATATGCCAAGCACAACTTTACTTACATTTTTAAATCTTAAACAGTAGGTGATAGTATTTACATTACATGTGAGAAAACAGAGGTGAAACCCTTTGCTCTGGGGTCACATAGCTAGTGACAAAGCCAGAATACAGTCTGTCTGCTTGGCTCAGAGCCCTTAACTCGAAACACCTACCTACCTTTTGGTTTTATATTACTTTCAGCAAACTGGACTGCATTTCAGACAAATTTTTTTTGCCTAGAATTTCTGTCTTCTCCTACTCTTTCCCATTTAACAGTAACTAAGTCCAAATATTTAGACTGCTTAAAGATCAACCTCGTTGGTGGATGAACGTGGAGTCTGTCATACAGAATGAAGCAAGTCAGAAAGAGAAAAACAAATACCATATGCTAACGCATATATATTGAATCTTAAAAAAAAAAAAATGGTTCTCATGAACCTAGTGGCAGGACAGAAATAAAGACACAGGCATAGAGAATGGACTTGAGGACAGGGGGAGGGGGAAGGGTAAGCTGGGATGAAGTGAGAGAGTAACATTGACATATATACTCTACCAAATGTAAAATAGATAGCTAGTGGGAAGCAGCTGCATAGCACAGGGAGATCAGCTCGGTGCTTTGTGACCACCTAGAGGGGTGGGATAGGGAGGGTGGAAGTGAGATGTAAGAGGGAGGGATATGGAGATATAGGTATGCGTATAGCTGATTCACTTTGTTATACAGCAGAAACTAACACAACATTGTAAAGCAATTATACTCCAATAAAGATGTTAAAAAAAAAAAGATCAACCTCATTAGGAAATTATTTCTGTCTTCTAAAAAATTATATTAGCACTTAGCTGTAAGATTTTGTCTTTAATATTCTGCAACTTCATTATGATGTGTCTGTGGATTTGATTTTACTTATGTCAATTAGCTTCTGCTGTGAAATAAACCACCCCAGAACTTCACGGCTTAAAACAACAATCATTTATTTAGCTCATAGTTCTGTTGTTTGGTACTTTGGGCTGGGCCCAGCTGGTTGATTCTTCCCTATTCCACGTGGTCTTGGTTCCACAGGGGCTCCAGGTGCACCTGTAGTCAGCTACATGTAGGCAGTCAGGTCAGGTAGGCAGCTCTGCTTCTCTGTTGGCTGGGGCGGTGGCAGGTGACTGGGCTACATACCTCATCATCCAATAGGTCGGCCTGGACCCATTCATGTGGCAAAGCCGCGTTCCAGCAGGTAAAGACAAATTCTCTCAAAGTCCAGGCTTGGAACGGGCACTTTACTTCTTTTTCTGTTGCCTTCTATTGGTCAAAACAAGCCCAGATGAAAGGGTAGGGAGATAAACTCTACCTCTTGATGTGAAGAGTTACGAAGTCACATTGCAAAGGGGCATAGATACAGAGAGTAAAAGAAATGTGGGCAATTTTTGTGAGTGCTTTACCGCATGGGTCCCCAGCTCCCCGGGCGTTGGACCGCTAATGGTCCGAGGCCTGTTAGGAACCGGACCGCAGAAGAGAGCAGGAGGTGAGCTGCGGGCGAAGCTTCATCTGCCGCCCCCCATCGCGCCCTGTTGCTCGTGTTACCGCCTAAACCACCGCCACACCCCAGCACACCCCTTCCATGGAAAAATTGTCTTCCACGAAACCCATCCCTGGTGCCAAAAAGGTTGGGAACCACTGCTCTACCGCATTATCCTGGTTAAGCTTCATTGTGTTTCTTGAATCAATGGATTGGATCATTCATTGTTCTGAGAGGTTTTTCAGCTCTCTCTTTATTTTATTTTATTATTATCATTATTTTTTGCGGTACGCGGGCCTCTCACTGTTGTGGCCTCTCCCGTTGCGGAGCACAGGCTCCGGACGCGCAGGCTCAGCGGCCATGGCTCACGGGCCCAGCCGCTCCGCGGCATGTGGGGTTTTCCCGGACCGGAGCACGAACCCGTGTCCCCTGCATTGGCAGGCGGACTCTCAACCACTGCGCCACCAGGGAAGCCCTCTCTCTCTTTAAATGTTGCCTCTGTCCCGTTCTATTTTCTCCTCTAGGCCCCGGGTGAACCCCTTGTTAGGCCTTGTTACTGTGACCTCTGTGCCCCTTACTCTGTCTTCTGTACTTTCCATTTCAAGGCTTTATTCTGGATAAGTTCTTCTACTTTCTAGTTTGTCAGTTCGTCAAATGTGTCTAGTCTGCTGTTAAGAACTACACCGAATTTCAAGTTTTGGTAATATTATTTTTTAGTTCTATAGCTTTTGGTGATTCTTTTTTCAAATGACACTATTTATGGTTCCTAGTTTCTTCTGAAACTTTTTAAAAGCCTGGCTTTGTCTCTATAAACTTGATAAACATAAGTGTATTTCAGTCTTTCTGGTAACTCCAGTATCTGGAGTCCCTGTTTGTTGCTATTGACTGTTGTTTTTGTTGATTCCAGCTAATATTGTCGTATGCATTGTAATGTTTGTTGTTGGGCAAATTATTTTTAAATGTATTTTTAGAAACAACTGGAGGTCTATGATGTTACCTTTCAGGGAGGATTTTCATTTCCTTCTGCTGGACACCTGACAGGGTTAGCAGTCTAGGACCAAGGCTTCCAAATTTATTGGTCTTCTTACTAGATGATCCTTGGAATAGAATTTGTAACCATACTTCCAAAGTGCTAGTGTTTCCTCCTTTGGCAGGTAAAACACCTTAGATTCCTGTTCTAGTTTTATCAGTCAGCCGGAAATTGCAACTTGCCTTTCAGCGTTTCCAGCAGATGGCAGAACACCCCAGAGCCAAGCCCACTTCTCCCCAGCAGAAGTGCCTCTCTGCCTCTCAGCTCTCTTTCCACAGTCAGCAAATGCTTTCAGGCAGAAGCTATGGTTCACGTCTTTGCACTCTTAGTCTCTTCTCTTTACTCTTTCTTGTTAGGATTTTATGCTATTAAATTTTTTTTTCATTTCTTTCAACTTTTTATGTTGTTTTGGAGGCAGGATTGGTCCAATATCTATTTCACCATTACTGTAAATGAAAGATCTGTGAATACATACCTGTTACACTCATTTTGAGCATGGATAGTGACTGTGGTACAGTTTCATGTGTATATGTTTTATTTACCTCCAGATTCCTTTCAAGTGCCAAGAAATCAGAAATTGACATACTGAACTTTAGTTCACATACATAATAGATGCTCGATAAACATTTGTTGATGATGAATGGATAGGACAGATGCAAAGTGCCTTAATTTTCTTTTCCTCCATAATATTTTTTAATGAAAAAATATTTGGTATTTGTCATGTTCTCCACATCAGTCACTTTTCCATCTTTTCCATTGATTTAGATTGGGTTTTTTTTGGTGTTCTCAATACAGATTAGTTGATTGATAAGTTATGAAACTATATATTAAAACTTACATTATTAGCAAATTTTTATGAGTGAGACATTGTCATCTTTGAATACAATATTGTTAG